>NC_069502.1:524578670-524894670 GCF_027579735.1 Bombina bombina | reverse complement strand
CAAGCAATCACATTGCCCAGCATTACTGGTAAGACTGCATTTAAGCAATTTTAAAAAGTCTTAATTGATCTTCTTCTTCCAATGAGTCCTAATGCAGCTTTCAGACCAGGCTTTGCTGTCACTGGAACTTCCTTGTTGTACATTAAACTTTTGGTGTCTTTTTTTTTTGGTTGTCACTGTGCATAGTTGTTAACAAGATTCTTGAGAGGAGCTAAATAAAAAATAAAATTAAAAAAACATGTATTTTTGTATCTGAGAAGTTTCCAGTCATTGAGGAGAGAGATGTGTGATATATATATATATATATATATATATATATATATATATATATATATATATATATATTCCTCGTTTGCAAGAAGGCACTCACTGGTCTTTTAGTGAAAAACAACTTTTAATTCATAGATTTAAAAAGCAATTACATCCATAACGTTTCGATGTCGTTATGACATCTTTGTCAAATGTTCTGCTAACATCACCAATATAGGACAAACATGTACCCAAAGTAGAAAATCGCTAACTACATACATTTAAATACAACCTTATATACCCATTTACATTCACATCTTCCCACTCCTGCAGATCTTCCATCTACCCCCTGACGTCATCACGCTCAGACGCGAGCGTGAGCGTGAGACGTCATCCATTTCCAATTGGCCATGTGTCTCCATGGCAACCGCTTGTAAACACACTGCATGGTGTTTTTCTTAGCCGCTCCCACTGTTGTCATCATGTGACTACATGACTATGGCCCTATCGTATAGGCCGATCATCAGGCGGCTGTCATGGAAACCTACATCCAGGAAGAAAAAACATAAGCACCAACAGACTGTGTTAGTCCCAATATAATGCGTATGTGTTAAGATAGGTATCAAACGATCTGACAACTTGCGGATGAAGATAAACTTCATATGAAGCACAACTGTGCCTTTCAATTACAGATCCACAAGTGGATTAGCCGTGATCGATACTATCCCCACACATAACCGCCTAAAAATAGAGGGACACATTAAATATATACAAAATTAAAAACAATGTAACTGTTTGGCAAATATCGCCCATGCTAATAGTTTACAATCCCTGACTGACATAGTTAACACTATATTCTCTGATAAAACATTATCCCTGGTAAGTACACTTAACTCCATATCTGTATAATTTTTTGATACATAAAAAACCATCGCCTTCATGCCTGATTGGAATAGATAGAAACCAGTGTGTACCCACTAGAATGAAGATTCATGTGGATTCCTGGAATATATTCCTACATATAGGGATGGTAGATCAAAATATATGTCCATGTTCACTTTATGGGTTATGTAGTGTAGAATGGTCCAAAGTCCAGATTAGTGTTCAATCCCTTTGGTATGACCGTGTCCAGCATATGAATCCATTTGGTTTCTCTCTGGAGCAATCGATTTGCTCTGTTGCCATCCCTTGGTAATGGTGGAATATGGTCTATGACCATCGTTTTCATACTTGAGACACCATGTCTGTGTTGTGCGAAATGGCGTGCTACAGGCTGATCCGAATCACCCGATTTTAAGGCTTTGCGGATGGCACATCGATGGTTTGCCATCCTATCTCTGAAGCTTGTGACAGTTTTCCCAATGTACACCAGGGAACATGGGCAAATCAACATGTAAATGACGTGTGTACTGGTACAGGTCAGCCGATGACGGATAGTGTAATGTTTGTTCGTGTGTGGATGTTGAAAGGTCTTCCCTCTTATCATGCCATTGCACGTCGTACAGCCTCCACAGGTGTAACAGCCCTTGCTTGAGGGCTTCAGCCATGTGTCTTTCTGGTAACAGCTGACCGGATCAGTCTTCACTAACAGATCCCGTAAATTCTCAGCCCGTTTGTGCACCATACGTGGTGGCCTGGTGCCATAGAAAGGGAGCGTCGTGTCCGTTTCCAGGATTGACCAGTGTTGACGTACTGATCTGGTCAATATTGTACTCATAGGAGTATAAGTGCTGATAAAGTTCTGTTGAGTTGTGGTAATGTGTTTTGGTTTATTAACATTGGTGGCCGTGCCCTCCAATAACTCCACTCTTGTGTTATGGACCATTCTACTGTCATAACACCTCTTTACCAACTTTTAGGCGGTTATGTGTGGGGATTGTATCGATCACGGCTAATCCACTTGTGGATCTGTAATTGAAAGGCACAGTTGTGCTTCATATGAAGTTTATCTTCATCCGCAAGTTGTCAGATCGTTTGATACCTATCTTAACACATATGCATTATATTGGGACTAACACAGTCTGTTGGTGCTTATGTTTTTTTTTCCTGGATGTAGGTTTCCATGACAGCCGCCTGATGATCGGCCTATACGATAGGGCCATAGTCATGTAGTCACATGATGACAACAGTGGGAGCGGCTAAGAAAAACACCGTGCAGTGTGTTTACAAGCGGTTGCCATGGAGACACATGGCCAATTGGAAATGGATGACGTCTCACGCTCACGCTCGCGTCTGAGCATGATGACGTCAGGGGGTAGATGGAAGATCTGCAGGAGCGGGAAGATGTGAATGTAAATGGGTATATAAGGTTGTATTTAAATGTATGTAGTTAGCGATTTTCTACTTTGGGTACATGTTTGTCCTATATTGGTGATGTTAGCAGAACATTTGACAAAGATGTCATAACGACATCGAAACGTTATGGATGTAATTGCTTTTTAAATCTATGAATTAAAAGTTGTTTTTCACTAAAAGACCAGTGAGTGCCTTCTTGCAAACGAGGAAAGGATACAATTTATATGAAGTGCACCCTGGCAGTTGTGGTAATGTAAGACTGTGCTTATCTCTCTTTTGAGGATATATATATATATATATATATATATATATATATATATATATATATATATATATATATATATATATATATATATATATATATATATATATATATATATATACAAAAAAAGAGAAAAATTAAATGTATAAAAAGCACATTTTTCTGGGGGGGGGGAGGAGGAGGGGGGCCCTTCGTGGATTCTTGCACCGGGGCCCTGAGGTTTCTAGTTACGCCTCTGGTGTGTATGTATGTATGTGTGTATATATGTGTATGGATGTGTGTATATCTGTATGGTGTGTGTGTGTGTATGTATATGTGTGTATATATATATATATATATATATATATATATATATATATATATATATATATATATATATATATATATATATATATATATATATATATATAGCCACTCAAACAAATTTAGATATTTACAGATATTTTTGCACCCAGGCAGTTGACACCGGTAGGCTGAACTGTGGAAAGGAGTTTATATATATAGTACCAAGATGAGCACTCTCACTTCAAAATTCAGCAGCCAGGGTGCTAGTGGATAGTAGATAATGATAGCAAAAACTTGCACTCACTGGACTTTTCAAACACCAAACATTTAATGTAACGTTTCAGAGACAAAGTATCCCCTTCCTCAGACAAAAGTGAAATGGCAATACATGCAGTATAAAAAGGCAAACAAAGTGATAACCCCTCCCCCCAATTAAGACAAAAAAAACGCCAAATTAGTAGTCATGGCAACCACACAAACCAAAGTGACAGTATTGTTAAACAAAGCAAATAATCCTGAAAAATTCAAGTTAAGTGATCAAGTGGTTGAATATTGGAGTGCAAAACACTATATAAATGTGAGACATTGAGAAATAAGAATTAAAAATGTATGTACATACATCCAACATATGGAAGGATAGATTTGCTACTCACTTATGGACAGATATTACCACAAGCATATCCCATTCTAAAACTGCTTACTAGGGAAAATGGGAGGCACATACTCACACACAGAGCTCACAGCCTAATTGTTCAAATGTCTAGGACCAGGTGCGTGCACAACGTACTGGTATTGCAGGGTTATGGGGTTAATCCCAACTATAGGGGATTTTATTACTATCTACCACACCGCCTCACCTATTTACAAACAATATAACACACTCACTGTATAGTCAGGTCGGCAAACCGATCACTAAGGATGGGAGATCAACCAGGACCGATCACGCCAAAAACCGGAAATGCAGAGGGCGTGTGATGACGTCACGTAACCTAGGCAACAACGGAAGCTTTGCGCACACATAGAGCATACTCAGACCGCTGGGGTAATCACAAATGAAACATGTGTAGTCTAAGAGCCCAAGCATCGCCAAATCAAGTGGTTATCTCTAAGAGCGCCCGCAAAAAGAGTTGTACCAAAGTCCACACGTCAATAAAACCACCAATTTAGACATGTATATTAAGTCAGCGTAAATTCAAGAGAGAACAAGAGGTCCTGAGTGAAAAATAATTAAACAGGAATACTATGCAATCAATGAGAAAGTGAAATATTAAATAATAACTTGCAAATGGAATGAGAGTACAGTGCAACCAATAATAGTAAAATATTAGATGGTAAATCCTAATAACTTTCAAATAAAATTCCCAATGATGAGGGACTAAACACCTAGGGGTTCAAATACCGTAAGTGGGCAATACATGACTCCTACCATGTCATCCATCAGCACAAAGCAATTGTCACAGCAAATGAGAATGAGCAACATAGTGTCGCCACAAGTGGTAGGGCAAAAAACTTTATTCTCAAACTATAAGGAGGTAATCTAATCAGTGATAAACAAATATGCGAAGGGAACATAAAAGACCGCCCCCTGACCGCAATATACCATATGTTGGCTTGCATCACGTTTAAACATAGAACAACCGTGAGCATACAAAGTAAAGCATCAACAAAAATGTAATATTTCACTTTCTCATTGATTGCATAGTATTCCTGTTCAATTATTTTTCACTCAGGACCTCTTGTTCTCTCTTGAATTTACGCTGACTTAATATACATGTCTAAATTGGTGGTTTTATTGACGTGTGGACTTTGGTACCACTCTTTTTGCGGGCGCTCTTAGAGATAACTACTTGATTTGGCGATGCTTGGGCTCTTAGACTACACATGTTTCTTTTGTGATTACCCCAGCGGTCTGAGTATGCTCTATGTGTGCGCAAAGCTTCCGTTGTTGCCTAGGTTACGTGACGTCATCACACGCCCTCTGCATTTCCGGTTTTTGGCGTGATCGGTCCTGGTTGATCTCCCATCCTTAGTGATCGGTTTGCCGACCTGACTATACAGTGAGTGTGTTATATTGTTTGTAAATAGGTGAGGCGGTGTGGTAGATAGTAATGAAATCCCCTATAATTGGGATTAACCCCATAACCCTGCAATAACAGTACGTTGTGCACGCACCTGGTCCTAGACATTTGAACAATTAGGCTGTGAGCTCTGTGTGTGAGTATGTACCTCCCATTTTCCCTAGTAAGCAGTTTTAGAATGGGATATGCTTGTGGTAATATCTGTCCACACGTGAGTAGCAAATCTATCCTTCCATATGTTGGATGTATGTACATACATTTTTAATTCTTATTTCTCAATGTCTCACATTTATATAGTGTTTTGCACTCCAATATTCAACCACTTGATCACTTAACTTGAATTTTTCAGGATTATTTGCTTTGTTTAACAATACTGTCACTTTGGTTTGTGTGGTTGCCATGACTACTATTTTGGCGATTTTTTTGTCTTAATTGGGGGGAGGGGTTATCACTTTGTTTGCCTTTTTATACTGCATGTATTGCCATTTCACTTTTGTCTGGGGAAGGGGATACTTTGTCTCCAAAATGTTACATTAAATGTTTGGTGTTTAAGCAACTTTCTAATTTACTCCTATTATAAATTTTTCTTTGTTCTCTTGGTATCTTTACTTGAAAAGAATGTAAGCTTTGCAGCCTGCCCATTTTTAGTTCAGCATCTGGGTAGCACTTGCTGATTGGTGGCTACATTTAGACACCAATTAGCAAGCACTACCCAGGTGCTGAAGCAAAAATGGGCCCGGCTCCACCCTGTCACAAAGGCATTGCACATTCACATAAATGTGATGTTTCTACCTTTTTGACTATTGTATCTTTGGGTTAATCTGTATGATATAGAGGAGGTGCTGTACATTTTAGCAGGTTTAATACTGATTTTTAGAAGTTAGATAAAATATTAAATATTAAATAAATAGTGTCCAGTAATAATAATGAACAATTGAGCCTTTGCGAAAATCTCCCTCTCTTTACTGTTCATGCTAAGCCGAAGTGCACAATACGGCAACATCACTTATCAATATACCGGTATGTGCACCACTTCTGATTTGAGAATACCTAAGCTGCAAGATAGCGGCATTGCCTATGAAGATTAAGAACTTACCCATCCAACACCTGTAATGGGGGAAAATAAGGGAAGAATAAGAGGAAAAACAATAGAATGGCAAATAATAAGCATTCTCTAGTAGTTGTGCCCTGCAGTTTCATGTCCCTTTAACCTATTCATATAGGCAATACAGCATCATGATGTTTAGGCATTTGTTTTGTAATATAAAAACTACTTACTAATGCAAACTACTGCTTGACATGGTGCTGTAGTTACAATAAATATACTGTATCTTGACAAATTGTCCTTTGTAATGCTGCATATAAACAAAACAAACAAAAAGACTTCTCAGTAATAGTTTTTAGGAAACAAGATGTTTTCTAAATCCTGTGTTGGTTACAGCAGTGATAAGAAAGTCTATGTTGTCAGTTTATAACTTCAGATATCTTAGTTATGGCAGAAATAGGCCTCCAGTGTTGTAAAAAAAAAAAATAGATAATCAAGATTAGTCTGTAAGCTCACCTGCTCACATATGCTTGCTTACTCATATTAGGTGTTCATGCATTTCAAACTCTTTTTCAATGTTTTATCATTTATATGGAACAACAGAGCCATCAAGTGGAAGAAATTAAATGTGATGGAGCTGTATATTAACATATTCATATAACCTGTGTAAAAAATAAATAAAGTGTAAAGTAGCAGATTGTTTTTTGCAAGATTTTAGGATTTAGTTCAATAGCCTTGACTTCTTATAAACAAAAAAAATAGAAAATGTTTGGATTTAGAAATAGTTTGGAATATTTGTATCTGTAAAATGGGACAACCATATAGACAATGTTTACTGTATATGTCATAATACAGCTTAAGGGGTCAATTTATTAAGGTGCGGACGGACATGATATGCTGGTGAAATGCTGGTGCAATGCCGCCCCTGCAGATTTGTAAACATAGTACCATCTATTTTTAATACTTTTGAATACTTAGTACCATCACATAGTACAGTATTTTAATCAGAAAAAAAGATGTTTTAAAAAAGATTATAGACTAGCATTTGCATTTTTGAACACACAAACTAAACCAAAGATTCAGGCAGATAATATTGTGATTTATTTTTGGGGTTGGTTGCAATCTATCGGCTCCTAAAAATGATTTTTTTTCTTATCAGCTGAATTTGGAATGACAAATTGTTAAAAAGCCACCATCATAAACACATTTTCAACTATAAAAGTCCCAAAAATTACTTTGAGGGTAAGCTACCTGTTTTAAAAACAGAAACTGAGAGGGGTAGTAAAAATTACAAATACAATAGCCTATTCACAACTATTAAAACTCTATCCATGGAACCCCTTTGTTCACTTGGAAGGAAAAATGTAATTTACCTATGTGACATTCACCTATTGTCATCACAAGACATCCTTGGTGGGATGGACATACATCTATGGACACCTCAGGACACCTACATCTACAAATGGTGTGATTTCATATTTCATATCTAAATGTATTTCTCACTTACACTGGCATGATTGTCACTAACAGTACAGGCATTATTAAAATTATGTTTTTACACAAAATCTCATAATCATGGCTTTTATAGTTAACTACTGTAATCTGTTTCCATCTATCTGCACCACTTTTAATCCCTCAAAATGCATCTATTAGATTTTGTGGGCGGCCAAACTGTGCACTGTTTTTCTATTGCTATATGGGCATTTGACAACTTTCACCTGGAATGTTTTTGAGTAAATTAATTTTCTTGTGTTTGTTAAAGGCTCGGTTCCATTTTGGTATGAACTGTACACAAAATGGCAGCTGCAAGTTTCTATGTAAAACACTTAAAACTATATATATATTTTTTTTTTTAAAACTTTTATTTATAATCCAAAACAATGTCAAGAACAAATATAAACATCATTGAACACATAACATAATCCATAAGTTATACATAAGATCATTCATGTAGTACTATATTCAACTATACATACAGATATACTTTAACAAGTCTACATATTGGTGGAATATAATCAGTTTACTCATTGACATTACTTGGGGTTTTTAATTTTCAACCCCCCTGACCCCTCCCCTCCCCCCCCCCCCCCCGTGCGGAGAGGCAGTCCAGCTAGATAAAAATCACATAGAAGATAATAATAATGCTAATAATAATAAAATAAAAAATAAATAAAAAAAAAGGGGGGAGAAGGAAAGGAAGAGCCAGATTTAGTGCTACCTCTCTCTTAATGTTTACCAATTCCCTAGTAAAACAATTTCTGTATTCCTAAAAGGAAAGATTATATAATGCATTTCTGACACAGGAAATATTCTTAGAAAGACTGCCCATTTGTCAAAAAATCTTTTGATGTCTTGATCATTATTTATGTCCACGCCTCTCTGTTCTAAAATGCATTGCTTTTTCATGCAATTTTTAATCTCAGAGATGCTTGGAATTACACGGCTTTTCCACTTTTTACAGATTAAGTATCTAGTAGCGAGGATGGTGGAGATTACTATTCTTTCATTATTTTGCCTGCCAGGTTCTTTCTTAAGACAAAATATTATCTGATACAATGTTAGTGAAAGACTTGCTATCTTTAGCACATTTTTAAGCCAATATTCAACCTTAGCCCAGAGATTTTTGATCTTTGGACAGTGCCAGAACATATGGATAAGATCGGCTGCCTGAAGCGAGCATTGAGGACACTTATTAAATCCCATATTGGCACATTTAAAGCCTCTTTTAGGTGTAAAATATGCCCCATGTAGGAGTTTAACATGTGCCTCTCTCCAAGTTGCAGATAGTGTCACTTGAGCAATTTTCTTAATTGATAATTGAATAGTATTTGTTTCAATATTACTCTGTGGGATTAATACATTCCAGTAAGCAGCCATATTTGCCAATACTGAAGCTCCTTTATTTGTACTCAGAAGATGATAACACGGCGCAATCGACATATGGCCATTCCTTGTTAAAACCAGCCACTTTTCCAATATACCCAATCCCCAATCCCAGCCCACTTTTCTAACTAGGTCTTGAGCAAAATGTCTTAATTGCAAATATGCAAAAAAGTCCTTGTTGGACAAGTCAAAATACATTTTAATTGCTGAAATGTTTTAATACATTTCCCATCTTTATCTATAATTTGAGATACCTTTGTTAGTCCAGCAGTATGCCATTTCCTAAAAACTTCCGAGTTCATGCCTGCTTGAAAAGTGGGATTACCTATTACAGGTAAAATATAAGAAGCTCTATTATTTATTGATAGGAAAGACGCTATTTTATGCCAAGCTTTGAGTGGGTTAAAAATGATTTTAAATCTTTTAATTTCTGCTGGAATTTCTTTAGGTTCTAAATGTATTAAGAAGTGAATACAGCGCCAACAAGAGGCCAAGGGATAAATATACTCACATAGAGATAAAAGAAGATTATTTAATGAACCATGTTAAAAAGCATCAGTAATAAAAGACTATATATAAAAAAAATTACAAATACAGGAATATCTTACAGAAGCGGCTCAAAGGGCCAAAGCTGATAATTACAATAAAAACAGAGGTAATAACAGGTGATCAGTGTGAGTGGTACACCAGAATAAGAGTGTATACTCATAAAACAGAATTAGCCTAAGTACAACTGTAGCAAGTGCATCAAGCAAAAAACTAATAAACAATAATACAAACAATAGTGTTCAAAATTAGTGTTACAAAAATAGTGTTCCAAAAAATAGAAAAATGCACTGCAGTGCAAAAAAAGGGGGGTAGCAAAATAATTGATAGATACAATCAAATAGTGAGTGAGTGCAAATGGATATAAAAATGCTAGCTACTTAATCCAGTGAGGTTGAGATATAATTAAATAAAATACACAATATGCAATAACATAAAAAATAAAATACACAATATGCAATAACATAAAAAATTAAAAATAAAATATAAAATATAATCCAAAAAAGTGTTCAAAAAGTTGATCAACAAATGTTAGTGAAGAACAAAAATAAGTCAATCAAAACTAAAAAATGGAAAAAATGGGTGATGAAAAGCAAGGTGAAAGTGAGGAAATTAATTCCTTCCAATGTTAGTTACTTTAACAGATCCAAATTCCTGAGTGTGGTTGCTGAAGTAGCTGATTGGATCCTAGCACCTGTCAGCTGCTCCTATGGTATCCTAAAAAGTGTCCCTGTAAAAAAAGAAATTCACAACATAGTGTATCCAATATGAGAATGAAGTAAAGATTAAAGTAATGCTTACCAATATGTCAACGCGTTTCTGCCCTCAAAAAAGGGCCTTTCTCAAGACTAGTCTTAGAAGAGATAGAAGAGGAGATGGTATTATTTACTATCAATTTTGTAGATGGCTGTTTATACAAATTCCCGATAAATTCAAGAAAATTGCCCCCGATACCAAAATGCCTTAGTGATGTTTTAATATGGGGAGGGAGGGTGAGGATTATTGCGAAAGGAGAGAAACAAAAAATAGAGGGCTGATGTCTATCCCGGCTTGTGATACTAGCCTTTCCGACCCTTCAGGTAACTGTGGTGGTAAAAGTAAAATCAGCACAACTTAATAGGATGTATATGGTGCTCACCTCCTCTCACGCAGCACCGGTGGGAGAGGAGGGAGAGACAAATGCAGGGTTTCTGTAGAGACTGTCCCAAAGTGATGTTATAGGGACAACAGAGATAGAAGATCCTTTCAAGCTGTTAATATGTCATTGCAATGGGTTGTTGTTCCACTGCGAAGGTTCCGATAGCGGTGATAAAGGCTGTCCAGTAAGCTAGCCCAGAATCCTGGCTTGGCGCGGGAGAACTCCGCCAGCAGCAGTAGGACTAGAGTGCAGAACGCTCAGCACCTGCGTTAAGCTCCTCCTCCGGAACCCCACCTTAGGGCATGCCTTAAAACTATATTTTATACAGAATTTTAACCCCTTTAAAACTGTAAATCTCAAACCTGCTTCTTAGCTGCTTAGTATCTTTCTTAAAGGACCCCTAAAGAGATTGCACAATCTTGAATAGGTTATTATTGTGATGAAAGTGGGAGGTGACGTCACTGGATGGGGGCATGGCTTATAGACGTTATTGTCTATGTCGCAGTTACCAAGTTAGATGTGTTGTACAAGCTGTATACTTCTATGCTCTGCAATAAAATAGCGTTGTACCTTCTATGCTGTGTCCTGCATCTCATGACATGGTGTCAGAAGTACTTGCCTGAGCTTCTGTTTCCTGAGTAATGATGATGTCGAATGTTTACCACACCTGAGCCTTTTGATTTCTCTCAGCCTGCAGCTTGGCCCAAATGGCATCAGCGGTTTCAACACTTCAGGATTGCTTCCAAGCTGGACAAGGAGAGTGGTGAAGTACAAGTTAATTCTCTTTTATACTCTATGGGGAAAGATGTGGAGCCAGTGTTCAATGCCTTTACTTTCCAAGAAGGGGAAGAATTTGATTTTGAAATAGTTATGAACATACTCAGTGCCCACTTTGTGCCCAAAATAAATGTGATTCATGAGAGAGCTTGTTTTCACAAATGTGATCAGCATGTGGGAGAATCTGTGGAGTCATTTGTGTGCAGCCTGTATGAACTAGCTGAATTTTGTGAGTTTGGTGTTGCTAAATCAGAGACAGAAAAGTCATAGGAATTGCAAAAGCTGAGGCCTCTCTGAAACTATAGTTGGAGGCTGAATTAACATTAGATGGGACTATTAGGATGGCCTGCCAGAGTGAACTGGTGAAAAAGCAAAGTGCTGATCTGAGGGCTGAGCGTATTGTGGATGAAGTGCAGCAGTTCAGGAGAGCTGCAGGTGAAAGGTACAGTGTAAGCGGTAGACCAAGGACAACAGTTAGGGCCAGAAGCGGATGGGTGCAGCCGGCTCGCTGCACGCAGTGTAACTGTACCCATGATCAGAATTTCGTATGCCCCACTAAAGATAAAAGATGTTGAAAGTGTAACCAAATGGGTCATTTTGAAGAGGCGTGTAAAACTGAATACATTAAGGAGATGCAGTTGGATAGTGACCAGGAGGGTCAAAAAGTGTCCTTTGTAGGGTCTGTTGTTGAACGGTCTGTTTCAGTACTACACCCTATCACAGAGGTGTTGAAGAAAGATGCTGCCTGGGTCTGGGGTCCTTCACAGGAACAAGCTTTTGTACATGTCAAGTCCTTGCTGGGGTCTGCCCCAGTGTTAGGGTTCTATGATTCTTCTAAAAAGACTGTGGTTAGTGCTGAGGCAAGCAGTTATGGGCTAGGGGCCGCCCTCCTGCAGCTGAATGAGAAAAAACTACAGCGCATCGCCTACTGTTCCCATACACTGATGGCTGCTGAGTCGAAATACGCACAAATGGAAAAAGAGTGCCTGGCTGCAGTTTGGGACTGTGAGCGCTTCCATCGTTACTTAGTGGGTTTAGAGAAATTTAGTCTGGAGACTGATCATAAACCGCTAGTTCCTCTAATCAACTCCTATGATATTGACAAAACACCCCTAAGATGCCAGAGACTTTTGATGAGGCTACTCAGGTTCAACGTTCAGGCAGTGAATGTGCCAGGGAAATGACTGGTAGTGGCAGATACACTTTCCAGGCTCCTGCTGGCTGCTGCTGAAGAATCATCAACAGAATCAGATGTGAAAGTGTATGTGGATTCAGTTCTGGCATTCAAATCCATTTTGTCAGATAAGCTAGAGCAAATAAGAAAGGAGACATGTTTAGATAAAGACCTTCAAGAAGTTATTAAGTACATAAAAGAAGGTTGGCTCGAGAGCCGGTCAGCCTGGATATCTTTAAGTTATTACCAGTCAGAGAGGTTGCAGCTCACGCAGCTGGATGGGTTGGTGCTGTTCCAGGACCGCATTGTTATTCCTGTTAGCATGCGGAAGATGTTAAGCAGGATTCATGATGGACACTTGGGCATTACAAAGTGCAGTGAAAGGGTAGCTACAGCAGTATGGTGGCCTGGGATCAGTTCCAACATTGCAAGCCATGTGTCAAAATGTGCCTTTTGCCAGGAACGCTGGCCTACTCAGAGAAGGGAGCCCTTGATTTCTATTCCTCTGCCTGCAGGCCCATGGCAGAAAATAGCTATTGATTTGTGTGAACTGCACGGGAAAAATTACCTAGTCGTGATTGACTACTATTTCAGGTATTTGGAGATTGCACCCTTGAATGAGATCACCAGTCAAGCCCAGTGGGGCATAGCAATGGAGTTAGTGAGTGATAATGGAGTTCAGTTCTTTGAGCAGTGAATATGATTTTGTCCATTCTCCATCAAGTCCACATTACCAGCAGGCCAATGGAATGGCTGAAAGGGCAGTCCAAGCAACAAAGTTAATTTTAAAGCAATCTGAGCCGTACCTAGCTCTCTTAGCCTATAGGGCAACTCCCATCCAAGCCACGGGTTTTAGCCTGGAACAGCTGATGCTAGGACATCAGATTCACACCACTTTACCCTCTGTGGGTGTCTTCCAGCAGACCAGCTCTGTTCCTTGGGAGGAGGTCCTTAGCAGGGATGAAGAGGCTAAAAGGGGTTATGGATTTTTCTACGACAGAAAATACGCTGTGAGGCCCTTGAAGGAGATGAATGTGGGGCAAAGTGTCAGAGTTAAACTGGATGATGAGAATGCTATGGTAATTGGACGCTCTCCAGAACCAAGGTCTTATGTAGACCTTACTGGAGGGACTGTCACACCTCAAAATAGAAGACATCTTTAGCCAGTACCTGAGAGCTTGGGACTGGATGCCTCAGAGCCACTGCCAGTGGGTTCCCCTGTTTTAAGAGGGGTGCTTTCCCCTCAGAAAGATCACAGCGGGGATACTTCTTTGCTTCCATCAGACTCTCAATCACCTTCTTCTGTATCAGAGGACAGTACATGTAAAATTACGTCAAGTGGAAGAGTAGTAAAACTTTCAGTCCAATATCAGGATTAGCACTAGTTAGAGCAGGGACCAGAGGAATGTTCAGAATAATCCCATGGTCACTGTGGACTAGGCTAGTCTATTCCAATGTTCAAGTCAGGATTGTATTTTTTGTTGTTCATATATATTTTCTTTAATTTGTTATTTGTTATACACTAAACAAAACTATTTTTTTATGCTTCTTGTATACCTTGTTATTTGATGTACTCTAAAAAAAATGTATGCTTTGTCTTTTGAAAAAGGGGAAGATGTGATGAGAGTGGGAGGTGACATGACCGGATGGGGGCATGGCTTATAGTCGTTATTGTCTATGACGCAGTTACCAAGTTAGATGTGTTGTACAAGCTGTATACTTCTATGCTTTGCAATAAAATAGCATTGTACCTTCTATGCTGTGTCCTGCATCTCATGACAATTATAGGGGACAAGTCTCCGTGCACAATAAGGCCAAACTCCCTCACAATCGTGCATATATTATTGAATTTGTAATCTGGAAGGATCATTCATGACTGAGAATTTAACTGTATCAGAGGAACGTTCTACTACAAAATCTGATTAGACATTTTCATTATCATTTAATTCTCCCTGACAACAATATCATGGTTACTCTCATAGCAGAGCTGAGAAAGAAAGGTTCATCATTCCTCTGTTACTTGGAAGATGCTCTAATTCTAGCACATATTTGAAAACATGGTCAGATGATCAAATAGCCAAATAGTTTTTGGTTTCAAGACAGTGAGGAGTCCTTCTGGGAACAGAATTCCAAACATTACATTCTCTAGTCCATCTTCTAGAAGACATATTTCACTGACCATGCACAAATTCAAGAGGGGGATCCCCAACAAGTTTCTGTCAAAGCAAGGTCTACTGGAAATATTATTATTTATCTTTTTATAGCAAGCAATTATAATATATTATGCTACAAATTTAGAAACTTATTTGGGTGTCTAGAAGACTGAACAGACAAACATTTGATTGGAGAAGGCAGCTGAAAGCTGCAGATGTGTCTGTTATCAACTGATGTTAGGATTACTTGCATTAATTCATTGAGAACAATATTGTAGTCCATTAAATGTTTATTTCACTTTACACTCTCTCTCTCTCTCTCTCTCTCTCTCTCTCTCTCTCTCTCACACACACACACATACATGTATCTATTTATCTATCTATTTATCTATCAATCTATCTATCTATCTATCTATCTATCTATCTATCTATCTATCTATCTATCTATCTATAGATAGATAGATAGATAAATGTGTTTTATTTGCTATGAATTGTACAAATATAACATGGTAAATTAATGTAATCAAAATAATTTATTATATTGCTTTTGACACTGCTTTCATCAATAAAATTAACAAATGCATCACATATGTTTTTTTTAAAAGGAAGTGTTAACTGTTAGGGCTAACTGTTAGTAGTATATAGAAAAAACTGCTGTTGAAATAAAATACATGTCTTGCTTAAAGGCTATTTAAATATAAAAAAGAAGGCCATAAAAATATATTTTTTTTGCAGAAATCTCAGAAAAAAAAATGCTTAAAAGTAAAAATATCCAGTATTAAAATGTCTGATGCATCTAGTATCTAAGCTCTAAAATATTTCCCTTTATGAAATTCAACATTGTTTTTATTAACTATTTTCAGATATATGATGTGACCATAGCAAAAATTAGCTAAACAATAAATCAGTGAAGTGTTTTGTTTATTTCATTGCATCTGTTAACACTATCAGCAAGATTTCATATTACATCATCTATTATCAATTTTAAAGGAACATTAAACATCTGTGTGTATAAAAAATTACACAAAAAAGCAAAAGTGACATAATACCCATATGCTAAATCACCTTAAAATGATGCAGAATAGCTGTAAAAAAGATGACAAGAAAATATCATCTGTACATCTCTATGTCAAAAAGGAAGATATTTTGGGGCCAATTTATCAATGTCTGTCCGACATGATACGCTGTAGCATATAATTTCTGACAGACATCGCTGAATGCCAACAGCATACGCTGTTGGCATTTAACATTGCACAAGCAGTTCACCAGGACTGCTTGTGCAATGCCGCCCCCTGCAGATTTGCAGCCAGTCAGTCAGATCGTATAGGATCGAGCGGATTGCAGACTGCAGTCTCAGAGGAGGCGGACCAGTTATGGAGCAGTGGTCTTAAGACTGCTGCTTTATAACTGCTGAAGGCTCACACGGAAACAGGGGTATCATTCGGAGCTTGATAATTTGGCCCCTTTATCTCAAAATTGCTTCAGTATATAAAAGAAAGTGTCCAGTGAACAGCTATTCTTCAGCTACTATCAGCTTCATGTTGCTGACAAAAAAAATAAAAAAAAATGTCAATCAGCTTCATCAGTTCTGATGTCCCCCTTTTTTTATTATTATTATCGGTTATTTGTAGAGTGCCAACAGATTCCGCAGCGCTATTAACAAAGATGGAGTACAACAAAACAAATATAGGGATCAAATGGGTAGAGGTCCCTGCCAAGAGTTGCACTGTTGTAGTCAGCTCTTGAGAAGGTGATCAACAAACAGCTGGACATTTAGGCTTACATGCTAAGGGGGTTCAGGGGATAGCAATGGAGGAGAGGAACTGGTATAAAGAAAGGTTAGCATAGGTTGTATGCATCCCTGAACAGTAGAGTCTTTAGGGAGCACTTGAAGCTCTTAAAACTAGAAGAGAGTCTTGTGGAGCGAGGCAGAGAGTTCCACAAGATGGGAGCCAGTCTGGAGAAGTCCTGTAAACGGGAGTGTGATGAGGTGACAAGAGAGGAGGACAGTAGGAGGTCGTGAGCAGAGCGAAGGGGATGGGAGGGAGAGTATCTGGAGACAAGGTCTGATATATAGGGGGGAGCAGTGCAGTTGAGGGCTTTGTATGTCAGAATGAGAATTTTGTGTTTGATCCTAGAGGCAAGAGGAAGCCAGTGAAGAGATTGGCAGAGAGGTGCAGCAGATGAAGAGCGACGTGTAAGGAAAATGAGTCTGGCAGAGGCATTCATTATAGATTGTAAAGGAGCTAGGCGGTAGGTGGGGAGACCAGAGAGGACAGAGTTGCAGTAATTGAGGCGGGAGAGAATGAGAGAGTGGATTAAAATCTTAGTTGTGTCTTGTGTAAGGAAGTGTCTAATTTTAGAGATGTTTTTAAGGTGGAAGCGGCAGGCTTTAGCCAATGACTGAATGTGAGGAGTGAAAGAAAGATCTGAGTCAAATGTGACCCCGAAACATTGGGCATGCAGGGTAGGAGTAATGATGGAGTTGTTGACAGTTATAGAGAGTTTGGGGGTGGAGAGTTTATAAGAAGGGGGGAAAATAAGGTGCTCAGTTTTGGAGAGATTTAGCTTGAGGTAGTGAGAGGACATCCAGTTGGAGATGTGAGAAAGACAGTTAGGGACATGGGTTAGCAAGGAAGGAGAAAGGTCTGGTGCAGAGAAGTAGATTTGGGTGTCATCGGCATACAAATAATATTGTAAACCATGGGACTTTATTAGGGAACCTAGTGATGACGTGTAGATTGAAAAGAGAAGGGGACCGAGGACAGAGCCTTGCGGTACTCCAACAGAAAGTGGTGACAGAGCAGAGGAGGCCCCAGAGAAGGCTACACTAAAGGTACGGTTTGACAGGTAGGAAGAGAACCACAAGAGGGCTGTGTCACATATGCCGAAGGATTGGAGGGTTTGGAGCAAGAGAGGATGGTCAACAGTGTCAAAGTTTTGTTTTTTTATGATCTCATAATATTTCACTGAAATCTTGTTAGATTTCATAGTAAACTTCCTTAAACTGAGGAAGCAAATAACATGAATGCAGAAAAAGTTAAAAAGACTCTTGACCCTAGAGCTAAATATTACCCCAAAATAGCCTCCTCTCTGGTATCCCGTTATTCTCCCAAAATGGTTAATTTAGAAAAATAGAAATGTTACCTAAAAGGTGGTAGCCTAAATGTGGTGAGAGCAGCGCTAAAAGGTATAAGCAGGGGTTAAGAAAGAAATATCCAGTAAAAAACGCTATCAACTGATTTACAAGTACATTTAATACATATAATAAAATAAAATATATCATAAAATTAATTGTGATTACAATTTTGTAAAACTAAACCACAAAAAATATCATCTATTTTTTCGGAACCTAAAATGATATCACTTGATTTAAAAACAACTCAAATAAGTAAATGTAAATAGGAGCAATGTATCTAATAAAATATGTAGAACAATGTATCTGTTCATGTATCAGTTCAATGTCCTCTTTTGTTTGTATAGTGAAAATCTTGATATTCAAAAGTTGGTGTTTGCAATATAATGTTCCCAAATATTTTGAACACAGTGTTGGAATTCTTTTTAAATAGTGTGCACACAAAATGATAATGTCTTAAAAGTGCAATGGTCTTACTTTCTGAATGCTTGGTTACCGACCTTCAGGGAGCTGCATGATATTGTCCGTAAGCTGTATGCAGAACTCATATGCCTTCTGTTATTTCAGGTTCTCCCTTGGTCTCCAAGGTAACCTATAAGATTGCAAGCTTCCTGAGAGTGCTGAAATTTGAAAGCCGGTTACTGGAATTTGAAAACCGCTTGTCGTAATTTCCTTTTCAGGCTTTACCAGATAGTAAAGGTATTTGTAGTAATCCAATGTTTTTTTCAAGTTTGCCAGAGTCAGATCTACGCGTTTCAGCTCGGTTAGGAGCCTTTATCAAGATTACTCTATTTTCTTTTTACAGGCAATTTATACCCTTTATCTCCGGGTCAAATGTTAACCCTTCATTAGGATCCAAAATGTTAAACATGATATACAATACCACGTTGACATATTCGGACTTTATGAAACTTCACAATATAGTGACACAATATTTATATTAAAATACTATTCAATTACGATTCATCTCCACTTTTATTTTATGACTCGTTTACTAAATAAATAAATAAATAAATAAATAGATAAATAAATATTTATTTCTAACCCAATTATTAACAGTGAAAAGCATTTTGTATAAGGATATTAAACAATCTTAAAATGTAATTCCATAGAACATGTACACAAAACGTATTTAAAATATATATATGTATAAAAATAAATGTAAATTTTTATATAATCTATAAAATATATGGTTTAAAAAACAACATTCTCTATATCTATATATTTATTTTAAAATTGAAAAACAAAATTTATGCTTACCTGATAAATTCATTTCTCCTGTAGTGTGGTCAGTCCACGGGTCATCATTACTTCTGGGATATTATCTCCTCCCCTACAGGAAGTGCAAGAGGATTCACCCAGCAGAGCTGCTATATAGCTCCTCCCCTCTACGTCACCTCCAGTCATTCGACCAAAGGACCAACGAGAAAGGAGAAGCCCAAGGGTGTAGTGGTGACTGGAGTATAATCCAAAAATTTTTTTAGCCTGCCATAAAAAACAGGGCGGGCCGTGGACTGACCACACTACAGGAGAAATGAATTTATCAGGTAAGCATAAATTTTGTTTTCTCCTGTTAAGTGTGGTCAGTCCACGGGTCATCATTACTTCTGGGATACCAATACCAAAGCAAAAGTACACGGATGACGGGAGGGACAGGCAGGCTCTTTATACGGAGGGAACCACTGCCTGAAGAACCTTTCTCCCAAAAACAGCCTCCGAAGAAGCAAAAGTGTCAAATTTGTAAAATTTGGAAAAAGTATGAAGAGAAGACCAAGTTGCAGCCTTGCAAATCTGTTCAACAGAAGCCTCATTCTTAAAGGCCCAAGTGGAAGCCACAGCTCTAGTAGAATGAGCTGTAATTCTTTCAGGAGGCTGCTGTCCAGCAGTCTCATAGGCTAATCGTATTATGCTACGAAGCCAAAAAGAGAGAGAGGTAGCCAAAGCTTTTTGACCTCTCCTCTGACCAGAATAAACGACAAACAGGGAAGACGTTTGACGAAAATCCTTAGTTGCCTGTAGATAAAATTTCAGGGCACGGACTACATCTAGATTGTGTAGCAGACGTTCCTTCTTCGAGGAAGGATTAGGACACAAAGATGGAACAACAATCTCTTGATTGATATTCCTGTTAGTGACCACCTTAGGTAGGAACCCAGGTTTAGTACGCAGAACTACCTTGTCAGAATGAAAAATCAGATAAGGAGAATCACAATGTAAGGCAGATAACTCAGAGACTCTTCGAGCCGAGGAAATAGCCATTAAAAACAGAACTTTCCAAGATAACAACTTGATATCAATGGAATGAAGGGGTTCAAACGGAACACCCTGTAAAACATTAAGAACTAAGTTCAAACTCCATGGCGGAGCAACAGTTTTAAACACAGGCTTGATCCTAGCTAAAGCCTGACAAAAAGCTTGAACGTCCGGAACTTCTGACAGACGTTTGTGTAAAAGAATGGACAGAGCTGAAATCTGTCCCTTTAAAGAACTAGCGGATAACCCCTTTTCTAAACCTTCTTGTAGAAAAGACAATATCCTTGGAATCCTAACCTTACTCCATGAGTAACTCTTGGATTCGCACCAATGTATTTACGCCATATTTTATGGTAAATCCTTCTGGTAACAGGCTTCCTAGCCTGTATTAAGGTATCAATAACTGGCTCAGAAAACCCACGTTTTGATAAAATCAAGCGTTCAATTTCCAAGCAGTCAGCTTCAGAGAAGTTAGATTTTGATGTTTGAATGGACCCTGGATCAGAAGGTCCTGTTTCAGAGGTAGAGACCAAGGCGGACAGGATGACATGTCCACTAGATCTGCATACCAAGTCCTGCGTGGCCATGCAGGTGCTATTAGAATCACTGATGCTCTCTCCTGTTTGATTCTGGCAATCAATCGAGGAAGCATCGGGAAGGGTGGAAACACATAAGCCATCCCGAAGGTCCAAGGTGCTGTCAAAGCATCTATCAAAACCGCTCCCGGATCCCTGGATCTGGACCCGTAGCGAGGAAGCTTGGCGTTCTGACGAGACGCCATGAGATCTATCTCTGGTTTGCCCCAACGTCGAAGTATCTGGGCAAAGACCTCCGGATGAAGTTCCCACTCCCCCGGATGAAAAGTCTGACGACTTAAGAAATCCGCCTCCCAGTTCTCCACTCCCGGGATGTGGATTGCAGACAGGTGGCAACAGTGAGACTCTGCCCAGCGAATTATCTTTGATACTTCCATCATTGCTAGGGAGCTTCTTGTCCCTCCCTGATGGTTGATGTAAGCTACAGTCGTGATGTTGTCCGACTGAAACCTGATGAACCCCCGAGTTGTTAACTGGGGCCAAGCCAGAAGGGCATTGAGAACTGCTCTCAATTCCAGAATGTTTATTGGAAGGAGACTCTCCTCCTGATTCCATAGTCCCTGAGCCTTCAGAGAATTCCAGACAGCGCCCCAACCTAGTAGGCTGGCGTCTGTTGTTACAATTGTCCAGTCTGGCCTGCTGAATGGCATCCCCCTGGACAGGTGTGGCCGATAAAGCCAGCATAGAAGAGAATTTCTGGTCTCTTGATTCAAATTCAGAGTGGGGGACAAATCTGAGTAATCCCCATTCCACTGACTTAGCATGCACAATTGCAGCGGTCTGAGATGTAGGCGTGCAAAAGGTACTATGTCCATTGCCGCTACCATTAAGCCGATCACCTCCATGCATTGAGCTACTGACGGGTGTTGAATGGAATGAAGGACACGGCATGCATTTTGAAGCTTTGTTAACCTGTCTTCTGTCAGGTAAATCTTCATTTCTACAGAATCTATCAGAGTCCCCAAGAAGGAAACTCTTGTGAGTGGAAAGAGAGAACTCTTCTTTTCGTTCACCTTCCATCCATGCGACCTTAGAAATGCCAGTACTAACTCTGTATGAGACTTGGCAGTTTGAAAGCTTGAAGCTTGTATCAGAATGTCGTCTAGGTACGGAGCTACCAAAATTCCTCGCGGTCTTAGTACCGCCAGAAGAGTACCCAGAACCTTTGTGAAGATTCTTGGAGCCGTAGCCAATCCGAATGGAAGAGCTACAAACTGGTAATGCCTGTCTAGAAAGGCAAACCTTAGATACCGGTAATGATTTCTGTGAATCGGTATGTGAAGGTAAGCATCCTTTAAATCCACTGTGGTCATGTACTGACCCTCTTGGATCATGGGCAAAATTGTTCGAATAGTTTCCATCTTGAACGATGGAACTCTTAGGAATTTGTTTAGGATCTTTAAATCCAAGATTGGCCTGAAAGTTCCCTCTTTTTTGGGAACTACAAACAGATTTGAGTAAAACCCTTGTCCTTGTTCCGACCGCGGAACTGGATGGATCACTCCCATTAATAAAAGATCTTGTACGCAGCGTAGGAACGCTTCTTTCTTTATTTGGTTTGTTGACAACCTTGACAGATGAAATCTCCCTCTTGGGGGAGAGGATTTGAAGTCCAGAAGGTATCCCTGAGATATGATCTCTAACGCCCAGGGATCCTGAACATCTCTTGCCCAAGCCTGGGCGAAGAGAGAAAGTCTGCCCCCTACTAGATCCGGTCCCGGATCGGGGGCCCTCGATTCATGCTGTCTTAGGGGCAGCAGCAGGTTTCCTGGCCTGCTTGCCCTTGTTCCAGGACTGGTTAGGTTTCCAGCCTTGTCTGTAGCGAGCAACAGCTCCTTCCTGTTTTGGTGCAGAAGAAGTTGATGCTGTTCCTGCTTTGAAATTACGAAAGGAACGAAAATTAGACTGTCTAGCCCTAGGTTTGGCTTTGTCCTGAGGCAGGGCATGGCCTTTACCTCCTGTAATGTCAGCGATAATCTCTTTCAACCCGGGCCCGAATAAGGTTTGCCCTTTGAAAGGTATATTAAGCAATTTAGATTTAGAAGTAACATCAGCTGACCAGGATTTTAGCCACAGTGCTCTGCGTGCCTGAATGGCAAATCCGGAATTCTTAGCCGTAAGTTTAGTTAAATGTACTACGGCATCTGAAATAAATGAGTTAGCTAACTTAAGGGCTTTAAGTTTGTGTGTAATCTCATCTAGTGTAGATGATTGAAGTGTCTCTTCCAGAGACTCAAACCAAAATGCTGCTGCAGCCGTGACAGGCGCAATACATGCAAGAGGTTGCAATATAAAACCTTGTTGAACAAACATTTTCTTAAGGTAACCCTCTAATTTTTTATCCATTGGATCTGAAAAAGCACAGCTATCCTCCACCGGGATAGTGGTACGCTTAGCTAAAGTAGAAACTTCTCCCTCCACCTTAGGGACCGTTTGCCATAAGTCCCGTGTGGTGGCGTCTATTGGAAACATTTTTCTAAATATCGGAGGAGGTGAGAACGGCACACCGGGCCTATCCCACTCCTTAGTAACAATTTCAGTAAGTCTCTTAGGTATAGGAAAAACATCAGTACTCGCCGGTACCGCAAAATATTTATCCAACCTACACATTTTCTCTGGTATTGCAACTGTGTTACAATCATTCAGAGCCGCTAACACCTCCCCTAGTAATACACGGAGATTTTCCAGCTTAAATTTAAAATTTGAAATATCTGAATCCAGTCTGTTTGGATCAGAACCGTCACCCACAGAATGAAGTTCTCCGTCCTCATGTTCTGCCACCTGTGACGCAGTGTCTGACATGGCCCTAATATTATCAGCGCACTCTGTTCTCACCCCAGAGTGATCACACTTGCCTCTAAGTTCTGGTAATTTAGCCAAAACTTCAGTCATAACAGTAGCCATATCCTGTAATGTGATTTGAAATGGCCGCCCAGATGTACTCGGCGCTACAATATCACGCACCTCCCGAGCGGGAGATGCAGGTACTGACACGTGAGGCGAGTTAGTCGGCATAACTCTCCCCTCGTTGTTAGGTGAAATATGTTCAGTTTGTACAGATTGACTTTTATTTAAAGTAACATCAATACAATTAGTACATAAATTTCTATTGGGCTCCACTTTGGCATTAGCACATATAGCACATGTATCTTCCTCTGAATCAGACATGTTTAACACACTAGCAATAAACTAGCAACTTGGAAATGCTTTTCAAGTAATTTACAATAATATGAAAACGAACTGTGCCTATAAGAAGCACAGAAAAAATTATGACAGTTGAAAATAAATAAGTTATAGCATCAAATCTTTGTAAAAAATACACAATTTTAGCAAAGGATTGTTCCCATTAGCAAAGGATAACTAACCCTGACAGCAGAAAAAATACACAAATAAACGTTTTTTATCACAGTCAACTACAATCTTCACAGCTCTGCTGTGAATGATTACCTCCCTCAAAACAAGCTTTGGAGATCCCTGAGTTCTGTAGAGATGAACCGGATCATGCAGGAAGAAAATGAATTTCTGACTGAGTTTTTTGATGCGTAGTAAAAGCGCCAAAAATGGCCCCTCCCCCTCACACATAACAGTGAGAGAGATCAGAAAACTGCTTTAATTTAAACAAAACTATTGCCAAGTGGAAAAAATAGTGCCCAAAACATTTTTTCACCCAGTACCTCAGAGAAATAAACGATTTTACATGCCAGCAAAAAAACGTTTAACCTCAATAAATTAATTGTTATTTAAAACCTATTGCAAGTCCCTGCAAATTAGGTTAAGTCTATGCATACAGTATAAATCCAGTGAAGTACCATTCCCCAGAATACTGAAGTGTGAAATATACATACATGACAGCCTGATACCAGCTACATCTACTGCATTTAAGGCTGAGTTTACATTATAACGGTATGGCAGGATTTTCTCATCAATTCCATGTCAGAAAAAAATAAACTGCTACATACCTCTTTGCAGATTAATCTGCCCGCTGTCCCCTGATCTGAAGTTTACCTCTCCTCAGATGGCCGAGAAACAGCAATATGATCTTAACTACTCCGGCTAAAATCATAGAAAAAACTCAGGTAGATTCTTCTTCAAATTCTACCAGAGAATAAATAACACACTCCGGTGCTATAATAAAATAACAAACTTTTGATTGAAGGTAATAAACTAATTAAAATCACCACAGTCCTCTCACACATCCTATCTATTCGTTGGGTGCAAGAGAATGACTGGAGGTGATGTAGAGGGGAGGAGCTATATAGCAGCTCTGCTGGGTGAATCCTCTTGCACTTCCTGTAGGGGAGGAGATAATATCCCAGAAGTAATGATGACCCGTGGACTGACCACACTTAACAGGAGAAACACTTGTTATTTAAATACTGCTTATAAATACTAGAGTTAGATAAACAGATTTAGGTTTAGTTCTGCATTTAACCCATTTGGTGTTAGGGAATTAAAATTAACTATTAGTTCTGCCTAGGAGATCTTTATTTTTATTTTTCCCACTGACATTAGCTACTTTTTTTAGACCCCAATAGAGAAGACCATCAGTTTTTTGGTTATGATGATGATCTTTAAAATGCTTAGATAATAGGTGGTCTTCATATCCCCATTCAATATTAAGTAGATGTTGCCTAATTCTATCACGTAGGGGTTGGCTAGTTTGTCCTAAATACTGTTTCTTACAAGGACATTGGATCATATATACAATATTTGTATCAGAACACCTAATAATATCTTTAATTCTATATTTAAAGTTTGTTTGACTAGATGTCACTGTCTTACATTTAGTACTAAACTTACAAGCCTTGCAAGTTACACAAGGGAAGTAGCCTTCCAGTTTATTCCCTCTAAGGTCAGTAAAATGACCATCTTTTTTCTTCTTTTTGAATTCACTAGGCACAAGTATATTTTTTAGGGTTGTAGCTTTCCTATAGATTATCCTTTGTCTATCTTCCACTAATTCGCTAAGAATGGGATCTTTCTTTATAAGGTGCCAGTGCTTGTATAAAATGTTATCTATCATTGTGTGGTCAGAATTATATTGTGCGATAAATGCAATATAGGTTTAATTTCTAATATCTATTTTATTTTCAAAGTCTTTCTTTCTAGATAGTATTTCTATTCTATCCTTTTTCTCTGCATCTTTCTTAGCCTCTGTTATTAGTTCTAAGTTGTATCCTTTTTCAATAAATTTGGTTTCTAAAATGTTAGCGTGATTTTGGTAATCCTCAATTGTTGAACAATTTTTACTTAGCCTTAGAAATTGGCCCTTAGGGATATTAAGTTTCCATTGTTCCTGATGACAACTTGTAGAGTGTATATAGTTATTTGAGTCTACCTTTTTGAAAAATGTTTTTGTTTTAAGACTCTTCACTAATTTTTCTATAGTAATATCTAAGAAATTTATACTTGTATAATTTGTTTCATGAGTAAAGGAGATACCCCAATCATTACTATTTAGATCTTCCATAAAAATTTCAAATAATTCTCGTCCCCCTCTCCAAATAATAAAAATATCATCGCTAAAACATTTAAAAAGCACGAGGTTTGCACCCTAGTTTGTGTCTAAAGTAAAAAAAAATTCAAAGAGACACATAAATAAATTTGCATAGCTGGGTGCAAACCTCGTGCCCATAGCTGTCCCTTTTATTTGGAGGAAGAATTCTGCATTAAAACTAAAATAATTATTTTCTAAAATGAATAAAATACATTCTAATATAAAATCTGCTTGTACTATAGATAAGTCAGTATCAATAATTAAATATAATTTTGCAGCTTCTATACCAAGTGAGTGTATAATATTTGAATATAATGAATTCACATCACAAGTGGCAAATATAACATTTTCATTCCACTCTATATCTTGTAAAATATTTATCAATTCTGTAGAATCTTTTAAAAAAGAGGGCAATTTAACTACATATTTTTGGAGGAAACTATCTACATATTTGAAAGGTTAGATGTTAAAGAGTTTATACCTGATATGATGGGCCTTCCAGGTGGTTTTTCCAGAGATTTATGAATTTTGGGAAAATAGTAAAAAATCAGTGTTTTGGGTTCTAAATTTTTTTAAAATTGTAATTCTTTATTGTTAACTATGTTCTCTCTTTTAGCAAAATGTAGTATTTCTTCTAATTTATTTAATAGTTCTCTAACTGGATTCTTAGGCCTAGATTTAGAGTTCGGCGGTAGCCGTCAAAACCAGCGTTAGAGGCTCCTAACGCTGGTTTTGGCCGCCCGCTGGTATTTGGAGTCAGTGATTAAAGGGTCTAACGCTCACTTTACAGCCGCGACTTTTCCATACCGCAGATCCCCCTACGCCATTTGCGTAGCCTATCTTTTCAATGGGATCTTTCTAACGCCGGTATTTAGAGTCGTTTCTGCAGTGAGCGTTAGAGCTCTAACGACAAGATTCCAGCCGCCTGAAAAAAGCAGGAGTTAAGAGCTTTCTGGCTAACGCCGGTTTATAAAGCTCTTAACTACTGTACCCTAAAGTACACTAACACCCATAAACTACCTATGTACCCCTAAACCGAGCTCCCCCCACATCGCCGCCACTCGATTAAAAATTTTAACCCCTAATCTGCCGACCGCCACCTACGTTATACTTATGTACCCCTAATCTGCTGCCCCTAACCCCGCCGACCCCTATATTATATTTATTAACCCCTAACTTGCCCCACACAACGTCGCCGCAAGCTACTTAAAATAATTAACCCCTAATCTTCCGACCGCAAATCGCCGCCACCTACGTTATCCCTATGTACCCCTAATCTTCTGCCCCTAACATCGCCGACCCCTATGTTATATTTATTAACCCCTAATCTGCCCCCCACAACGTCGCCTCCACCTGCCTACACTTATTAACCCCTAATCTGCCGAGCGGACCTGAGCGCTACTATAATAAAGTTATTAACCCCTAATCCGCCTCACTAACCCTATCATAAATAGTATTAACCCCTAATCTGCCCTCCCTAACATCGCCGACACCTACCTTCAATTATTAACCCCTAATCTGCCGACCGGAGCTCACCGCTATTCTAATAAATGTATTAACCCCTAAAGCTAAGTCTAACGCTAACACTAACACCCCCCCTAAGTTAAATATAATTTTTATCTAACGAAATAAATTAACTCTTATTAAATAAATGATTCCTATTTAAAGCTAAATACTTACCTGTAAAATAAATCCTAATATAGCTACAATATAAATTACATTTATATTATAGCTATTTTAGGATTAATATTTATTTTACAGGTAACTTTGTATTTATTTTAACCAGGTACAATAGCTATTAAATAGTTAAGAACTATTTAATAGTTACCTAGTTAAAATAATTACAAATTTACCTGTAAAATAAATCCTAACCTAAGATATAATTAAACCTAACACTACCCTATCAATAAAATAATTAAATAAACTACCTACAATTACCTACAATTAACCTAACACTACACTATCAATAAATTAATTAAACACAATTGCTACAAATAAATACAATTAAATAAACTATCTAAAGTACAAAAAATAAAAAAGAACTAAGTTACAGAAAATAAAAAAATATTTACAAACATAAGAAAAATATTACAACAATTTTAAACTAATTACACCTACTCTAAGCCCCCTAATAAAATAACAAAGCCCCCCAAAATAAAAAATTCCCTACCCTATTCTAAAATACAAAAATTACAAGCTCTTTTACCTTACCAGCCCTGAACAGGGCCCTTTGCGGGGCATGCCCCAAGAAGTTCAGCTCTTTTGCCTGTAAAAGAAAACATACAATACCCCCCCCCCCCCAACATTACAACCCACCACCCACATACCCCTAATCTAACCCAAACCCCCTTAAATAAACCTAACACTAAGCCCCTGATGATCTTCCTACCTTGTCTTCACCATGCCAGGTTCACCGATCCGTCCTGGCTCCAAGATCTTCATCCAACCCAAGCGGGGGCTAGACATCCACTGAAGAAGTCCAGAAGAGGGTCCAAAGTCTTCCTCCTATCCGGCAAGAAGAGGACATCCGGACCGGCAAACATCTTCTCCAAGCGGCATCTTCTATGTTCTTCCATCCGATGACGACCGGCTCCATCTTGAAGACCTCCAGCGCGGATCCATCCTCTTCTTCCGACGACTAGACGACGAATGACGGTTCCTTTAAGGGACGTCATCCAAGATGGCGTCCCTCGAATTCCGATTGGCTGATAGGATTCTATCAGCCAATCGGAATTAAGGTAGGAATTTTCTGATTGGCTGATGGAATCAGCCAATCAGAATCAAGTTCAATCCGATTGGCTGATCCAATCAGCCAATCAGATTGAGCTCGCATTGTATTGGCTGATCGGAACAGCCAATAGAATGCGAGCTCAATCTGATTGGCTGATTGGATCAGCCAATCGGATTGAACTTGATTCTGATTGGCTGATTCCATCAGCCAATCAGAAAATTCCTACCTTAATTCCGATTGGCTGATAGAATCCTATCAGCCAATCGGAATTCGAGGGACGCCATCTTGGATGACGTCCCTTAAAGGAACCGTCATTCGTCGTCTAGTCGTCGGAAGAAGAGGATGGATCCGCGCTGGAGGTCTTCAAGATGGAGCCGGTCGTCATCGGATGGAAGAACATAGAAGATGCCGCTTGGAGAAGATGTTTGCCGGTCCGGATGTCCTCTTCTTGCCGGATAGGAGGAAGACTTTGGACCCTCTTCTGGACTTCTTCAGTGGATGTCTAGCCCCCGCTTGGGTTGGATGAAGGTCTTGGAGCCAGGACGGATCGGTGAACCTGGCATGGTGAAGACAAGGTAGGAAGATCATCAGGGGCTTAGTGTTAGGTTTATTTAAGGGGGGTTTGGGTGAGATTAGGGGTATGTGGGTGGTGGGTTGTAATGTTGGGGGGGGGGTATTGTATGTTTTCTTTTACAGGCAAAAGAGCTGAACTTCTTGGGGCATGCCCCGCAAAGGGCCCTGTTCAGGGCTGGTAAGGTAAAAGAGCTTGTAATTTTTGTATTTTAGAATAGGGTAGGGAATTTTTTATTTTGGGGGGCTTTGTTATTTTATTAGGGGGCTTAGAGTAGGTGTAATTAGTTTAAAATTGTTGTAATATTTTTCTTATGTTTGTAAATATTTTTTTATTTTCTGTAACTTAGTTCTTTTTTATTTTTTGTACTTTAGATAGTTTATTTAATTGTATTTATTTGTAGCAATTGTGTTTAATTAATTTATTGATAGTGTAGTGTTAGGTTAATTGTAGGTAATTGTAGGTAGTTTATTTAATTATTTTATTGATAGGGTAGTGTTAGGTTTAATTATAACTTAGGTTAGGATTTATTTTACAGGTAAATTTGTAATTATTTTAACTAGGTAACTATTAAATAGTTCTTAACTATTTAATAGCTATTGTACCTGGTTAAAATAAATACAAAGTTACCTGTAAAATAAATATTAATCCTAAAATAGCTATAATATAAATGTAATTTATATTGTAGCTATATTAGGATTTATTTTACAGGTAAGTATTTAGCTTTAAATAGGAATCATTTATTTAATAAGAGTTAATTTATTTCGTTAGATAAAAATTATATTTAACTTAGGGGGGTGTTAGTGTTAGGGTTAGACTTAGCTTTAGGGGTTAATACATTTATTAGAATAGCGGTGAGGTCCGCTCGGCAGATTAGGGGTTAATAATTGAAGGTAGGTGTCGGCGATGTTAGGGAGGGCAGATTAGGGGTTAATACTATTTATGATAGGGTTAGTGAGGCGGATTAGGGGTTAATAACTTTATTATAGTAGCGCTCAGGTCCGGTCGGCAGATTAGGGGTTAATAAGTGTAGGTAGGTGTCGGCGACGTTGTGGGGGGCAGATTAGGGGTTAATAAATATAACATAGGGGTCGGCGATGTTAGGGCAGCAGATTAGGGGTACATAGGGATAACGTAGGTGGCGGCGGTTTACGGAGCGGCAGATTAGGGGTTAAAAGTGTAATGCAGGGGTCAGCGATAGCGGGGGCGGCAGATTAGGGGTTAATAAGTGTAAGGCTAGGGGTGTTTAGACTCGGGGTTCATGTTAGGGTGTTAGGTGCAGACGTAGGAAGTGTTTCCCCATAGGAAACAATGGGGCTGCGTTAGGAGCTGAACGCTGCTTTTTTGCAGGTGTTAGGTTTTTTTTCAGCTCAAACAGCCCCATTGTTTCCTATGGGAGAATCGTGCACGAGCACGTTTTTGAGGCCGGCCGCGTCCGTAAGCAACTCTGGTATCGAGAGTTGTATTTGCGGTAAAAATGCTCTACGCTCCTTTTTTGGAGCCTAACGCAGCATTTGTTTGAACTCTCGATACCAGAGTTAAATTTATGGTGCGGCCAGAAAAAAACCCGCGGAGCGTTAACAGCCCTTTTACCGCCAAACTCCAAATCTAGCCATATGTTAGTCTTATATTTGTATTTGTATCATGTAAAAGCCTATAGGCCTCTTCAAGATAATCTTCAGTATTTAAAATTACTAACCCTCCACCCTTATCTGCCAATTTAATGATTATGTCTGGGTTATTTTTTAGTTCTGTAAGGTAACATAGTAACATAGTAACATAGTAGATAAGGTTGAAAAAAAGACTGAAGTCCATCGAGTTCAACCTATACAAATCTAAAATACTTACAAAAAGCTCCAGTTAAGCTTAAATAACCCCATTAAAATGTGACCCATTTAATACTAGCAATCATATCCATGAATTTTGTTTGTATACAGAAACTTATCCAGACTATTTTTAAATGTATCTATGGTATTGGCATTCACTACCTCCTTTGGTAATGAGTTCCACAATTTTATTGCTCTCACAGTGAAAAAACGTTTCCGTTGCAGGAGATTAAATCTCCTTTCCTCCAACCTTAAATTAGGACCTCTTATCAGAAACAATTTTCTTGGAATAAACAGAGCTTCTGCCATCTCTGTATATGGGCCTTGAATATATTTATATAAAGTAATCATGTCACCTCTCAAGCTAGCCTCTCCTCATAGGTTAATTTCTCCAATCCCCTTATTAGCTTTGTGGCCCTTCTCTGAACTTTTTCTAGTTCTGCAAAATCTTTTTTAGCAATTGGTCCCCAGAACTGCACTCCAAACTCAAGGTGAGGTCTTACCAGGGCTTTATATAATGACAGAATTATGCTTTCCTCCCTTGAATCAATGCCTCTTTTAATACATGCTAGTATCTTATTAGCCTTTGAAGCCGCTGCCCTGCATTGTGCACCCATCTTTAGCTTGTTATCTATTACTACTCCCAAATCCCTTTCCTCCTGTGTTTGGCTAAGTCTTGTCCCATTTAAAAAATACGTAGCCTGCTTATTTTTACTTCCAAAATGTAGAACCTTGCATTTTTTCCGTATTAAATCTCATTTTCCATTCACTTGCCCATAGTTCTAATTTTAGCAAATCCCTTTGTAAAGACAGTTCGTCCTGCTCTGACCTTATGACCTTACTTAACTTAGTATCATCTGCAAAAATAGAGATGTCGCTATTTAATCCTTGCTCCAAGTCATTTATAGAAATATTAAAAAGAACAGGGCCCAGTACTGATCCCTGGGGGACGCCACTGATTACCTTTGTCCAATCTGAGTATGATCCATTTACTACTACTCGTTGCTCCCTATCTTTTATCCAGTTATTTATCCATGAGCTAAAATTTTCAGCTATTCCCAGTCCCTTAATTTTGTGCATTAATCTCTCATGTGGCACTGTATCAAATGCCTTTGCAAAATCTAAGTATATCACATCCACTGATTCCCCTTTATCTATATTTTTACTTACTTCCTCGTAGAATCTAATTAGATTAGTTTGACATGATCTATTTCTCCTAAAGCCATGCTGATTAGAACTCATAATCTTGTTTACACGAATATGCTCATCAATATAATCCCTTATAATCCCTTCAAATATCTTCCCCACTATTGATGTCAGACTAACTGGTCTATAGCTTCCTGGATCATCCCTGCTTCCCTTTTTGAAGAGTGGCACCACATCAGCTTTACGCCAATCCTGGGGTACCATGCCTGAGGATAATGAGTCTTGAAAAATTAAGAGTAAAGGTTTGTCTATAACAGTGCTAAGTTCCCTTAACACCCTTGGGTGTATTCCATCTGGGCCTGGAGTTTTATTTACCTTAATATTTTCCAGTTTTTTCCTGATATCCTTGTCATTTTCTTTTTTTGTGAGATTATGTGTATATCTTTTTTTACTTTTCTTTAAATCAGAATTTTGTATCTCATTCTGTATTGTTTATTCGAAAATTTCTTAAATCTTTCCTTTTTCCTGGGTTGGGAAGAATTTTGATTTATTTTTTTAAATCAGTGTGTACATATTGATTATTTCTGGGGTTTTGTTGTTCTATTGATCTTTCTAAGGGATTTTTTTGGAAATATCTCTTAAGAGTTAGTTTCCTAACAAATTGGTTAAAGGGCCATAATACCCAAATGTTTAAACACTTGAAAGTGATGCAGCATAGCTGTAAAAAGCTGACTAGAAAATATCACCTGAACATCTCTATGTAAAAAAGAAAGATATTTTACCTCAAAAGTTCCTCAGTAGCCACATCCCATTGTAAAGGATTTCTAAGCAGCATATCAGTATGTCTGTCCCGGGACAGCTGAAAGGATGAGCATCGTGCACTCTCATATTATTTCCCTATTCAGTGTAACAATGAAATCTCATGAGAGTTAAGTCAAATCTCATGAGATCACAGTAAAAGAGTTCATGACCTCAGCACTGCTGATGCTGATTGGCTGCTGTTCATTTCTTCTTTTTTTTTTTTTTTTTTACCTGCAGCTGGGCTGCAGCTGAGTATAACTTTCCACACAGAACTTACTCTGCTGAGCTGAGGAGATTGTGAGGTAAAATATCTTCCTTTTTTACATAGAGATGCTCAGGTGATATTTTCCTGTCAGCTTTTTACAGTTATGCTGCATCAGTTTCAAGTGATTTAGCATATGGGTATTATGTCCCTTTAAATGCAGAACTAGACCTAAATCCGTTTATCTATCTCTAGTATTTATAAGCAGTATTTTAAATAACCAGTATTTTCAATTTTAAAATTTCTAAATTAATGAGAGAAGAATAAATATATAGATATATAGAATGTTGTTTTTTAAACCATATATTTTATAGATTACATAAAAATTTACTTTTATTTTTATTTTTATATATATTATATATATATATATATATATATATATATATATATATATATATATTTTAAATACGTTTTGTATACATGTTTTATGGAATTACATTTTAAGATTGTTTAATATCCTTATACAAAATGCTATTCACTCTGAATAATTGGGTTAGAAAGAAATATTTATCTATTTATTTATTTAGTAAACGAGTCATAAAATAAAAGTGGAGATGAATCGTGATCGAATAGTATTTTAATATAACTATTGTGTCACTATCTTGTGAAGTTTCATAAAGTCCGAATATGTCAAAGTGGTATTGTATATGATGTTTAACATTTTGGATCCTAATAAAGGGTTAACATTTGACCCGGAGATAAAGGGTATAAATTGCCTGCAATCTTTATTTTTATTTTTCCCACTGACATTAGCTACCTTTTTTAGACCCCAATAGAGAAGACCATCAGTTTTTTTTTGTTATGATGATCTTTAAAATGCTTAGATAATAGGTGGTCTTCATATCCCCATTCAATATTAAGTAGATGTTGCCTATTTCTATCACGTAGGGGTTGGCTAATTTGTCCTAAATACTGTTTCTTACAAGGACATTGGATCATATATACAATATTTGTATCAGAACACCTAATAATATCTTTAATTCTATATTTAAAGTTTGTTTGACTAGATGTCACTGTCTTACATTTAGTACTAAACTTACAAGCCTTGCAAGTTAGACAAGGAAAGTAGCCTTCCAGTTTATTCCCTCTAAGGTCAGTAAAATTACCATCTTTTTTCTTCTTTTTGAATTCACTAGGCACAAGTATATTTTTTAGGGTTGTAGCTTTCAAAAAGTTTATCCTTGGTCTATCTTCCACTAACTCGCTAAGAATGAGATCTTTCTTTATAAGGTGCCAGTGCTTGTATAAAATTTTATCTATCATTGTGTGGTCAGAATTATATTGTGTGATAAATGCAATATCGGTTTTATTTCTAATATCTATTTTATTTTCAAAGTCTTTCTTTCTAGGTAGTATTTCTATTCTATCCTTTTTCTCTGCATCTTTCTTAGCCTCTGTTATTCGTTCTAAGTTGTATCTTTTTTCAATAAATTTGGTTTCTAAAATGTTAGCTTGAGTTTGGTAATCCTCAGTCATTGAACATTTTTTACTTAGCCTTAGAAATTGGCCCTTAGGGATATTAAGTTTCCATTGTTCCTGATGACAACTTGTAGAGTGTATATAGTTATTTGAGTCTACCTTTTTGAAAAATGTTTTTGTTTTAAGACTTCACTAATTTTTCTATAGTAATATCTAACGGCTAGATTTAGAGTTTTGTGGCCAAAGGGGTGCGCTAGCTACGCGTGCTTTTTTTCCCCCGCACCTTTTAAATACTGCTGGTATTTAGAGTTCACAGAAGGGCTGTGTTAGGTTCCAAAAAGGGAGCGTATAGGCATGTTTACCACCACTGCAACTCTAAATACCAGCGGTGCTTATGGACGCGGCCAGCTTCAAAAACGTGCTCATGCACGATTCCCCCATTGGAAATGGGGCAGTTTGAGCTGGAAAAAAATCTACCACCTGCAAAAAAGCAGCGTTCAGCTTCTAACGCAGCCCCATTGTTTCCTATGGGGAAACAGTTTCTAAGTCTGCACCTAACACCCTAACATGTACCCCGAGTCTAAACACCCCTAACCTTACACTTATTAACCCCTAATCTGCCCCCCCCGCTATCGCTGACCCCTGCATTATACTATTAACCCCTAATCTGCCGCTCCGTACACCACCGCAACCTACATTATCCCTATGTACCCCTAATCTGCTGCCCCTAACACCGCCGACCCCTATATTTATTAACCCCTAATCTGCCACCCCCAACGTCGCCGCCACCTACCTACAATTATTAACCCCTAATCTGCCGGCCGGACCTCAGCGCTACTATAATAAAGTTATTAACTCCTAATCCGCCTCACTGCCGCCTCAATAACCCTATAATAAATAGTATTAACCCCTAATCTGCTCTCCCTAACATCACTGACACCTAACTTCAAGTATTAACCCCTAATCTGCTGACCGGACCTCACCGCTACTCTAATAAATGTATTAACCCCTAAAGCTAAGTCTAACCCTAACACTAACACCCCCCTAAGTTAAATATAATTTTTATCTAAAGAAATAAATTATTCCTATTTAAAGCTAAATAATTACCTGTAAAATAAACCCTAATATAGCTACAATATAAATAATAATTATATTGTAGCTATTTTAGGATTAATATTTATTTTACAGGCAACTTTGTATTTATTTTAACCAGGTACAATAGCTATTAAATAGTTAATAACTATTTAATAGCTACCTAGTTAAAATAATTACAAAATTACCTGTAAAATAAATCCTAACCTAAGTTACAATTAAACCTAACACTACACTATCAATAAATTAATTAAATAAAATACCTACAATTATTTACAATTAAACCTAACACTACAGTATCAATACATTAATTACATACAAATACCTACAAATAAATACAATTAAATAAACTAACTAAAGTACAAAAAATAAAAAAAGAACTAAGTTACAAAAAATAAAAAAATAATTTACAAACATTATAAAAATATTACAACAATTTTAAGCTAATTACACCTACTCTAAGCACCCTAATAAAATAACAAAGCCCCCCAAAATAAAAAAATGCCCTACCCTATTCTAAAATAAAAATTGAAAAGCTCTTTTACCTTACCAGCCCTTAAAAGTGCCTTTTGCGGGGCATGCCCTAAAACATTCTGCTCTTTTGCCTGTAAAAAAAACCATACAATACCCCCCCAACATTACAACCCACCACCCGCATACCCCTAATCTAACCCAAACCCCCCTTAAATAAACCTAACACTAAGCCCCTGAAGATCTCCACACCGGGTATCACCACACCGGGTATCACCGATCCATCCAGAAGAGGCTCCAAAGTCTTCATCCAATCCCAAGCGGGGGCTGAAGAGGTCCATCATCGGGCTGAAGAGATCCATCATCCGGCTGAAGTCTTGATCCAAGCGGGGGCTGAACAGATCCATCATCCGGCTGAAGTCTTGATCCAAGCGGGGGCTGAAGAGATCCATCATCCGGCTGAAGTCTTGATCCAAGCGGGGGCTGAAGAAGTCCATCATCCGGCTGAAGTCTTCTATCAAGCGGCATCTTCAATCTTCTTTCTTCCGGATCCATCTTCATCCCGCCGATGCGGAACATTCATCCTGGCCGACGACTTCCCGACGAATTACGGTTCCTTTAAGGGATGTCATCCAAGATGGCGTCCCTCGAATTCCGATTGGCTGATAGGATTCTATCAGCCAATCGGAATTAAGGTAGGAAAATTCTGATTGGCTGATGGAATCAGCCAATCAGATTGAGCTCGCATTTTATTGGCTGTTCCGATCAGCCAATAGAATGCAAGCTCAATCTGATTGGCTGATTGGATCAGCCAATCGGATTGAACTTGAATCTGATTGGCTGATTCCATCAGCCAATCAGAATTTTCCTACCTTAATTCCTAACACTAACACCCCCCTTAGTTAAATATAATTTTTATCTAAAGAAATAAATTATTCCTATTTAAAGCTAAATACTTACCTGTAAAATAAACCCTAATATAGCTACAATATAAATAATAATTATATTGTAGCTATTTTAGGATTAATATTTATATTAATCCTAAAATAGCTACATTATGGAATCAGCCAATCGGATTGAGCTCGCATTTTATTGGCTGTTCCGATCAGCCAATAGAATGCAAGCTCAATCTGATTGGCTGATTGGATCAGCCAATCGGATTGAACTTGAATCTGATTGGCTGATTCCATCAGCCAATCAGAATTTTCCTACCTTAATTCCGATTGGCTGATAGAATCCTATCAGCCAATCAGAATTTGAGGGACGCCATCTTGGATGACGTCCCTTAAAGGAACCGTCATTCGTCAGGAAGTCGTCAGCCAGGATGGATGTTCCGCGTCGGCGGGATGAAGATGGATCCAGAAGAAAGAAGATTGAAGATGCAGCTTGATAGAAGACTTCAGCCGGATGATGGACTTCTTCAGCCCCCGCTTGGATCAAGACTTCAGCCGTATGATGGATCTCTTCAGCCCCCGCTTGGATCAAGACTTCAGCCGGATGATTGATCTCTTCAGCCCCCGCTTGGATCAAGACTTCAGCCGGATGATGGATCTCTTCAGCCCGATGATGGACCTCTTCAGCCCCCGCTTCGGCTTGGATGAAGACTTCAGAGCCTCTTCTGGACGGATCGGTGATACCCGGCATGGTGAAGATAAGGTAGGGAGATCTTCAGGGGCTTAGTGTTAGGTTAATTTAAGGGGGGTTTGGGTTAGATTAGGGGTATGTGGCTGGTGGGTTGTAATGTTGGGGGGGTATTGTATGTTTTTTTTTACAGGCAAAAGAGCAGAATTCTTTGGGGCATGCCCCGCAAAAGGCCCTTTTAAGGGCTGGTAAGGTAAAAGAGCTTTTCAAATTTTATTTTAGAATAGGGTAGGGCATTTTTTTATTTTGGGGGGCTTTGTTATTTTATTAGGGGGCTTAGAGTAGGTGTAATTTGTTTAAAATTGTTGTAATATTTTTATAATGTTTGTAAATTATTTTTTTATTTTTTGTAACTTCTTTTTTTATTTTTTGTACTTTAGTTAGTTTATTTAATTGTATTTATTTGTAGGTATTTGTATGTAATTGATTTATTGATAGTGTAGTGTTAGGTTTAATTGTAGATAATTGTAGGTATTTTATTTCATTAATTTATTGATAATGTAGTGTTAGGTTTAATTGTAACTTAGATAAAGGATTTATTTTACAGGTAATTTTGTAATTATTTTAACTAGGTAGCTATTAAATAGTTATTAACTATTTAATAGCTATTGTACCTGGTTAAAATAAATACAAAGTTGCCTGTAAAATAAATATTAATCCTAAAATAGCTACAATATAATTATTATTTATATTGTAGCTATATTAGGGTTTATTTTACAGGTAAGTATTTAGATTTAAATAGGATTAATTTATTTAATAAGAAATAATTTATTTAGTTAGATAAAAATTATATTTAACTTAGGGGGGTGTTAGTGTTAGGGTTTGACTTAGCTTTAGGGGTTAATAACTTTATTATAGTAGCGGTGAGGTCCGGTCGGCAGATTAGGGGTTAAAAATTGTAGGTAGGTGGCAGCGACGTTGGGGGCGGCAGATTAGGGGTTAATAAATATAATATAGGGGTCGGCGGTGTTAGGGGCAGCAGATTAGGGGTACATAGGGATAACGTAGGTTGCGGCGGTGTGCGGTCGGCAGATTAGGGGTTAATTTTTTTTATTAGGGTGATGGCTGTGTGGGGGGGCCTCGGTTTAGGGGTACATAGGTAGTTTATGGGTGTTAGTGTACATTAGAGTACAGTAGTTAAGAGCTTTATGAACCGGCGTTAGCCCAGAAAGCTCTTAACTCCTGGCCTTTCTCTGTGGCTAGAGTCTTGTCGTTAGATTTCTAACGCTCACTTCAGCCAAGACTCTAAATACCGGCATTAGGAAGATCCCATTGAAAAGATAGGATACGCAAATGGCGTAGGGGGATCTGCGTTATGGAGAAGTCGCGTCTGCAAAGTGAGCGTTAGACCCTTTCATGACTGACTCTAAATACCAGTGGGCGGCCAAAACCAGCGTTAGGAGCCCCTAACACTGGTTTTGACTGCTAACGCAGAACTCTAAATCTAGGCGTCAGAAATTTATACTTGTATCATTTGTTTCACGAGTAAAGGAGATACCCCAATCATTACTGTTTAGATCTCCCATACACATTTCAAATAATTGTCATCCCCCTCTCCAAATAATAAAAATAGAGTTGATAAAACATTTAAAAAGCACGAGGTTTGCACCCCAGTTTGAGTCTAAAATATTTTTTTGTTCAAAGAGACACATAAATAAATTTGCATAGCTGGGTGCAAACCTTGTGCCCATAGCTGTCCATTGTATTTGGAGGAAGAATTCTGCATTAAAACTAAAATAATTATTTTCTAAAATGAATAAAATACATTCTAATATAAAATCTGCTTGTACTATAGATAAGTCAGTATCAATAATTAAATATAATTTTGCAGCTTCTATACCAAGTGAGTGTATAATATTTGAATATAATGAATTCACATCACAAGTGGCAAATATAACATTTTCATTCCACTCTATATCTTGTAAAATATTTATCAATTCTGTAGAATCTTTTAAAAAAGAGGGCAATTTAACTACATATTTTTGGAGGAAACTATCTACATATTTGAAAGGTTAGATGTTAAAGAGTTTATACCTGATATGATGGGCCTTCCAGGTGGTTTTTCCAGAGATTTATGAATTTTGGGAAGATAGTAAAAAATCAGTGTTTTGGGTTCTAAATTTTTTAAAAATTGTAATTCTTTATTGTTAACTATGTTCTCTCTTTTAGCAAAATGTAGTATTTCTTCTAATTTATTTAATTGTTCTCTAACTGGATTCTTAGTTAGTCTTATATATGTATTTGTATCATTTAAAAGCCTATAGGCCTCTTCAAGATAATCTTCAGTATTTAAAATTACTAACCCTCCACCCTTATCTGCCAAGTTAATGATTATGTCTGGAATATTTGTTAGCTCTGTAAGGGTGTCATTTTCTTTTTTTTTGTGAGATTATGTTTATATCTTTTTTTATTTTTCTTTAAATCAGAATTTTGTATCTCATTCTTTACTGTTTTTTCGAAAATTTCTAAAAATTTTCCTTTTTCCTGGGTTGGGAAGAATTTTGATTTTTGTTTTTTAAATCAGTGTGTACATATTGATTATTTCTGGGGTTTTGTTGTTTTATTGATATTTCTAAGGGATTTTTTTGCTCCAGATTGCAGAATGAATAAATTCCAAACTATGATTAGTATAAACAAATTTGTTAGGAACTCTTAAGAGATATTTCCAAAAAAATCCCTTAGAAAGATCAATAGAACAACAAAACCCCAGAAATAATAAATATGTACACACTGATTTAAAAAATAAATCAAAATTCTTCCCAACCCAGGAAAAAGGAACATTTTTAGAAATTTTCGAAAAAACAGTTAAGAATGAGATACAAAATTCTGATTTAAAGAAAAATAAAAAAGATATACACATAATCTTGCAAAAAAAAGAAAATGACACCCTTACAGAACTAAAAAATAACCCAGACATAATCATTAAGGTGGCGGATAAGGGTGGAGGGTTAGTAATTTTAAATACTGAAGATTATCTTGAAGAGATCTATAGGCTTTTAAATGATACAAATACATATATAAGACTAACAAAGAATCCAGTTAGAGAACAGTTAAATAAATTAGAAGAAATACTACATTTTGCTAAAAGAGAGAACATACGGCTAAATTTAGAGTTTTGCGGCCAAAGGGGTGCGTTAACTACGCGTGTTTTTTTTTCCCCCGCACCTTTTAAACAACGCTGGTATTTAGAGTTCTCAGAAGGGCTGCGTTAGGCTCCAAAAAGGGAGCGTACAGGCATATTTACCACCACTGCAACTCTAAATACCAGCGTTTTTTACGGACGCAGCCAGCTTCAAAAACGTGCTCGTGCATGAGGAAACAATGGGGCATTTTAAGCTGAAAAAAACCCCTTACAGATCTAAAAAATAACCCAGACATAATCATTAAGGCGGCGGATAAGGGTGGAGGGTTAGTAATTTTAAATACTGAAGATTATCTTGAAGAGGCCTATAGGCTTTTAAATGATACAAATACATATATAAGACTAACTAAGAATCCAGTTTGAGAACAATTAAATAAATTAGAAGAAATACTCAATTTTGCTAAAAGAGAGAACATAGTTAACAATAAAGAATTACAATTTAAACAAAAATTTAGAACCCAAAACACTGATTTTTTTACTATCTTCCCAAAATTCATAAGTCTCTTGGAAAACCACCTGGAAGGCCCATCATATCAGGTATAAACTCCTTAACATCTAACCTTTCAAAATATGTAGATAATTTCCTCCAAAAATATGTAGTTAAATTGCCCTCTTTTTTAAAAGATTCTACAGAATTGATAAATATTTTACAAGATATAGAGTGGAATGAAAATGTTATATTTGCCACTTGTGATGTGAATTCATTATATTAAAATATTATACACGTACTTGGTATAGAAGCTGCAAAATTCTATTTACATAGTGATACTGACTTATCTATAGTACAAGCAGATTTTATATTAGAATGTATTTTATTCATTTTAGAAAATAATTATTTTAGTTTTAATGCTTTTTAAACGTTTTATCGATTATATTTTTATTATTTGGAGAGGGGGACGAAAATTATTTGAAATTTTAATGGAAGATCTAAATAGTAATGATTGGGGTATCTCCTTTACTCCTGAAACAAATTATACAAGTATAAATTTCTTAGATATTACTGTAGAAAAATTAGAGGAGTCTTAAAACAAAAACATTTTTTCAAAAAGGTAGACTCAAATAACTATATACACTCTACAAGTTGTCATCAGGAACAATGGAAACTTAATATCCCTAAGGGCCAATTTCTAAGGCTAAGTAAAAATTGTTCAACAATTGAGGATTACCAAAATCACGCTAACATTTTAGAAACCAAATTTATTGAAAAGGATACAACTTAGAACTAATAACAGAGGCTAAGAAAGATGCAGAGAAAAAGGATAGAATAGAAATACTATCTAGAAAGAAAGACTTTGAAAATAAAATAGATATTAGAAATAAAACCGATATTACATTTATCAAACAATATAAATCTGACCACAGAATGATAGATACAATTTTAAATAAGCGCTGGCACCTTATAAAGAAAGATCCCATTCTTAGCAAATTAGTGGAAGATAGACCAAGGATAATCTATAGGAAAGCTAAAACCCTAAAAATTATACTTGCGCCTAGTGAATTCAAAAAGAAGAAAAAAGATGGTAATTTTACTGACCTTAGAGGGAATAAACTGGAAGGCTACTTCCCTTGTCTAACTTGCAAGGCTTGTAAGTTTAGTACTAAGGGCTCCATGTACTAAGCAGTCAGCGAGCTACCCGCAAAAAATCTTGCGTCAAAACTCGCAAACTGATATGTACAAAGTCGTCAACTATGTTCAAACTCGCATCTTTAAAATTGCGAGCGTACTTATCGGCCAAACCTCGCTACCTCTCCATTTTTCACTGTTATTAGACACATTTGACCAACAACTCGCCAAAAACGAATGTACTAAAAAATCTATTTGTCCGCTCGCGGCAATTTCTGCTCCCACCTCGTTATTTTTGCCTCGCCACCTTTTAGGTGGTGTGCAAGGTACAAAACAATAGGAAAGTCATTGTAGACGCCAGTCTAGACATATATAAAAGGCAGTAATATCAGCATTGTACTTACATTGTTCATTTCGACAGCTATGGAGACACTTCTGTATTTGTTTATTCTCCATGTGATGCAAATGCGGTCTAGAAGACAGAATACTGGAAATGTCACTAATCGATTGGTTAGAAGAAGGAGAGTTCGTGTCCCCCGTGTATTCCTTCCTCGGGTTGGTTGGCACGGCCTTTCTGACTGAGAGATCATACAAAGATTCCGGCTTGGTCGTGAATCCATATTACACCTGTATCGAGAGATTGAAGATCATTTGAAGCCGATGACAGCTCTTTCACAAGCTATTCCGGGACTACTGAAACTATTAGCTGCATTGCATTTTATGGCAACAGGCTCCTTTCAGGCAGTTTCTAGCGTCATTATCGGAATGAGTCAATCAGCATTTTCACGCCACTTATCAAAAGTCATAGGGGCTATGATGGTTATTTTTCCTCGATATGTTTGTTTGCCATCTACCCCTGAAGAATGGCAATCTATAAAGTCCAATTTCTATAGGATGGCTGGGATACCCAATGTCCTAGGTGCCATAGACTGTACCCATGTTGCTGTAAGACCACTTCAAGCTCGTGAGGAGATCTATAGGAATAGAAAGCATTTTCATTCCTTGAATATTCAGATGGTCTGTGACCCCAACATGAGGATAATCAGTGTCCGTTCAAACTTCCCTGGCTCATGTCATGATTCTTACATCTTAAGGCAGACTGGCTTATACCGGAAGTTTGAGGACGGAGATATGCCTGAAGGATGGCTTCTAGGTAAGCATAACTGGCGTCTAATTTGTCTCTCATTTCCATGTACATAAATCTCGCCAAATTTGTCGACTGTAATTAAAGAGTAATCTGTATATTTTAAATTTGTATTGTATAGTTGTCAATCTTTATAATTATTTGTATAATAATATTTATATTTATTTTATGCCCTATTAGGAGATGGAGGCTACTCATGTACAGAATGGCTGTTGACTCCCTATAACAACCCACAGACCAGAAATCAAGTACGTTTCAATGAAGCTCACCGATCTACCAGGGGGATAATTGAGAGGACTTTCGGTCTTTTGAAAATGCGGTTTCGATGTCTTGATCGTTCTGGTGGTGCTATGCAGTATGCACCTGAGAAAGTGGCAAAAATTATATTGGTTTGCTGCATACTGCACAATATAGCAATCAAAAGATGCTGCCCATTAGAAGAAGAAAATACCATAGATGCTGATGAGTTAACAGAAGAAATATGTGTAGAACAAGCTAATAGGCATGGTATGGCAACAAGGGACATGGTTTCCGAACAATATTTTGATGATTAAAATTCCTGTTTTAAGTTGATCAATAAAAACAATTTGCTTTATTAAATTGCCTTCTACTTTATTTTAAAATAATTAAGGTTATTAAAAATCCCTGTTGATAAACAGATAAATACATTACAGTTGTTTCTCTTCAATTATCAAAGGTTTCAAATAAATCAAGTTTATGATCAAAGTAATTACAGACAATATATTTTAGTTAATACATTGTCTTTGTGACATCACACTACTGTCTATAGCTTTTCAAACTCCTTTACATAATGTGATTTGTGTAATGTAATCCCTCCATAGCTGATGGTAATTTATTTTATTGTCTCATTGAATTGTAGATTTACCAACCGACAGGATATTCTAAAATTAGATTGTATGTTTTCAGATAGGAGTTTTTATTTAAAAGACTTGCTAATTTGCTTTGTTTTATTTTAATCACAATTTTTAACAGCTCCTAGGTTGGCCCATATTCAAATGAAAGAAAGCTTCAGGGCTTACTCTTATCACTTATATTCTGATCTTTAATAATATCTATTTCCATTCTAGATTTTTTAAAGTTATAGTGGCTCATATAGATTAAACCTTGTCATTGTACATATAAATATATGTAACATTAATACAATGTTACATTTGTAGGAATAACATATTGACTGTATATTTTTTTATATAACAATTGAAAATAAATCAATCCCCAAAAAATTATCAACAAATAATGGAAACTAAATTCTTTTATTACAAACTGACAATCATAAATTAATCTACATATACATTATATTGTTTAAATTTTTTTGGGATACATATCTAGATCAATGCGCTAATGATTGACATAACAATTAATGACGTCATCATCAAACATGTCGCGTCCTGAACCTTTTGGTGCTGGTGAATTAGTGATATTAGTTTATGCCATGGATAAATATTTCCCTAAACGTATTGGTGGTGTAAGGGCAGTGAGACAGGAATGCAGAGACAAAATTATATACGAGAAGCTGAGAAGAATGCATGTCTTAGAAAATATAGTGACTTGAAGAGAAGAGAACCGAAGTACTATAAATCTATTAGAAGATTGATAAGGTTGATAAATTATATATTTAATAGAAAGTAATCATGATATTTTTTAACTGCGTCATCATTGACTAATCAAGGACAATATTATTATTTTTTTACTTTAACTATATTACTATATACAATTTAAACAAGTTAGAAAAGTAAGCATGCAGAACCGAGTTAGTAGAGTCAAATATAACTATATTCGTATATACAATTGAAACAAGTTAGAAAAGTAAGCATGCAGAACTGAGTTAGTAGAGTAAAATAAAACTATATTAGTATATACAATTGAAACAAGTTAGAAAAGTAAGCATGCAAAACTGAGTTAGTAGAGTAAAATATAATTTTTAATTTTTTTGCCCTTTATAACAACCCAACAGCCAGAATTAAGTTAAATGACTATGTATCTGAACCATTCACTATTGAGAATGGAACCAGACAGGGTTGCCCCTTATCCCCCACGTTGTTCATTTTGGCAATGGAGGTCCTGGCCACATACATCAGATGCAACCCAAGGATTAGAGGTATTACTATAGATCACACAGAATACAAGACCTCCTTATATGCGGATGAAGTCATCTTAACTCTCACAAATTTAGAAACCTCTGTGCCCGCACTCATGTCAACATTACATAGCTTTGGGAAGATGTCATATTTTCGTATAAACTACTCCAAATCTGAATTTATAAATGTAGGAACCCCACAATGCGAGCTACAGCACCTGATGACACATCAATTTAAGCAACAACCCGTGGCACTCAAGTATTTAGGTGTCTATATTACCCCCCATTTGCATAAAATAATCCCATTAAATTTTGAACCCCTCAAGACACATATCATATCTACCCTGGCCTCCTGGAAACAAAAGCCCCTATCTTGGCTGGACAGAATTAATTCTATAAAAATGATTATTCTGCCAAAGATTCTCTATCTCCTTCAAACCCTTCCCATCCCCATCCCAGATAAGTCATTACAACAGATACAGAAAATAATAAATTCCTTCATATGGAACAATAAACGCCCAAGAGTTGCTACTCAGACATTATACCGTAATAAATTACAAGGGGGTTTGGGAGTGCCAAACCTCCAGTTATATAAATATGCAATCTATCGGCTAGATTTGGAGTTCGGCGGTAGATGGGTTGCTAACGCCACGCGTGTTTTATGTCTAACGCACGGCATTGTTTGACTCCGGTATTTAGAGTTCAAAAAAGACCATCTAACGATGCTCCTAACGCGTGTATGTCACACGCGGAATCCTGCCCGCATTAGACAGTCTCCCGTAGAGATCAATGGGAAAGCAAAAAAATAGCTTTTTTCACCTAACACTCAATCTCGCGAGAATACGCACAGCTCGGTCATATGACGCATACCACATCATGCACAACAATAACACACCGCAAATGTCACAACAACAATCAATCAACAAAGCACACAAGCATTACACATTCACAAGCGGGGGGATTTTTAATAAAATTTAATACGGGGAATACGCATATACTTTAAGATGCGGAAATTCGCAAAATAACAACATGGAATAAAAAATATATACATACACTAGAAAAATAATCGCATTCAATATCACTATATATTAGGACAAACATACATATACAACACTTCACTAATACCACACCATCGCAAATTCACATTTAAAAAGAATACTATTGGACAATGTTAGAGAAAACGACCACTATGACATCATCGCATTCTACACATTCCACAAATACTAACTCCAAATGAGCATGCGCAAATTCACACAACTAATACACATTGCACTAATATTAATTGCTAATAAAGCACACCTGAACACAATTTACAACGGAAATTGGTACATCATTAAACATTTACACAGGGTATATAAGCACCACACAAGCAGGGCTTCTTTGACTGTGTTGCTGGTGGGTCTTTGGAGATTGGAGGTTTAAGATTAGAGAGTTGGTGCATTATTGTGAGTGAGTTAGTGTTAGCGTGAGAGAGTCAGTTGTTAGTGTTATCGTGAGTGAGTTAGTGGGACTTAGTGGGAGTGGGAGAGAGTCTGTTAGTGGGAGTGTGAGTGAGTTAGTGGGAGTGGGAGTTGTTAGTGAGAGTTGTTAGTGGGAGCGTGAGTTAGTGGTAGTTAGTGAGAGTTAGTGGGAGTGTTTGTTAGTGAGAATTAGTAGTAGTGTGTTAGTGAGAATTAGTAGTAGTGTGAGTTAGCGAGCGAGTGATTTTTCTGTACACGTAACACATTTACACGCAAACACATTCAATACATACATAAACTTATCAATAACACTACATACACTCCATACCCCCTACCCCCTCATACTACACTCCATACCCCATTCCCTGTAGTCCCATTCCCTTTCATCCCATTTACTCTTATCCCATACCCCATACCCATCCCATACCCATCCCCTAGTTACATTTAGTTTACATATCCTCCTTTTAGTCTTCTTCTTCTTTTGGTTTATTTAAATACTCTTTACCCTCTTTGTTTTTTTACATCCCTCTCACACTTTCAGCACTTTTTTTGTCTTTTTAGTTCTTTATTTTGACCCCCTTTCATTTCATCACACTCACTTTTTGTTTGATTATTTGGGGTTTAGTTTAGGGAACAGATGGAGGCCAGGCAGGGGAGAGGTAGAGGGGGGAGGAGAGGGAGGGGGAGAGGAACAGGGTAGGAAGGGGGGCAGGAAGGGGGGCAGGAAGCGGGGGTGGAAGCGGTGGGTGGACCCAGCCACTTGGTTCAAGATGAACAAGTGGCTGGGCCCAGTGGCGGACAGAGTAGGGCTTCACAGTCCGGGAAACAGAGGGCATCGTCACAGGGGAAGGCCAAGGTGACTAGGGAGGCGAGGTTTTCGATGGAGGAGAAGGAGGCCCTTGTAGAGGCCTATATGGCCAGGTATAGGAGGCTGCAGCACCAGAAGACTACCCCGACTGACAAGAGGAGGCTCAGGAATGAGATAAGAAATGCAGTCAATGCAGTGGGTGGCCGGAACAGAGATCTGGATTCGATAAAACATCGCTACCGGGACTGTAAGATGGATCTCAAGAAAAAGTTAAGCCTGGAGGCTCAACATGCCGCAGGAACCGGTGGCGGACCTGCCCTGGAAATAGAGTACTGCCGGTGGCAGGAAATGTTGCGGCCCAGCATCTCCGACGTGGAAATAGTCGGTATCGGAGGAATTGATTCCGGGAACCTGCCACTCTCATCTGACGGTAAGCTCATTGAACAATAAATTCACATACGAATGTATTTCAAGGGACACTATACGCAAGCCTTTACTTTCATGATTGAGGTAGCGAATACAATTTGACAAAACATTCAAATGTACTTATATTACCTAATTTGAATCATTCTTGAGATATATTTTAATGAAGAAATAGCCATGCACACGGTGAAACAATCACAGGAGGCAGCTATATTCAGCTAACAATCAGCATCTTATAAGCATATTTAGATATGCTTTTCAGCAAAGACTATCCAGAGAATGAAGCTAATTAGATAAGAAAAGTACATTAGAAAGTTGATAATAAATGTATGCTTCTAAATCATGAAAGATAAAACATTGGGTTTCATGTCCCTTTAAGGATCAGATTAATGCTATAACGTTGTTTACACGCATTCAATTACTTTGCGGTTACATCACTATCTAGGCTATAGGTTAGGTGTGCATTTAAACAGACTGAAAACAAACGCGAAAACATTCAGATTGACCAGAGATATCACAAACACGGTTTAGAAAATGCGGAAATCGTATTGATTGTTTGTTAGATTTCAAAGTGGATTAATGATTCTGCATTTGTAATTGTATCATAAGCTAAGTCATTTAAAGCTTGATTTGCAAATATGCTAATATATACATTTTTATTTTTTTTTTTAAATATACAGAGTCTGGGGAGGAGGCAGCACAAGAAACACAGCCTCATCCATCTCCCCAGTGGTGGGGAGGAATTTCCACTTCGGAGGGAAGAGGCCCCCCGTGACGAAGAGCGCACGGAAGCTGATGAAGAGGCCCCAGAAGCAGAGGAGGAGCCCGTGGAACCAGAGGACCCTCAAGGACCCGCACACCGCCGTGCACGGGCACCCCGCCGTGCACGGGTACCCCGCCAAGCACAACAAGAGGAAATAGCGGAGGTGCGGGTTCTACTGGACTACATAGACCAGATGCGTAACTCCCGGATACAAAATATCGAAGGCCGAACTCGAATTCTTGATGGACAAAATCAAATAATTGAAGGCCAAAACCAAATAATAAACATACTTAATAGAATCGAACAAGGCCAAAACCGAATCATTAATCTGCACCAAGAGATGTTCAATTTTTTCCGGGAGGCGCATGCTGGTCTACCTCCTGGTCCGCCTCCTGCTGCTGGGCCTCCTGCTGCTGGGCCTCTTGCTGCTGGGCCTCCTGCTGCTGGGCCATCTCCTCCTGCCGGCCCATCTACTCCTGCCGGGCCATCTACTCCTCTTCAGCCATCTCCTTCTCTTCAGCCATCTCCTCCTCTTCAGCCATCTCCTCCTCTTCAGCCATCTTCTCCTCCTCAGCCATCTTCTCCTCCTCAGCCATCTTCTCCTCCTCAGCCATCTTCTCCTCCTCAGCCATCTTCTCCTCCTCACCTTGGTCGTCCCAGTACTCTTCCTTCCACTCTTCCCACAACATCTCCAAGGAGAACTCTTCGGAGTCGGCAGTTGCCCCTCCCAGAGCCTCAGGAAGAGGAAGTAAGTATTTATTTTCATCTTTAATGTTTTTTTTTATTTAATGTGTAATGGATAGGTATGTGATGATGTGGTTTTTATACACTTGTGGACCACACTCTGTATATAATCTACTTCTATGGGACCGGGTCCATGGAGGCAGATTGTTTGCATAGTGTGGGTTATAAGTGTGTGAAAACCACATCATCACATACCTATCCTTGTTCATGATATTGATTGGTTTCTGTGATGTGATGTCCAAACTGTTTCCCGAATCACAAACAAAATTACCATTACAATTATCCATGATGGCATATTACTGTTTGAATGCCAATAACACAGCTTAAAGGGACAGTCAGAAAATAATTGATTACAAAGAAAACACTGTATTACGCATTATCAAGTTGGAAACAACAAAACATGGAGAAATACGTGTGACTTATGTGCTTAACCTTGTATCTATGACTAGGAAAAATGACCACTTATTTGTTGTTCTGACATAACAACATTTTAGATATCAATGATCAATACATGGTAAATAATATGCTGTATGAGCACAAGGTTTTACATATACAAATGCTATCCAAATGCCCTCTAGTGGTCAAATTGTATAATGATTACATGCACTCTTCAAGCTCGAAGAAATGAGCACACGAACCTCATAGGTTTAGCTAGCAAATTTAAATAAACACAGACAAATGATTAATTGGTGGAAACATTTGATATCATTGATATTACAAAATTGACTTTTAGAATAATGCAAAACATTATTTGTTTTCTAAACTGTCCCTTTAACAAAATTACATATGCTAACACATATTTGAAGCTTGTTGGTATATCTACATGTACTTGTTCAAAAAATAAATATTGAAATCAGATTTATATTGACGTGTTAAATAAAGTCTATTTTCTTAAAGAGACATTATTGTGTTAATTTTTTTTTAGAAAGACATTTGTTTTAACAATGAATATGGTTTAAAGTCCTTTTAGGAGTGGGGGGTGAAAATATGCTAACAATAATATATTTGAAGATTAAACAATGTGGAACTCATACATGATACAAAAATCAACATTTGCATTAAAGGGACAGTATACTATATTTTTAACAGAACTGTATGTAATAGACACTACTACAAACAACAAGATTAACATATACTGATATCAATATTACAAAGCTTCAAACACTTTCAAAGAAAATCGGGTTAGCTCTATTGAAAATATAGATGAACCCTCATTACAACCGTAAAACAAGACAAAACACCATCATACACAAAACAGGAGAAAGCTGGAGATGGTACTCACATGAAACTTAGAGGCTTGGCGAGGAGTCTGATAATTAATTACATTTTATTTGAACAGAAGCAAAATGAAACGTGTATTTGTTAAACAATGGACTATCTAACTAGAGACCAAATTAAAAGATTTAATTTATAATGTGAGTGTCTAATGAACCTTTAATAAAATATACAACGAAATTACATTTAGAAGAAGTCAGCATCATATATTTAGCATATGATAAAGCTAAATGCATATTGATTACTTTATTCTAACACAATAGCGCATATTTATTAATTAGATATCTTTAACATTAAACACAACAGTCATTTTTCTGAAAAAGGAACATATTGTTGACAAACATATTAAACAACATGGACTATAGAGATTTGCCCTTGCCTCGAAATATCATATGCATGAAAACATTTTGCTTTCGTTCGTTTATTCAACCAGACATCCAGCAAAAGAGAATGTGGTGGTCTTTATCAGCTACGGGTCAACAATGTAACATGATGCAAATAATACATATTCGCAAGGTTTTTAAAATTGGCTGCAGTCACAAACGTGTTTAACGTGCACAAACAAATATTGCGGGACTACGTAATCCAATCAGACGTTTTTTTACCTTTGCATGTGACGTCTTAACATGGCGCTTCCTTGATCACGTAAGAACGCCATCCAATAAAAGGCACATTCTTGATCACGTAAGAACGCCCAAAAAAAAGGCGCATCCTTGATCGCGTCAAAACGCCATCCAATAAAAGGCACATTCTTGATCATGTAAGAACATCAGTCAATACAAGGAATCATTGGACAGCCTGGCAGGTGACGTCTTAAGCAACATGGCGCATCCGAGATCGCTGAAAAACCGCAGCCAATACAAGGACTCAGTTGACAGCTTGGCATATCACTAAGAAACGTATTTATATTTTAGGAACTAGTATGTGTCTAGATTGCTATCTAGGAATGTCAACAAATCATGAATCATCTTTTCGGACTTGACTGTCCCTTGAACTATAGCTATGGTGTATATCTTTAACATTTAAAAGATACACATGAGAAATACATATGCCATTGATGTTTTAAGATATGTTTTGATTGTTTTGGAATAACAATAATTATACATGGATTGATTAAACGTGTCATTTATTCAAGTTTAAATATGGTCAGCCTACCTATAGCCATATATGGGAGGAGAAGTATTTTGTTAACATATTTGTTAAAAAATATTCATCATCTAAAATATTTGCATTACACACAGAGATTTATTTGGTTACACTTTTACAATAAGATAGAATTGAAAATGAAATACATGTGCTGTCAACATTACAATAAGATTGTTTATTAATAAGATTATATGTCCTTGTTCATGTAAAAAGGACAAAAACGCTTTAGAAATGGAAATACATTCATTAACAATTGTGCTCACCATCACTTAAAGGGACATGATTTTGTTTTTAAAAAGAGGATACACATAGACAATACTATTTCAATAAAATGAACACTTTACAGGGATTATATCATTGTATCAATCCTCAGATCATTTGTTAAAGGTGCATCAATTCATGCAGAGTTTCTAAATACACACATGGATGTGAAAATTGAAATATACATATATACACAAATAACAATCTATATATACATATATAAAACAATTACTATGCTAATCATAATCATGCAATGATAAAGCTAAGAGAAAAATATATAAAGACAAATAATAAGATTACATTGGAGATGTTAATCTTAAAGTCATTTACAATTGTCTTACATATATGATTTTTTATAAAAAATTATTTTTGGTAGGTCCCTTTAAGGATCAACAAGATAAACTAGAGATTTCAAAAAATAACATGAAGAATGAGGACAAAGAATCGTGCAATTACATGTCTTTTATTAGTATGTAAGAAAACATCAACAACGTTTAGAAATAATCTTGTAAAAATAAGGAATATTTGAGCCATATGACAAGGTAACAGAGTGCATCACAGTCCATGAAGAGAGTTGCCAAGGGGCACCATAGCCCCATTGGAGACATATGACAAGGTAACACAGTGCATCACAGTCCATGAAGAGAATTACCAAGGGCCACCATAGCCCCATTGGAGACATATGACAAGGTAAAAGAGTGCATCACAGTCCATGAAGAGAGTTGCCAAGGGCCACCATAGCCCCATTGGAGACATATGACAAGGTAACACAGTGCATCACAGTCCATGAAGAGAGTTGCCAAGGGCCACCATAGCCCCATTGGAGACATATGACAAGGTAAAAGAGTGCATCACAGTCCATGAAGAGAGTTACCAAGGGCCAGCATAGCCCCATTGGAGACATATGACAAGGTAACAGAGTGCATCACAGTCCATGAAGAGAGTTGACAAGGGCCACCATAGCCCCATTGGAGACATATGACAAGGTAAAAGAGTGCATCACAGTCCATGAAGAGAGTTGCCAAGGGCCACCATAGCCCCATTGGAGACATATGACAAGGTAAAAGAGTGCATCACAGCCCATGAAGAGAGTTACCAAGGGCCAGCATAGCCCCATTGGAGACATATGACAAGGTAAAAGAGTGCATCACAGTCCATGAAGAGAGTTACCAAGGGCCAGCATAGCCCCATTGGAGACATATGACAAGGTAACAGAGTGCATCACAGTCCATGAAGAGAGTTGACAAGGGCCACCATAGCCCCATTGGAGACATATGACAAGGTAACAGAGTGCATCACAGTCCATGAAGAGAGTTGACAAGGGCCACCATAGCCCCATTGGAGACATATGACAAGGTAACAGAGTGCATCACAGTCCATGAAGAGAGTTGCCAAGGGCCACCATAGCCCCATTGGAGACATATGACAAGGTAAAAGAGTGCATCATAGTCCATGAAGAGAGTTGCCAAGGGCCACCATAGCCCCATTGGAGACATATGACAAGGTAACACAGTGCATCATAGTCCATGAAGAGAGTTACCAAGGGCCACCATAGCCCCATTGGAGATATATGACAAGGTAACACAGTGCATCATAGTCCATGAAGAGAGTTGCCAAGGGCCACCATAGCCCCATTGGAGACATATGACAAGGTAAAAGTGTGCATCACAGTCCATGAAGAGAGTTACCAAGGGCCAGCATAGCCCCATTGGAGACATATAACAAGGTAAAAGAGTGCATCACAGTCCATGAAGAGAGTTAACAAGGGCCAGCATAGCCCCATTGGAGACATATGACAAGGTAACAGAGTGCATCACAGTCCATGAAGAGAGTTGACAAGGGCCACCATAGCCCCATTGGAGACATATGACAAGGTAACACAGTGCATCACAGTCCATGAAGAGAGTTGCCAAGGGCCACCGTAGCCCCATTGGAGACATATGACAAGGTAAAAGAGTGCATCACAGTCCATGAAGAGAGTTACCAAGGGCCAGCATAGCCCCATTGGAGACATATGACAAGGTAAAAGAGTGCATCACAGTCCATGAAGAGAGTTACCAAGGGCCAGCATAGCCCCATTGGAGACATATGACAAGGTAACAGAGTGCATCACAGTCCATGAAGAGAGTTGCCAAGGGCCACCATAGCCCCATTGGAGACATATGACAAGGTAAAAGAGTGCAACAGGCACAACAATAAACTTTGAAAAAGGCCAAATGGCAACAATAAAAAAAAACATCAACATGTGGACGGAGGATTCTTATCTGCCACCTTGGAGCATCTCCAGATCCTCCACTTACTGGTCATCCTCTTCATCGTCCTGTGCATGTCCAGCTCCAGATTCAGGCCTTGAACTTAATCGCATGATTTCACGCAGAGTCAAGTCCTGAACCCGGAGCTGGGCCTGCATGGTGTCGTTCATCCCTCTCAGGACAGCTGCGTTCCTCAACACGGCCTGCTCTACTCTTGCTATACCTTCTAGCATGAGCCATGCTGAGTCACAGCCTAAAATAAAGAATAAATTAAATATTAAGGATAATTACACAACAGACGAAAAAATAAGCAAAGATACATTGTCATCATAAAGACAAATCATTCTTTACATCAATTAGTTTAAATTGATTCTTTACACATGAAATATGTTATTCAGACAGACCGAAATCATTAAAGGGACAGTTTACTCAAACATGTTGTCCCCTTTAATTGGTTTTCGATGATCCACTTATACAGCTTGAGTGTATCAAATCTTGTTAAAGGATTTACATTGTACTTACATTAGCAATTTTAATATTTTAATTATACTGTGGTAGGCACACCTATCCTTAAACATTTTGGCATTGAGGACAAGCTGTGTAAACATAGCAACCTGAAGAAATTACATTCCCACTGGGTTAGACAAGAGATAATGTATAAACATTTGTACATAAATTGTTGGATCCAAGTAGTGGTGATTGGTATATGTAGTGATATCAAATTAAAGGGACACTGAACCTAAATATTTAATTGACTGATTCAGATAGAGCTTGACTTTACAAATATTTAAACATTACACATATTCTTTAAATGTTAGAATTCTATAGCTAGATTTTGAATGCAAGAATGTCGGTTTTTAGGGCAGGCCATATTTGTTTATCAACTTTGTTTGTCCCTGCTGGTTGATGGATACATTCATCCAACAATAAAGAAATGATGTCCACAATTATTTTTTATTTAAAATTAATTATAGGCATTTCTTTGTTTCAATAAAGATAGCAAGAGAATGAAGAATAATTCATAAGAGTAGTAAATTATAAATTTGATTAACATTGCATGCTCTATTTGAATCACAATAGAAAATATTTACCTTCAGTGTACCTTTAAGTATCTTATAATGTTGATTTTTAATGATACTTACAGCTGTGCCTGGGAAGGACAATCCGACACCCAGGACAATGAAGGTTGAGACAGGGGGGAGGGATGGGATTGGGTTGGGGAGGGATGGGATTGGCTTGGGGAGGGATGAGCTGCTGCTCCGGGGTAGGCCGTACAGCTGGGGAGTGGGGAGTTGGGGTCTGGGCAGCTGTACGGGCCATAATACGGGGAGAGCGGCAAAGGGGGTTGTAGGGGCGTTTTTTGGGAGGGGCAGGAAATGATAAATGGGAAGGGCTGGCAGGGGTCTGGGCATGGGCAGGAGTCTGGGCATGGGCAGGGGTCTGGGCCTGGGCAGTGGTCTGGGCATGGGCAGGGGTCTGGGCATGGGCAGGGGTCTGGGCATGGGCAGGGGTCTGTGACTGGTCAGGGGACTGGGCAGGGGCGGAAACCAGATGACCAGAAGTGGCGGATCCATCTGAAAATGTAAAAAATATATATTAACATCTCATACATCATGAAATCAAATCAACGCATTTCAAATTGATTATGTTTTCAATATACTTCGAAGTGTGTTTGAATTTGTAAACAATTATGAAATGAGGATATGGTATGCATATAGGCACTCAGATGAATATCAATTACTGTCTGTACAATTATAACATTATTATTGTGTTTTGGCCTGGAATATGCATGTGACATAACGATGGCATGAATTATACATTTTTAAAAAAAAATAATATTTTCATGCTGCCTGATATAGAAAGGGGGCAGTAGTGTATTTGAACAGACAAATAATATTCCTTTTTAAAGTGCAAATGTCTTCAGTGAATGTCTTCAATGAAATGATTTCAAATAAAGCAACATGTTGGAAACATGATAGATATATTTCACATACCATTAGACTCCAAGGCAGCCTCTTCCTTCTCCGTCACATATGTTAAATCAATCTCTGTAAAACATAACATGTTGTGTACACGTTAAGAACAGATATTATAACATATGTTACTGTTGTTCAAAGACACACATCAATGTTGCATTAAAGATATACACACCCAAAGTTATGATTTACATCATTTTGATGGAGCATACAAATTACATTAGATTTGTTATTCTCAATGATTCATATTTTCGATGTATTGTTTGTATTAATTTAAAAATCATAAAAGCATAGTACATAGAACATTTAAGATTTCTCATGTGTGTATCACTTGATGACTGTTGTCAAAAATGAACATGGAAACAAACATATGCTATACATCTTCTGAATAACAAATGTGTAGACTAATAAAGTTTTAATTATTAATCTTTCAATATTAAAAGAAAATTAATATATAATCAGAAGAGAAAATTATATGTTTGTTTCAAATGTTATGCTTCATCAGAATCATGCTCATAATATTGATTACCAATACACCTTCAATGACATATAAATGAGTCAATGGACTTACCAGGAGACCGCAAAGGCGGCTCTGTGTCACTGCTGGATTCCTGTGGGCTTCCCACACCAACTCTCTCTATGAATGATATAGATATATATTAGTAAACACATTTGGGATATCACTAAATCACATCTGTATCGAATTTTAAGATTAATCAACTTGAAAATGTGAAGAATAGAGCAGTCATTAACCCCTTAAGGACCAAGGACGTACGCCACACGTCCTCAAAAAAAATACAGTTAATGACGAGGACGTGTGGCGTACGTCCTTGGTCTGGAAAGCAGCTGGAAGCGATCCTGCTCGCTTCCAGCTGCTTTCCGGTTATTGCAGTGATGCCTCGATATGGAGGCATCCTGCAATAACCCCCCTTGGCCATCCGATGCAGAGAGAGCCACTCTGTGGCCCTCTCTGCACCGGACATCGGTGGCCGGTATCGTTGGTGGGTGGGAGCAAGTCTGGGAGGCGGGTGGGCGGCCATCGATGTGCCCAGTGGAGTGGAGGGGGGCGGGATTGGGGGCGGGAGGGGCGGGAGCACGCACGGGAGCGCGCGCATGCACGGGGGGCGGCGGGCGGGCGCGTGCACGGGGCGGGAGCGGGAGGGAACCGCTACACTACAGAAAAATAAACTTTTAAAAGTACAACAAAATAAGTTTTTGAAAGCTGTAAATAAACAGCTAAGAGATGTGGAAGGGGTGGGGGGTTGATCTTGGGGGGGGGGAAGCTACACTACAGAAAAGGGATTTTTTTTTAAAAAAAGGCACATTTTTTCACTAAACTGGGTACTGGCAGACAGCTGCCAGTACCCAAGATGGCGCCCATTAAGGCAGAGGGGGAGGGTTAGAGAGCTCTTTGGTGGGGGATCAGTAAGGCTGGGGGCTAAGGGGGGATCCTACACAGCAGCATATGTAAATATGCTAAAAAAAAACACAAAAAAAGCTCCATAATTAACCCCTTCACTGCTGGGCATAATACACGTGTAGTGCGCAGTGGCATTTAGCAGCCTTCTAATTACTAAAAAGCAACGCCAAAGCCATATATGTCTGCTATTTCTGAACAAAGGGGATCCCAGAGAAGAATTTACAACCATTTAAGCCATAATTGCACAAGCTGTTTGTAAATAATTTCAGTGAGAAACCAAAAGTTTGTGAAAACATTTGTAAAAAAGTGAACGATTTTTTGTATTTAATCGCATTTGGCGGTGAAATGGTGGCATGAAATATACCAAAATGGGCCTAGATCAATACTTTGGGATGTCTACTAAAAAAAAATATATACATGTCAATGGATATTCAGAGATTCCTGAAAGATATTAGTGTTCTAATGTAACTAGCGCTAATTTTAAAAAATAATGGTTTGGAAATAGCAAAGTGCTACTTGTATTTATGGCCCTATAACTTACAAAAAAAGCAAAGAAGATGTAAACATTGGGTATTTCTAAACTCAGGACAAAATTTAGAAACTATTTAGCACGGGTGTTTTTTGGTGGTTGTAGATGTGTAACAGATTTTGGGGGTCAAAGTTAGAAAAAGTGTGTTTTTTTCAATTTTTTCCTCATATTTTATAAAAATTTTTATAGTAAATTATAAGATATGATGAAAATAATGGTATCTTTAGAAAGTCCATTTAATGGAGAGAAAAACGGTATATAATATGTGTGGGTACAGTAAATGAGTAAGATGAAAATTACAGCTAAACACAAACACTGCAAAAATGTAAAAATAGCCTTGGTCCCAAACGGACAGAAAATGGAAAAGTGCTGTGGTCATTAAACCAAAAAATGCTTGATTGAATCAAGGGGATTCTGTTAAAAATGATGTATTGAACATATGTTTAATTTCAGACTATATTAGACATCAAACTCATCTCATACGATGCTATTGCATATCTAAATATACCCATTGATCAATGTTCTTAAAAGAATACACACAAACCACATTTTGAAGAACAGCTGTTGACAAATCTAAACAAACACATGTGGCACATCGAGCCATTTGTGCAATGTACAGTAATCTTGTTTAGGACACAACACATATTTATCACAATACAAAACCAAATTGATTAGTACAAATATGTAATCATGGTGCTGTTAGAGTATGCTGATATCTATAAAGTAACTCCAACAGTGAATATGTGAATTATATATCAATATTGTTTAATCGAAAGAATGTAAAGATGAATTAATCTATTGTTTATTAAAGGGACACTGACTGATTTAAATCATTGATTTCTCTGTTCAAACTGTTCAAAATGATTTAACATTGACTCCTATTATAATTTGAATGTTGCTACATTTTAATCTTAAAGGCAGATAAGCAATATTGTATTCAATAAATATTGTTTGTTGAAGGTATCCACCAATCATCAATAAAAACCCAGGTTGGTCAACCAAAATTGAGATGCAGATAAACGTACATTCTTGATTTTAAAATACATTTAGCAATAGAATATTTCACATATGATGATAGTATTATATTTAAATGTTTATTAATATTGCATACTCTATCTGAATGACAACATTAATAATTGTAGCTCAGTATCCCTTTAATATAAAATTATATTGATTTGACAATGTTGGTGTTAATGAATTCTCTACTCCATATGTTGATGTAATGAATGGGATTGAGCATGCAATTCAAATCTAATAAGTTATTTAAGGATATCCGAAGAATTATTTAATTTTCATCTATTAAAGGGACATTACATATAAATATTGAACAATGTGGATTTAGTATGTAATGTTCTGTCCATGTTTCTAAGACAAATGTCAATTAAAATGAGACATACCATACTGTGACAAGCTCTGCCTTAAGGATCCAGCAGCAACATCCATATCTGTAATATATTAAATGAGGATTGCATATCATTAATACAAATCATGCCATGTTTAAAATCTTTACATTATTAGCAAATCAATTTAAAACTATTAATCCTTTGGTAGTACCATGAGTTAATTGTTTCCTCAATTCAATTCATGATAAATATATCCTGTACTCTTATTTTCAATCAGTTGTGTTGTTTACTGTAGCTTTAATTATTTTTTGGTGTTATTTCATTCTCATCAATTGATGGGCATATGTTATAATTTATTTGGATTCTTCTTTTTTTATTATGTATAATATTGAAAATAAGAATACTGTATTCTTCACATATATAATAATTCACATTTCATTTTGACCAACATGTATAAAGCAATGCCACTTACAGCAAAGCCATGTTAACGTGTATGCGCAATTCCATTTTCGCGATCATTGCGCAATGATTCAAAGCGGAATTACGCATCCGTCATTTGACCAACATGTATAAAGCAATGCCACTTACAGCAAAGCCATGTTAACGTGTATGCGCAATTCCATTTCCGCGATCATTGCGCAATGATTCAAAGCGGAATTACGCATCCGTCATTTGACCAACATGTATAAAGCAATGCCACTTACAGCAAAGCCATGTTAACGTGTATGCGCAATTCCATTTCCGCGATCATTGCTAAATGATTCAAAGCGGAATTACGCATCCGTCATTTGACCAACATGTACAAAGCAATGCCACTTACAGCAAAGCCATGTTAACGTGTATGCGCAATTCCATTTTCGCGATCATTGCGCAATGATTCAAAGCGGAATTACGCATCCGTCATTTGACCAACATGTATAAAGCAATGCCACTTACAGCAAAGCCATGTTAACGTGTATGCGCAATTCCATTTCCGCGATCATTGCGCAATGATTCAAAGCGGAATTACGCATCCGTCATTTGACCAACATGTATAAAGCAATGCCACTTACAGCAAAGCCATGTTAACGTGTATGCGCAATTCCATTTCCGCGATCATTGCGCAATGATTCAAAGCGGAATTACGCATCCGTCATTTGACCAACATATATAAAGCAATGCCACTTACAGCAAAGCCATGTTAACGTGTATGCGCAATTCCATTTTCGCGATCATTGCGCAATGATTCAAAGCGGAATTACGCATCCGTCATTTGACCAACATGTATAAAGCAATGCCACTTACAGCAAAGCCATGTTAACGTGTATGCGCAATTCCATTTTCGCGATCATTGCGCAGTGATTCAAAGTGGAATTACGCATCCGTCATTTGACCAACATGTATAAAGCAATGCCACTTACAGCAAAGCCATGTTAACGTGTATGCGCAATTCCATTTTCGCGATCATTGCGCAATGATTCAAAGCGGAATTACTCATCCGTCATTTGACCAACATGTATAAAGCAATGCCACTTACAGCAAAGCCATGTTAACGTGTATGCGCAATTCCATTTTTGCGATCATTGCGCAATGATTCAAAGCGGAATTACGCATCCGTCATTTGACCAACATGTATAAAGCAATGCCACTTACAGCAAAGCCATGTTAACGTGTATGCGCAATTCCATTTTCGCGATCATTGCGCAATGATTCAAAGCAGAATTACGCATCCGTCATTTGACCAACATGTATAAAGCAATGCCACTTACAGCAAAGCCATGTTAACGTGTATGCGCAATTCCATTTTCGCGATCATTGCGCAATGATTCAAAGCGGAATTACGCATCCGTCATTTGACCAACATGTATAAAGCAATGCCACTTACAGCAAAGCCATGTTAACGTGTATGCGCAATTCCATTTTCGCGATCATTGCGCAATGATTCAAAGCGGAATTACGCATCCGTCATTTGACCAACATGTATAAAGCAATGCCACTTACAGCAAAGCCATGTTAACGTGTATGCGCAATTCCATTTTCGCGATCATTGCGCAATGATTCAAAGCGGAATTACGCATCCGTCATTTGACCAACATGTATAAAGCAATGCCACTTACAGCAAAGCCATGTTAACGTGTATGCGAAATTCCATTTTCGCTCTCTGACGCATATTCTGTAGAGCGCAAGACACATCATTCCTATTTCATGTGTCACTAATCTAAAATCAGATATCTAAACATCATATGTAGTGTATGTTGTGAGATCTGTATAGGTTTAGTATCTGACCATATACACCTTTTTTGATAAAAAAAAAAATATTAAGATATTATATGAAGTTGGATAATTACCTGGTTCAGATTCTCCATCTCCTCCCAGGCCACCGGACGGAGAAGCAGCTGCCCTGGCCCCTGCGTCAGGACTTTCAGATCCCGCAGCTGGGAGGGAAGAAGAGGAGGCCGAGGATCTGAATCTTTTGGGGACCCGGAGATTGAGGAGCTCGCATAAAGTCACCTCATAAGGGAGTAGGTACAGTTTCCGCGGGGCCTCTCTTTTGCCACCTCTTTTACGGGCTTGTACCCAGTCCCTTATGAGGTTGACTTTTTTTGTTAACCGCAACCTCATATCTCCGAATCTCCTCATGATCTGATCCTGGGTCCTCTGGACGTCACACACCAATCTAACTGCATTGGTGATAGACTCCCAGAGGGCCTTCTTAACAGGCGCATCTGTCAACCTCCTCTTGTTCCCAAACAGCTGGGGATAAAAGTCCTTGACGGCGTGGACCAGTGCAGCGCTCTCCTCCTTGGTGAACCTGGGAGCTGACATGCCTGCTGGGTTGTCTAAGAAATCCCGGTATATTATGATATATACTGCCTGCAGGCATTAGAGAACTGACAAAGATGGCAACGTGTAATGGACTTTTATATGGTGAAGTAAACATGAGATGCACCATGGGACAAGTTATCTGTACATCTGATTGGATAAAAGTTTGAAATATTGTTAGAATGTCTGTGAGACCATCCTGACTCAAGTTGTGTTTGTGTGATGAACTCTGATTGGCCGTTCCTTAATGTTTCATATCTTAGTAACTTCCTTACACATACCTCATGGTGGTGCTGTTACTTCATTTTTCATGTAGACTTATTTGTAACTCATGGGCCTGTCATGCGGATATGTGTGACGCAGATTTAATATCCGTGATCCGTTAAATATTAATGATTAAATTCTCTTTAACATCTAATACTGTCACATTATTAAATGTTGTAGACATTTCTCGGTTTAATAACGGTCTGTTTCTTTAATACAAATACACATTTAATATTGTATGTCTTTATTGTTCATAAAATCCATTTATTAACTTATTGTGAAGTATTGATATTGCTCTATTAAATGTATTTCATAATGCACATTGATTGTGTGCTATTGCGTGACATTAGACTCTAATGTTTAAAGATGCTAATCTGGTGTTTCAAGATGCGTTTCCCACGCAATATTTCTGAATGTTCAAATTCAGGTTATAAGGTCAGTAACTTGGATAATCTGTTTATAAATGTTAAACTATAGGTTTGTTTGTTATTAGTAAATAAACCTCGAGCTTGTATTTGTCTGAAGTGCTCATATATGTTATTGTGCAATGGCGTCTTTATTTTTAAATAGACATTACAAACAAACAATTGTATCAAATGATCTGTAGAGATAGAAGATTGTTTAGACTTTAAAATGTAAATCAATTTATCTTAGTATTTAGATATCCTCAACAGAAGAAATTTAAATGCACATGGTTGAGACAATCACATAAGGCATCTCTGTGCATCCACCAATCTTCATCTACTGAGCCTATCTCGATATGCTTTTCAAGCAAAGTATGTCAAGATAGGAAGAGAAGTAAATACACTATTTAAATCTCTTAAAGGGACACTGTCCAAACAAATTTAGCGTTGGTGATTCAGATTGAGCATGAAATGTTAATCAACGTTATAATTTAATCCGATTCTCAAATGTTAACAATTATCTTGTTATCTTTCTTTGCAAATCAATAATGATATTTGAGATTACGGACAATTGTTTAAAAAAACCTGGGTTGTCCTTGATGATTGTTGGATAAATTAATCCACCACAAAAAACCAAGTTCAGTCCAGAGTACTGAAGCAAATAAATTATCTATTTAATGCATTATTTTTAAAGTAATGATAGCAACATCACAATGAGCATTCATAATATGAGACAATTTTTAAAGTTGCTTAAAATAGAATACTCATTCAGAATGTATAAATCATTAATTTTTTAACTGTCTCCCTTTAAGTATATTTTTAGTTCATGTCCCTTTAAATAAACATTTCACAATAATGCTTGAAATATCAGAAACCTAGGCACCTTCCTTTTGATAAATTAGTATAACATATCAGTAAATAAAATTTAGATTAACTTCTGGATTGTTTTACACACTGACTGAAATATATATTGTAAAGGAGGTATTTCGGAGTCTTCAGCTTAGAGGGACATTAAGCTATATGTTATGTATGCATTTTGGATAAGATTATAATATTTGAACAACTTAATATGTTTTGGTATTCAATAATTAGATTGTAATTATATATATTTTTGGATTAAATACATATCTACATAGGCTATTTTGATGCTGATTGTTGGTTGCACATAGATACCTTATGTAATTGACTAAGATATGTGCATTGATGTTTTTTTTTCAAAGTATATTTAAAGACTGAATGTAATTCTATAGTACTTTCTAAATATGTTTAAATTATTTTATGAATTGTTTAAAAATCAATACACAATATACTTTGTGAATGTCCCTTTAAGGACAAAAACATTTGTAATGTTGATTTAACATTGTCAAAATAAACTAAAGGGGAATGAAAATTATATATAGATATGTGATGTCTAACCCAAGAGGTAAGATTTTAAAAACTACATAATATTATTAACTATAGTTAAATGACTCCACTAGAAAATCAAATCGATTAACCTGCCATCCAATAACTAGCTTGTGAAAAATATCAAGTTAAATGACCTACCATTTATAAATGTAAAAATTAAAATAATTTAGCAAATAATGTTTTGAGATACCTAAGGAAGATACAAGATCTTATAAAATTAATTTTACATTCAACAATACTATCACTTTAATGTAATTGAACCACTTCCCCTTCTTAAAAGTGAAAACAAATAATTTTTGAGAAATTGACTACATATCCGAAATTATTTTAACATCTAAGAATTTCAAAAGAAAAGCATCGATGGATCTCACTCCCCAATGAATGTTAAAAAAGATAGTTTAATGTAATATTCTCTGAATCAGTGGATTTTCAACAATTAATGCATTATTTGATCTTATGCATGTGCTTGTCAAATAGACAACTACCAGTCATGGGAGTCAAATTGTTTTTTATTGACAGATTATATGGATATTTATTATAATCTGTTCCAAAGAGTGTATTTAATACTAAAATGTTTATTATTACCATTTTAAAATTTAATAGTTTCTGAACCAAAAAGAAAAAAATATTCCTGGAAGTCATCAGATGCCAATCTGAAATTTAATTTTTTTTTTTAACAAAGTTAATACACACGTAGTCAAAGATTCATAAAATACATTTACAATCATCTTGTGTCTATGCTCTAACTTTGTTCAACATTTTTTAAAGATATGTATTAATTAAATTTAAAAAAATAAAAAAAAACCCATTATATTGTGTAATAAAAAAAAAAAAAAAAATCTGATTTTCTAATTATACATAATAATGTATATCACATTTCAATAATATATATGTTGAACATAAATGTCATATTTCATGTCCATTCAAATACCTCTATATCAACTATAATATGTATTCCTTTTTCGGATTGTGATCCCTAAATATCTAATGATAAAATATGTATGACTAATGTATGTAAGCTACCAATAATCAACATTCTTCCTGTGATTCTTAACTAGCATGCATTGGTACACCAACCTGGATAATGCATGGTCTTTGAAAGTCAATTCAGGGGTAAACAGTTGATCTTCAATAGGTGTCTTATTCATCATTTCAAAAATAGAGGACTGAAATCCCATCTAAAAATTAGAAATTCATCTAAGTGTCTGATTGTGATCCCTAAATATCTAATTAAGAACTAAATATGACTAATGTATGTAAGCTACTAATATTCAACATTCTTCCTGTGATTCTTAACTAGCATGCATTGGTACACCAACCTGGATAATGAATGGTCTTTGAAAGTCAATTCAGGGGTAAACAGTTGATCTTCAATAGGTGTCTTATTCATCATTTCAAAAATAGAGGACTGAAATCCCATCTAAAAATTAGAAATTCATCTAAGTGTCTGATTGTGATCCCTAAATATCTAATTAAGAACTAAATATGACTAATGTATGTAAGCTACTAATATTCAACATTCTTCCTGTGATTCTTAACTAGCATGCATTGGTACACCAACCTGGATAATGCATGGTCTTTGAAAGTCAATTCAGGGGTAAACAGTTGATCTTCAATAGGTGTCTTATTCATCATTTCAAAAATAGAGGACTGTGAAATACCATCTAAAAATTTGAAAATCATCTAAGTGTCTCCAATAGGATGCCTCAACAGCCTTATTCTATCAAATAGTTGGCACTTACCATGTGAACATGTCTTTGTATGGTTTTCAAGGTCAGCAGATTTGAAAGATAATGCCAGACATGATCCCATTGGTATACTTCAATTTCAATCTTGGCTTTTTCCACTGTCAGTCTTTAGATTAAGTCAGCTCCCTAATGGCATAAAAAGTTTATTCAAAATTACTAAAAGTGTCTGAATCATTTCTGTAGCCCTCTCCCACCCCCCATTTCATAAGAAATTTCTGTCACTAGCTTACTGTGTAGCATCTTGTGTTATGTTCTATCAAGTGTGAAGATGAGTCATATTGAGCAGAACAAACCTCTAATGTGTGACATTGAACCATAGTCATGCTAGAGGATCCCTTTCTGAGTATTTACATTTTAAGTAATGTGTAAACTAAATACTAGTTTATAAAATGTATGCCATATGATGTATTTGTGTACAATTCATGCCAGCAACAGTCCAGACATTTATACTTACCAGCTGATGTCCTCTTTAAAAACCAGGTGGCAAAGACTCGCTACAGGACCCAATGGCCAGAGCATCACCTATATTAATAAATGAAACACATTTTTAGCATTTGATGAACAATCCTAACATGTTTGCACAATTCTCTACTTGTCATTTCCCTAGAGTTCACATCTATTGATAATACTCCAGTCTAACTTCTATTCTTTACCGTCTAAAGTTGCGGTTGATGATGTCTGCTCTGACATTGAGCCCCTCGTCCCGGAATGGCCCCTCTAGAACAGGATCATCCTCCTCATCTCTGAGGAGGTTTCTGTCCGGCCGGACAGCCTGCAGCATCCCAGCCCGCTGTGCAATATTATGCAGGACGCTACAGGCTACAACGATCTTAGCCACCTTCTTTGGGTTGTACTGGAGGGCTCCTCCCGACCTGTCCAGGCACCTGAACCTCATCTTCAGGAGCCCGAACATTCGTTCAACCACCGCTCTGGTTCTCTTATGAGCCCTATTGTAGCGCTCCTCAGACACATCAGTCGGGCTACGCAAGGGGGTAATGAGCCAAGGCCGGCTCATGTACCCAGAATCACCTATAAATTATGAACAGAACATAATTCTAACAGAATCCTCAAAATAGTATTTGTAGTACAATAAAAAGTTTTGTACACGATAATTCATTAACAAATGTTTATTTTAAATTTAAAATATCTAGTTCAATATTATTCTCTATCTTCCCATTTCAGCTAAGACATGCTACATATGCGTATTTCTCCTAAATCAAGCCTTGTGTAAAATGCTAACTACATGGTTACATTACATTCTCTATCTGAGCATTTAAGGTAAGACATGCTACATATCTGCATTGAACTAAAAGACATTTGCGGAAAGAGACAATGACATGGTTAAATTGCATTAGCTAATATCTTCCCATTTCAGCTAAGACATGCTACATATGCGTATTTCTCCTAAATCAAGCCTTGTGTAAAATGCTAACTACATGGTTACATTACATTCTCTATCTGAGCATTTAAGGTAAGACATGCTACATATCTGCATTGAACTAAAAGACATTTGCGGAAAGAGACAATGACATGGTTAAATTGCATTAGCTAATATCTTCCCATTTCAGCTAAGACATGCTACATATGCGTATTTCTCCTAAATCAAGCCTTGTGTAAAATGCTAACTACATGGTTACATTACATTCTCTATCTGAGCATTTAAGGTAAGACATGCTACATATCTGCATTGAACTAAAAGTAGACATTAGCGGGGGGAAAATATATGGTTAAATTGCATCCTATAGCTGAACATTACGCTAAAATTTTAAAACTACAGTGGCAATTGTCAAACTAATTAACCATGTTGTGCACAAATACTCACCAACGAGATAACCAGGGGGCATTTGTCTTTCCTCAAACTGTCTCCACAGGGACGACAGAGAGAGGATGCGGGCATCATGACAAGCCCCTCCAAAATTCGCACACACACATGCATAATCCTCATCTGTGCGTCACAAACATACTGCACGTTGAGGCTATGAAAATGTTTGCGATTTCTGAAGGGCGAGTCATCAATTGGAGCACGCAGCGCAATGTGGGTACAATCTATGGCTCTCAAGACATTGGGCAATTGAGCAATATCAAAGAATTCCCGCTTCAGGCGCCTCCAATCACCATCATTCTGTGGGAATCCTATGTATTGCTTACTGATACGTACCATGGCGTCCAGAAAGTTATCAAACACCCCAGAGAATGTACCTTCTCCGGATTGAAAACTCCCGGATTGAAAACTCCCGGAGGCCAGGACGTATAGACAGCTTAGCATCTTACTCATGGCGGGAACAGCAGTCCTTATTCTTATACGTGGCTCCAAATGAGGTTTAAGAAGATCATAAAGGCCAATGAGCTGTTCGCGATCGAGCCGATACTCAAAGTCGCTCATGTTTTCCAAGGTGGGTCTCACCCTGTAGACACGAGGACCTCGAACCAGATGACCCCTTCGTCTCAGTCTGAGCCGCCGAGGCTGCCTGATTCCAACAGCTAGTTCGCCAATAGCAGCACCAGCAGCGTCTACCATGTCATCATCATCCATCTTTCAAAACAGCGTAACAAGGTAAGCACTTGATCTGATGTGGATCACAAGTGATGCATTGGCCATGTTGTTTGGGGGATTTATAGTACAATTAGTCCAATGGTAGTGAGTTTGTAATGATTGCTGATTGTATTCACCTGTTTGTATGTGAGCGGCGCGAATGCTTTCACAGTGGGCGTTTATTTGTTGTTTGCTGAAATGTTATTTTCAAACAATGAATCTCAATGTGAAAGTGTCAAATATCACACATACAGTGCATGTTTGTAATGTTTGTTCATATGCGTAATCAATATTTCTTAAACGCGATCTTATAGTAACAAGCACACGTCCAGGCTAACATGAATGAAAGTGCATAGTTGTGTATAATGTGCATCGAATGTGATCGATCAATGTTGCTGCAATATTGTTTGTAAACGATAAAGTAACAGCTGCCATCTGTAGTATTGTATATATAAGTGATTGCCGAGCTGTCAATATTGTATGCGTCCCTTTCAAATCGCAATAATAATTCCGAACTTCCCGTCTGCCATCTGTAGTATTGTATATATAAGTGATTGCCGAGCAGTCAATATTGTATGCGTCCCTTTCAAATCGCAATAATAATTCCGAACTTCCCGTCTGCCATCTGTAGCATTGTATATATAAGTGATTGCCGAGCAGTCAATATTGTATGCGTCCCATTCAAATCGCAATAATAATTCCGAACTTCCCGTCTGCCATCTGTAGTATTGTATATATAAGTGATTGCCGAGCAGTCAATATTGTATGCGTCCCTTTAAAATCGCAATAATAATTCCGAACTTCCCGTCTGCCATCTGTAGTATTGTATATATAAGTGATTGCCGAGCTGTCAATATATTGTATGCGTCCCTTTCAAATCGCAATAATAATTCAGAACTTCCCATCTGCCATCTGTAGTATTGTATATATAAGTGATTGCCGAGCTGTCAATATTGTATGCGTCCCTTTCAAATTGCACTAATACTGAATAACTTCCGGCTGTCATCTGTAGTATTTTATATATAAGTGATTGCCGAGCTGTTAATATTGTATACGTCCCTTTCAAATCGCACTAATACTGAATAACTTCCGGCTGTCATCTGTAGTATTGTATATATAAGTGATTGCCGAGATGTCAATATTGTATGCGTCCCATTCAAATGGCACTAATACTGAAGAACTTCCGGCTGTCATCTGTAGTATTATATATATAAGTGATTTGCGATCTGACAATATTTATTAATTGTTCCATTGAAATCGCCTTAATAATGCTGTTCCAAACTGTTGTTTACGTATATGTTGTATTGTAGTATTGAGTGTTAAAGTTCCGAAAGGGGCGGTACAGTCGTGAATCTGTGATGTGTATGGTTGAATCTTCTAATGACGTCATGATATTATTAACCTGCCTATGTAGTTCTGAAATCCTCATTGTGTTGTTGTATTTGACTACATTGTTATTGTGTGCTGAATAAAATCTAAATGTGTGCTTTGTGGTTGCGTGATGGGTGATGCGTGTTATGTACATATACGTATATATTGTGATTGTGTCCCACATATGCTGACTTCTATATAGCGGTCTGGCATTGTTGTTCCTTCCCATAAAGTGACATCTGTAATCTGGTGTAATGATGTTCTTGTTGTACGTAATTCCTAATGGTTTCTGGTGATGGAATCATGATGTTAAAAGTACAGTAAAATCCATATGTTGTGTTTTGTGATTCCTCGAGAGAATGTAATGTGTTTTTCCCCCATCATTTGAATGCACATGTATGAGTGAATGTTAAAAGTAATGTATGTGCATCCATGACTGATCATGTGTTAAGCCTATGTAGATATGCTGTTGCTGCAAGCATATGAGTTGAATAACTGAAATGCAATAATAAAGGTAAATGAGAATTGTTTCCCATTGTGTAGTGTTTGTGAATCCTGAAAAGTTGACATTATTTTTGTGTCCGTTTAAATGTAATATTTTTAAAACAAAAATGTTGTTACTAGTGATGTTGATTTGTAGTTGATGTAATATAAAAGTCTGAAACAATTTAATGGTGTTGTGAATATTCAAAAAGTAAAATCCATAAATCTACCATAGGGAAATAGTCATTTCTTGATCTATTTATCATACCTGTGTCTAACGCATGAAATCATGTCTTTTCTAGCGCTGGTATTTGGAGTTTTTCTGTCTACGCTATTTGCGTGCGTTAGGGAAATGAGGGTTTCGCGTGCACGAGCACGTCTTCCCAATAGAAGTCAATGGAGGCTCTAAAATTTGTTCTTGTTTTTTTTCTAAGACTGGTTTTCCTCGTAAAGTGAATGACGTCATGAGCTTTTGTAAAAAAGTAACTAAATCGTGTTCTTTTTGTGATAAATAAATATTTTTTGTATGTCATGTGGTGTATATTGTTTGTATGCATCGATGAGTGTATGTTTGTGATAATGTTATTAGTTAGATGTAGGTATATGAGGGTCTTTTCCCGTGTGTCAATGTAAGTCAATGGGAAAATGGATTTGTGTTGTTTTTTTTCTAACACCCGAGATCTCGCAACTTTAATCCTTTGTATTTTGATGAAAAATTATTAAATATGAAAATTAAATATAGTGTCGTGTTTGTATGAGTGTAAGTGTACTTTGTGTAATATTTGTTTTGTGATTCGTGGATGTTTTTTTTGTCGGTATATGTTTACTACTGGGTCTGAGGTGTCGGTAGAAATTTGAGCGTTAGGTGTTTTTTGAGTGTCGGTAACTGAACTCTAAATACCGGAGTCCGTAAGAAACCCGCGTTAGGAGCCTCTAACGCTGGTTTTCACGGCTAACGCCAAACTCTAAATCTAGGCCCAAATGTCCAGGATCGTAGACTGGTGCAAACATGCTGCCCATAAAGAATGGGTATCCTTAGAAACCAAACTTTGTGGAGTTACACAACTAGGAGACCAATGCTGGTCTCAAGTACGTCACGGACTTGCTGGTTCTGTCCAGCCAAACGACCCACTTACTGTCCAAGAAACATTCAGGTTATGGCATAACATTTTGAGGTCACATAAATCTATCTCATCCCTACAGTCCCCACTGACCCCCCTACCCCACGACATCAATCCCACCACTCCACTTAACACAGAAGCTCAGAACACGCCAACAATACACCAAAGCCGGTCTTGGCACAAGGTCCTACAAAATGGAAAGCTTAAAACTAAGCAAGAAGTTATGGATGTATTACATCTTGACCACAACAAATGGCTGACATACCATCAGATCTCACATAACCACCAGACGCACCCTAAAAAGACTGACATTTCCAGACCCCTGACACCCTTTGAGTCCATGTGCTATACACCACTGCCGAGTAATGGCACCTTATTTATATCTTACAAATTACTTGTCTCACATCAAGCCACACAACCACCATCATATATTAAAAGGTGGGAATCTGAGTTAGAAGACTACACACCACCAAAAACATGGGACGTAATCTTTAAGCAAATGAGTTCCTCAGCCTCATCTATGCAGGCTGCTGAAATGAACATTAAACTATTATGCAGATGGCACTATACCCCGGACAAGTTAGAGAAAATGATTCCTACTTACGACGCAGCATGTTGGAGGGGGTGTGGTAACAGAGGCACATTTACACATATCTGGTGGACGTGCCCTACCGTGAAGCAATACTGGCTAGATATAAGTAGGGAGATAGAGACCGTTTTAGGCTCCCCAGTTCCTCATACACCATGGACATTCCTGTTTAATGCCCGCCCCGGCATCAGCTGTATATATAGACTTAAACTCCTGACACTCATGGTAAACACGGCCAAAAGATACATCCCTTCCAACTGGAAAACAAACACATTACCGACATTACAGTTCTGGAGGGACAGAGTGACAGTAGCCCTAAAACTTGAACAATACCACTATACCAAAACAGGAAAGTTAGAGGAGTTCCACAATATATGTTTTATTTGGGAAGAAAACTTACATTCCTTTAAAGACCCGATCACTCATCTTACACCCTTACCCCATAGTACCAATACCTCATAAATACCTCTAACACCCTATGATCGCACCCTATGTATTAATTTCGGATATACCCTAGGTTTTGGTTATTGCCTGGTGAAAATAATAAGATAATGGAAGTTGTGTCTAACACTAATACCCCCTGGACCGAGACCCCAATTAATATTAACCTATGACAAGAGGAGTTATGTAACCTGTGGATTGTATTTTGATGTTATTCTAGATTGCCACTGTCTTCCCTTTAAAGCAGATCCACACAATGTACCTGTTTTCCCTTTCTTTTTTATGGCTGTATTCTTGATAATGATACGTAACATGTATGCTGATTTTATTTTTTCAATAAAGTTTGTTAAAATCGAAAAAAAAAAAAATATATATAATTTTAATTTGTCTTTAAAAATGAACGTCATGAAACATGTTAGTAGAATTTTAATTTCAGATTTAGAAAAATAAACATGCATAACTGTGTTAGTAGAATTAAAATTACCTTTTTGAGAAAATAAAATAGTATTAAAGGGATACTGAACCAAACTTTTTGCTATCCAAACTTTGATATAGTATGCCATTGTAAGCAAGTTTATAATTTACTCCTATTATCTAATTATTTTCATTCTCTTTGTATCTTTATTTGAAAAGCAATAATTTAAGTATAGATGCAGGCACATTTTTTGTGAACACATTGTGTTGTTCTTGCTGATTGGTGGGTAAATTCAACAACCAATAAACAAGTGTTTTACATTATATTGAACTCAAAACATAGCTTAGATGCCTTTTTTTCAAATAAAGAAACAAAGAGAATGAAGAAAATTTTAAAATAGGGGTAAATTAAAAATTTGTTTAAAATGGTATGCACTATCTGAATCCCAACAGAAAAAAATTTGGTTCATTGTCCACTTATTATAATTGTTGTATTAAGCATAATTTCTAATTTTTGAAAAAAAAAATGATTATAATTAATTAAAATTTTATTGTTTAATTCAAATCTTTTTAATTAATATGTTTATAGATATGAGAAGTAAGAAAAGTAAGTGTGAACAGCCACCACGCTACCTCCGGTCAATGTTGGTGCACCCAGAAGTGAAGCTTTATCTCCACCTATGCCACTAACACTATTGGATATTGAATTATCAACAGACAGGTAATGAGTTGTTATTTAACTTATAAATAATATATTTTAGGTTTTGGCTTAAATAGTTTTCTATCTTTATCTTTGTAATTACATTCATAGATATTACCATGGAAGACATAAATAATAGGTATGAAATAGAAGAGTTTCAAAATCCTGATAGTGTGCCAATATTTGAAGCCTTGAGTTCAGATGATAGTCAACCAAGTATAGAAGTTTTAAGAACAATTAAGGTATGTTTCATACTCATTAATCTTAAATCTAAGAAAATCTAAGTTTTAACTAATACGTATTGCATTTTTCTAGGAGTTGGCTCTGATGAAAGCTTTAAAGGAGTGGACATAGGTGTAGAAGCCAATATAGTAGATAAAATCGATAACACCACATCAGAAGGTAATATTTGTGAATAAATAAACCATATGATACATTGCATATGTATATGTAAGTTGAATTAATATTTTTTTTTGCTTTTGTTATTCTAGATGTATCTTCAACATCAACTACTGAAACTAAAGACAAAAGTACTCAGAGTTGTCTTGAAGATCATGTTAAACTCAAAATTGCTAAAATTAGGGCAACTTTGGGAATGTTATTGGAGCAAATAGATTTTTTAGACCGAAAATATGTTATTTGATTTAATATAGTTTTTTTTTTTTGCCATGATGATTGTCAGAAGAATGACAATGAAAAAATGACAAATACTGTTTTTGTGAAGAATCAATAGTAATCCTAATTTTGAATTTATGTAAATAAACCATATTTTTTGGGCATTAAACAATAACATTTTAAACTTAAAAAAAAAACAACAACAAAAAACAATTAAATTAAAAATATATCTCTTCAAACAATTAACATAAAATACAACTTTTATGTTGTTATAAATAAGAAATTAAATGTTCATTGGAGACGTGGCCTTTTGGGGTCTGTTGAACCCTCCCTTTCACTAACAATAGACAAGAGAGATTGTAATGTCCTTTCAGTGATAGATAATGCTCTATTTATTTGCTGTTTTTTTTCCTCATCCATCTCTGCCACTGGAACATTTCTCTTTGCAGATGTAATTTCTGCCTTTCAATTTCTGTTTCAATATTTTTTTCCGAAATAGCTGCCCAGCGTTCAATATTAGTGTTAATAATATTCTGCATGTCCCTGTGGTCCTCTCTATATTGCCTTGCAAGGTTTAACATTTCACTTAATCCAACATCGGCCAATAGTCCTTCTGCTGGTGGATTTTCAATATTTAGAGCACCTGTTTCCTGTGTTAGTGGTGGTGCCTGTGTTTCAACTGGTTCCTCCAGGTTTTCTGGTGTATGGATTTCATCTGGTTGTGCACCACCGAATTCTTCTAGAATATCTGGAGTCTCACTTACATCATGACCTCCTGTTGTTTCATATGGAATTTGATTTTCCGCTATTGGCATGAGATTGATAGTGATCTCCCTTGATGAGTTTTTTTCTTCAAGACATAAACAATTGTTAGAAAATAAACATACATTTTTGTAATCACGGTTTCAGAAATGGAATAGAAGGAGAGAGCAGATAAAACAGTCATACACAAATTTAAATTATATTATATATATATACATAAGTGATACATACCATCAAATAATGGAGATGAATGTCCAGTCAATCTATGGAAAAGACGTCCCAAATCATCTATAAACAAAAAAAAAAGAAGATAGGTTTTGAGTAAATGTTATTTACTACCATATATTCAAACGCTGTTACATTCAGTGACAAATCTATTATTAAAATTATTAATGAAAATGTAGTTTGCAATTAAAGGGACACTGAATAAAAAACAATTCTTTTGTGATTAAGACATAGGATGCAATTTCAATTAACTTTATAATTTAATACTATTATCAATTCTGCTTAATTCTCTTTTTTCCTTTATTTGAAAAAAAAGGCATATAAGCTAATTTTTGGTTCAGAACCATGGAAAGCACTTGTTTATTGGTAGGTGAATTTAACAACCAATCTGCAAAAACAACACAGTGTATTCACCACAAATGGGGCGACTTCTAAACTCACATTCTTGGATTTAAAAGAAAGATACAAAGAAAATGAAAATAATGTTAAAATGTAAGTACATTATAAAGTTGATTACAATTGCTTGCTCTACCTGAATCATCATTTAAAAAAATTTGTACAGTGTCCCTTTCATGAAAATCTAAGATCATTGGTATTTGTCATTCAAATGCCATTCCATCTCAAAACGATCTAGAACTAGATTATGTCAATACTGACTTTGTACATTTGTGTACAAAAAAAAATATTTTGGATTTCAGAGATGAAAGAGATAACACACACAACATTTTAATTATTCATTTAATTAATAATTTACTTACCAGTTGCTCTGCCAACACCAGTTTCTGGAGTACTGGTCCTTACATCAGGGAGTGTGTCCGCAGATGAAGAACTGTGTGTTGATGTGGACCGTATAAATTGTCCATGAGATAAACTGGTAGAAGGTCTGGAACCAGCTGCACCGGTAGATGGTCTGTACACAGCTGAAGAAGAACTTGAACAAGTGGGCACGTCATTGCTACTCCTCCCAGGCTGTGCTTGTGTTGTTGGTGTTGCTTTAAAATAAATTAAAACATTTTTTTTTAATAATACATTTTTAATTTGATTTTTATTTCATGTTTCAACTGAAAGCTAATACTTTTATTAATAATATCATCGCAGCAGTGAATGAAGGCACAATCATTAAAGGGACATGAAAAGAAAGATTTTCCTTTCATGATCTCATAAAAACATGCTTTTTAAAAATTATTTAATTGTATTATCTTTTTGGCTTCATTGCATTGATATACTTTGATGAAAAGCAAATCTATACAGGCTCAGTAAATGATCATTTGGTTGATGCACATAGATGGGTCATGTGACTGCGTCAACTATGTGCATATCTATGTCTGAAAAAGTATATCTTTAGAAAGCTGAGATCAATTAGATATTATGTACTAATTTTGAAAGATGTTGAAAATTATATTGTATACTCAAATACTGCAACATGGAAGTCAAAAGATAATACATTTAAAAAGGCATGTGATCAGGGGTCAGTCAGAATATGCAGAGATAAAAGTTAAAGTGATATGAATTTAAAAAAATTATATTTCATGATTAATGTCGAACATAACATGTTACACAACATGAATATTATTTTACTAGTTTCAAATTGCATTATTTCTATTGTCATTATCTCTTGAAAGAGTTTCAATGCAATACTGGTTTGTAAATGAACACATGGGTGTTATCTTTAGGGATCACAATAATAGTTGCCCCCTATATTTATAATCAACTCTTAAAAAAGGTATATTCCCGTTATAGCTTTAAAAAAAAAATTAAGTATAAAAACCCTATTATTGTACAATCCCATTTATACTTTATTTTGGAATATATATATATATATATTCTATAATACATATTATTAAATTTTTAGTGCGCCATAAATGATAAGACTATTTGGGGCCTATTTGCAGATTCACATACGGAAGCATAAGAAGTCAGATCATGTTATTTTTAATAAATATATATTGGAGACACTAAGCTATCATTATTTAACAAACATTTTTGCGTCAATTATGTTGAACATTTACCTCTTAAATCACTGTCACAATCATCTGTTATGCCAGTGATGATCTCTGGTCCTAGACGCTGAACAAGCTTCTGCTCATAGTCATTGAGGTCAGCCACATATGCTGGTCCACCTCCGGTAGCACGTGCCAAATTTTTTTCTCTGGCCAATTTAGCTTTGGTGAAACATTTAATGTTGTTGTTACGCTTCTTCAGCTGATCGACATCCTTTTTTCCCGGACCCTGGGCACTAACAGCATTGCTAATCCTTTGCCCAGATCTGCTTCCTCCTCAAAAAATTTGTCTGTTTGACACGACATCCAAACAAATAATCATAAGAGTCAATAATCATGTCAATCAAAACAACGTTTTGCTGATGCGAAAAGTGAGGATTCGTGGATTTTGAAGTGGTATCAGATCCAGATGAAGCTATATTCAATTTGTAAATAAAGAGCACAAAAAATAACGCTCTGTAATCACTCTCCAAAAAATTTGGAACAATAATAAAGTTGTTTAGAAAAGTTGAACTTTTATAGGGGCAAAATTCCTTTCCCGCGACTACTATGACGTTTCTGACACCTTGCATGTCACGTGTTAATAATTGGCCAGACAATTCGACTGAAAGTTAAGTACATTAGCTTAGTCGCGGCGAGCGAGGCGTCAAATTTATCAATAATCCGCCACTGCTCGCGGCGGGCTAGACGTGTCTATTTATTGGGGGATTATTAGTACATAGCGACAGCGGACACCATTTCACCCGCAGCGAGTAATGGCGAGTTTATCTGCATCTACAATGACGGACTAATTGATGGCTTAGTACTAGTGATGTCGCAAACCTAAAATTTTTGGTTCGCGAACCGCGGATTCGAACTTCCGGTATTGTTCGCGAACGCGCGAACCGCGCGAACCGCCATTGAATTCAATAGGCAGGCGAACTTTAAAACCTACAAGGACTCTTTCTGGCCACAATAGTGATGGAAAAGTTGTTTCAAGGGTACTAACACCTGGACTGTTGCATTCTGGAGGGGGATCCCTGGCAAAACTCCCATGGAAAATTACATAGTTGATGCAGAGTCTGCTTTTAAGCCATAATGGGTCTAAATCAACTAACATTCCCAAAGTGGCTGTCTCAAAACATCCCGGACAGAAGATAGATTGATAGTGATAGATAGGATAGATAGATATACATTAGTACTTTTCTTAGCACTTTAATCCCTGTTCCCTCCCCCCCTATCGGGGGAGTTCTATATGGCCTGCCAGATTACCCTGAAAAATTATAATAATAAGACATGTGGTCTGCTACCTATTTTAACGAGGTTGTGTTTTAAGTACTACCATTCTTAGCACTTTAATCTCTGTAACTCCCCCTATTTGGTGAGGTCTATACGGCCTGGATGATTACCCATACAGTGATGATTGACAATTTTTGAAATACTGTTAACAGAAATATGATTGCTGACAACAATTGGCTAGGTAGGCCTGGCTCACAGCAGGCTGCAAGGCAGGAGGAAAGTGCTATTCAATGGCACCAGCAAACTGACGATTCAAATCACAGCAACTATTACCAAAAATTTTAATTTTTAATTATTAGAATACTGTCACAACAAATATGATTGGTGTAAATATTTTTTAAGTAGGCCTGGCACACAGGCTTGGAAGGCTGTAGAAAAGTGCAATTCAAAGGCACGAGCAAACTGAGGGTTAAGATCAACACTAAAAAATTTTTTTATTTAAATTAATAACTATACTGTCTGACTGTGACAACAATTATGATTGGTGTAAATAGTTGGCTAGACGGCCTGGCACAAAAGGCTGGCAGTGGCAGGCAGGAGGTAAATGAAATTCAATGGCCCTAGGAGACTGAATATTTGCAGTCCAAAAAATTATGGGTTTTTTTTTTTTATTACTGTTACAAGAATTGTGATTGGTGCCACTAATTGGCTACTTGGGCCTGGCAGACAGGCTGGCAGATATGAGCCGTGGATGGTAGGTAGGGCAGTAATTTAACACAGTATGCTGTGTAAGTGACAAAAACACAGGACTGATAGAAAATTAAGTTACATTACACTAGCAAAATATTTTAAAATTTTAGATTTTAATATTAAAATTATGTTAAGAAGTGCAATGCACATATGACTCTATGAGTGGTCGCGCTGGCTGGCTGCTACGTAGGGCAGCAATTATAACAACAGTATGCTGTGTAAGTCAGATAGACAGTTAGACACAGGCCTGATAGAAAATACAATTAGATTACACTAGCATAATGATTTAAAGACTTTTTTTTGGAAATTTTAAGAAAAAGGTTAAGCACATACATATGAGTCGTGGCTGATAGCCTTGGAAGGGCAGCTATTAAAAACAGTAGGCTATGTATGTCGGATACACACACGCCTGATAGAAAATACTATTAGATTACACTAGAAAAATTATTGAAATTATTTTTGGGGGGGGGAAATTAAAAAAAGGTTAAACACATATGAGTCGTGGCTCATAGACTAGGGAGGGCAGCAAGTAAACACAGTAGGCTCTCTATGTCAGCAAAACACACAGGCCGGATAGAAAATTAGATTTGATTACACTAGCAAACAAATTTAAACTTTTTTTTTTTATATATTAAAATTAAGGTGAAAGAAAAATAGATATGAGTGCTGGGTGGCTGCCTGGCACAGACCAATTAACCAAAAGACTGAAAAAAAAAAGAGGTATATTAATGCTGAGTGAGCCTGACAGACACAGGCATGATAGTAAATGTAATTAGATTACACTACAAAAATATTTTTTTGTGTTTTTTTTTTAAATTAAAAATAATGTTATAAACGGATATTAACACTGCTGGCTGCTGGCTGGCACAGAGCAATGAACCAGAGTATATGCTGTGTGACACTGGCCTGATAGAAAATGAAAAAAAATTACACTAGAAAAATAATTATATTTTTGGGTTAGTTAAATTTAAACTAATGTTGTTAGGGAGATATCAGTGGTGGCAGTAGTCACAGCATATGCTGTGAGCCTTAAACACACAGCTGAAAGCCAGGCAAATGCTAATAAAAAAAGAAAAAAAAAAAAAAAAAACGGCACGAAATATAGCCCTAAAAAGGGCTTTTTGGGCTGCTGTGCTTGCAGCAGAGATGAGTGAAGTCTTTCTGGACTGTAAATACACTAGCCTAGCTATGTTTTTCCTATTAATGTCAGGAGCAAAAACACAACATGTCCTCTCATTAAAAAAGCAAGGTCGTTATGAGTCTAAAATGGCGGATTCCGAGTAGCTGGGAGTGTCTGTGAGGGAGTGTCTGATGTTGATTGGCTCTAATGTGTCAGGCGGCTGTGACATAAAGGGTCAAAGTTTCCACATTGATGACACATAGGGGCGGATCGAACATCGCCATGTGTTCGCCCACAAACGCGAACGCGAACAACCTATGTTCGCTGTGAACCGTTCGCGGGCAAACAGTTCGGGACATCACTACTTAGTACATGGAGCCCTAAATGTAAGACAGTGACATCTAGTCAAACAAACTTTAAATATAGAATTAAAGATATTATTAGGTGTTCTGATACAAATATGTATATATGATCCAATTTCCTTGTATAAAACAGTATTTAGGACAAACTAGCCAACCCCTATGTCATAGAATTAGGCAACATCTACTTAATATTGAATGGGTATATGAAGACCACCTATTATCTAAGCATTTTAAAGATCATCATAACCAAAAAAACTGATGGTCTTCTCTATTGGGGTCTAAAAAAAAGTAGCTAATGTCAGTGGGAAAAATAAAAATAAAGATCTCCTATATAATGAGGCAGAACTAATAGTTAATTTTAAATGGGTTAAATGCAGAACTAGACCTAAATCCGTTTATCTAGCTCAAGTATTTATAAGCAGTATTTTAAATAACCAGTATTTTCAATTTTAAAATTTCTAAATTAATGAGAGAAGAATAAATATATAGATATATAGAATGTTGTTTTTAAACCATATATTTTTTATAGATTATATAAAAATTTACTTTTATTTTTATTTTTTTATATATATATATATTTTAAATACGTTTTGTATACATGTTTTATGGAATTACATTTTAAGATTGTTTAATATCCTTTTCCAAACGCTATTAACTGTGAATAATTGGGTTACAAATAAATATTTATCTATTTATTTATTTATTTAGTAAACAAGTCATAAAATAAAAGTGGAGATGAATTGTGATCAAATAGTATTTTAGTATAACTATTGTGTCACTATCTTGTGAAGTTTCATAAAGTCTGAATATGCCATAGTGGTATTGTATATGATGTTTAACATTTTGGATCCTAATGAAGGGTTAACATTTGACCCGGAGATAAAGGGTATAAATTGCCCACAAAAAGAAAATTGAGTCATCTTGATAAAGGCTCCTAACTGAGCCGAAACTCGTAGATCTGACTCCTGCAAACTTTTAAAAACCATTGGATTACAAATACCTTTACTATCTGGTAAAGCCTGCAAAGGAAATTACGACAAGCGGTTTTCGAATTCCAGTAACCGGCTTTCAAATTTCAGTGCTCTCAAGAAGCTTGCGATCTGATAGGTTACCTTGGAGACCAAGGGAGAACATGAAAAAACGGAAGGCATGTGAGTTCTGCATACAGCTTACGGACAATATTCCCTGAAGTTCGGTAACCCAGCATTCAGAAAGTAAGACCATTGCCCTCTTAAGACATTATCATTTTGTGTGCACACTATTTAACAAGAATTCCAACACTGTGTTCAAAATCTTTGGGAACATTATATTGCAAACACCAACTTTTGAATATCAAGATTTTCACTATACAAACAAAAGAGGACATTGAACTGATACATGAACGGATACATTGTTCTACGTATTTTATTAGATACATTGCTCCTATTTGTTAACATGTACTCATTTGAGTTGTTTTTAAATCAAGTGATATAATTTTAGGTTCCGAAAAAATAGATATTTTCTGTGGTTTAGTTTTACAAAATTGTGATTACAATTAATTTATTTTTGTTATATTTTATTATATGTATTAAATGTACTTGTAAATCAGTTGATAGCGTTTTTTACTAGATATTTCTTTCTTAACCTACTGCTTATACCTTCAAATAACATGAATGTGCCTGCACAAGCCAGATGCAAACTCCCTTACAATCCCATCCTGAATGGCTGCCTCAAGTCCATTTACAATGGGATCTGGCTACTGAGGAAATATTGATGTAAAATATCTTCCTTTTTTTAGATAGAAATGTACCAGTAATATTTTCTAGTCAGCTTGTTACATCTATTCTGCATCACTTTCAAGTGTTTCAACATTATTCAAATTGCCTTAACCAGTAAGTGAAATTTCTATGCAATAAAATGTTTGTCTGTTGTCCATTGTTGTAAAAGTATATGCAGTAGGAAACTATTGACCATTAAGTTTGATAGTTTTGCACCTTATCTACTTTTACAATAACGGGGTAAAAGACAACCATTATACTGCATAACAACATCAGTACTGTGTATTTATCTAGCAACTTAAAAATCTTAAGCTCAGCTCATAGATTGTATTACATCTCAGTGCTGTAGGGTTTAAAATGCATCTTTTGTGATTTCTCAAAATAATGCAATTGATCAATATATAAAGAAAATTAAGCGGGTGGCGGCCCATCGCTGGAGGGGGCAGGAGGAGGCCCGCTACACCACGCTACAGATGTTAAAAAAACAAACAAAAAAAATGAGCTGACAGTGAGTGGGAAGGACGGAAAAGGGGCAATAAGGGGGATCCTATGTGGGATATTTTGAGGGAAAGGGATCTGGGAGGGGGTAGGGTATTGAGGGGGGCAGCTACACAACAGAAAAAATGGGTATTTTATGTTTTGCCTAATTTGCAGCAAACTGGGCAATGGGAAGACAGCTGCCAGTATCTAAGATGGAGTCAAATAGGTAGAGGGGGAGGTTGAGAGAGCTGTTGCGGGGGGGGGAATCAGGGATGTTGGGGGTTAGGGACATACTACCCTGCAGAAAATATACAAAAAAAATAAATGAAAAAATAAATAAAAAAACTTTTATTTTATACTGGCAGACTTTCTGCCAGTACTTAAGATGAGGGTGACCTTTGGGGGGTGGGGGAGGGAAGAGAGCTGTTTGAGAGGAGTCAGGGGGTGGGATGTATCAGTTGGGAGGTTGATCTCTACACTAAAGCTAAAATTAACCCTGCAAGTTACCAAATTAACCCCTTCACTGCTGTGCAAAATACAAATGTGGTGCACAGCAGCATTTTGCAGGCTTCTAATTACCAAAACACAATGCCAAAGCCATATATGTCTGCTATTTCAGAACAAAGGGGATCCCAGAGAAGCATTTAAAACCATTTGTGCCATAATTGCACAAGCTGTTTGTAAATAATTTCAGTGAGAAACCTAAAATTGTGAAAAAGTTAACGATTTTTTTTATTTGATCGCATTTGGCGTTGAAATGGTGGCATGAAATATACCAAAATGGGCCTAGATCAATACTTTGGGTTGTCTACTAAAAAAAAAACATATAGTTTTGGTAAATATAAAAAAGGCTCTATTTCTGTTTAAACGTAGTGATGGCAAAAATACTAAAAATGCTCTGGTATTTTGGGGAAGTTTTTGTCTGAAATACCCGGTCCTTAAGGGGTTAATAAAGAGCTACTGTTAGCCTACAAAATAAATTTGTATTCTCCAAGTTAAGGAAATTAATATTTAACAGAACAGATTAGTTTGAACTTTCTATGTAAAAACTAACCTAATGAAAGATCAATATGGAAAAGGAATAACATAACTGACAAGGCAGCAGCAACTTTGAGGAACAGTTTAACATTTCAGAAGTCTGTAAAATTATTTCTGGGTTTCATTTTATTCAAATATTGGCTCCAGCAATAGAAACTTTTTGGGCTTTAATCCATTTAGAATTTCCGATTCTGCTAGCTCTTGTGTGTGAGTGCCAGTTCTTTCCAGAATGGTACATTTTTAACCATTATCACCAATGTGGAATAGTGGTAAATATCACTGCCCCATTTCACACTATAGCTAAAATTGCAAATATAGGAATGTGACAGACCTGAACGATAATTTCTGGACTGAGACATGTTCCTGTCTAGCAGATGATCTTCCCATCTGTTGTAAATATGCATATGTAATAAATACTGGTACTAAGCTGACTCTGACCTTAAGAGCCATAGGAAAATAAAAAAATGTTTTTGTTAAAGTGACAAACTCCCTGCTATTTGTTTTACATATTCATATACTATATTTATCTTATTAAACGTTAAACATTACTTTATTTCTGAAAAATGAATATGTCAATTGCATATGATGATCTTTAACTGTTTAGTGTAGCTAAAAACGGTTTGATTATTTGTTTAAACAGTTAACCTCATCCTTTTATTGTTTTGGGTCACACATGACTGATTTTCCAAACTTATTCGACACCCCTTGATTTCCTCTATTTGCACATAAAATGAAAAAAATCAAATAAATGAATAGCATTAGTAATTGTAATCTTAAAAAAAATAAATAGCCTTTAACTAGGAGCAAGAAAACCCAAGGGGCAAATCTGTTTTTCACAGTTGTGAAAATGCTATGCGCGTTATGGCTTTTTCGCATTTGGGGTTGCACATGTATTACAAGTTGCAAAATAATTTGTTTTTCACGCATGTTAACCCGCGTTATCCAAACAGCCAAATCACATGCGTGTTCATTTATTCCCCATAGAATTCAACGGAGAAGACAAAAAGGAAAAAAAAAACACTAAAACCCTAACCTGTTGCACAAAGCCCATGACATATTCTCCTCAAAAAGTGTAGATGAAAATGTGAATATTTTATATTGCGAGAATGATTTTGTAACAGAATATGTTCTATTTATTTCTAAATAAATATTTCTCTATATATGTGATGATTTTTGAACAGATATGTCTATTTATTGAGAGATATGTATATGAATATATATATATATATATATATATATATATATATATATATACAGTATGTCTAGATATCTCGAGATCTAAATGCATTATCTTTTTGAAAATCCCTCTGAGATATTGTTTAATGTGCATAAGATTGTAATGTGAAATATTTGCATTATCTCCATAGTTAAACATATCTTTTTACATATAAATCCATGTTTCTATATGAATGAGCATGTATCTTAAAGGGACACTGAACCCAAAAAAATTATTTTGTCATTCAGATAGAGCATGTAATTTTAAGCAACTTTCTAATTTACTCCTATTATGTTATGTTTCTTTGTTTCTCTTGCTCTCTTTATATAAAAAAAGAAGGCATCTAAGCTTTTTTCTTGGTTCAGAGCTCTGGACAGCAGTTTTTGATTGTTGGATGAATTTTTCCACCAATGAGCAAGGACAATCTAGGTTGTTCACCAAAAATGGGCCGGCATCTACACTTACATTCTTGCATTTCAAATAAAGATTCCAAGACAATGAAGAAAATTTCATAATATGAGTAAATTAGAAAGTTGCTTAACATTTCATGCTCTATCTGAATCAAAAAAGAAAAAAATTGGGTTCAGTGTCCCTTTAATGTAAAATCCTTTGGTAAAAGGAAACTCTGTGCACTTCGGGACTGCAGCGGTATTAAAACAAGAGTTGTAATAGTGTGTATAAGAAAACTGTACAGACCTATCAAAGGGATCTAATGACAAATTCATTTTCCAAATAAAGGTTAAATGCTGATACCTATATGTTACATGCTTGTAGGTAGTGAAAAAATTGTTTGCATCAGTGTTGTACACTAAAATGCACAAATAAGTGGGAGAGAGAGCGAGACTGGGGAGGAGGGCTCGGTCACCATAACACATCAGGATTGTATAGCAGTATATGTCTCTTTATGTGCCTCAAAGCCTTGTCACCAGATGGATGCAAATAAGCAACAAAGCCTGTATTTAGGCGGTAATACAACTCCAGGAGTGATGTAGCACTCAGTGCCAGGGGTAATTCAGATAAGGCAAAGCAGAGCAAAATATATGCAGTGCTGTACATCCAAGTACTGTCCCTCACCCCTCATTGAAGCTGCTCACCTATTAGCTTCCAGGCAAATGTCCCAATACGATCCTTCTGTTGGCGTCCTCCGTGCTGCACCGGCAACATCACACACCTTTGATAGGTCTGTACGTAACCAGCTGACAGGACTTGTCTCCAGATCCGAAACACATCAGCTGATCCGGCCGACATGCTGGATTTTCTTTGTCACTATGGATATTTATATTTATTTTATACTGCTCCAATAAATTTTGCTATTTTTTAACTTTCTCTGGATCCTGCAACTTTTTGTTAATGTAAAATCCTTGTGTCGGCTTTTTTTTTTTTTATAACACACTGGATCTCCTAACTCTTAGTCCCTATAACCTTTGTGTGCAATATTTTTATAAAATATTTTAATGTGTAACAGTACTTTGTGATGTATTTTTAAAGTGTTTTGTGAAACTTTTATGTTGCGGAAAAATGTTAACTACAGCTCTTTGAGCGCAAATTGGATTGTTGAATAAAATACTTATATCTTAGCAATGGGAATTGAGTGTGAAAAGACCATATCGCGCACATAAAACCCATACTGCGCAACTTGTAATCTTGCCCTATATTAATCAAATTGAAGAAAAAGTTATTTGACCCACTTGAAGGGATTGTAGGAGTCAGGTCCAGGTCAAGGGGATGGGCAGTAAAGACATTTTTAACATGGCATTGAGTGTCTGAAGCACCTTCTGGAACAAGACAGCATGGAGAAGCTCCTGCCCTCCCTCCCTTCAAAATGTGCTGCTGTGGCAGGGATTGCCCTGGGTTCTAGTGGCGTACACCAATTATCCTGGTTGGTGGGTACCTCTTGTTTGAGTTGATGGGAGAGGGTTAATTGTGGAGTGTTGCTTGAGATCTATGTGCGGCGCATCTGGTGGAGTGGAGAAAGCACTGTTAGTGGGTTTTATTATTCAAGCCTTGTTAAATATTGTAAAACAGTTTATATGTATTAATTAGTAAATGAGCTGGGGCCTATTATACCCCAAAGTTTTGTGTGATTTAAACTGGGTTAATTTTATTTATCTGACAATGTGAAGTCATGAAGAGTGCACTGTAGTTTATGGAGTCAATGGAGTGTGCTATATTCCAGTCTTCTCTAACAGTTAAAGGGACACTGAACCCAATTTTTTTTCTTTTGTGATTCATATAGAACATGCAATTTTAAGCAACTTTCTAATTTACTCCTATTATCACATTTTCTTTATTCTCTCTGTATCTTTATTTGAAAAGCAAGAATGTAAGTTTAGATGCCGGCCCATTTTTTGTGAACAACCTAAGTTGATTTTTTTGTATCATGAGCAAGTGTAATAGAGCTTAGTCTCCCTTTCAAAAAATGCAAACACATAAGGCTTAGATATAAAAATAATCATAGTTGTGTAATAATTGCCTAAAATAAAGACACACATGTAAATATCATTTTAGGAAACAGATTTTTCTGTTTTAAAGATTTACATTTGATCTCTCCTCAAATGCATCTGAGTTTCCTTTTGCTTTATAATCATCGCTTCATCTCCCAACAAATATAACCACAGTCACAGTTATAATTACACACAAATGTAATACTTCCTCATTGAAAACTTAGTGCCAGCATATTGCACAGATTTGCTCACTCAAGTATCCCATTATGAAAAGAAATTGCTTAATACTGATACTGCAAACGGGCAAATGTGCCTTTTTGTGGACACACGATAATCAGTGATTACAAGTGGCTGGTTATTGCTACCACAGCCTCTTTATTTTTTAGTAAAATAACTGCACTAGGCAGTATTTTGGGGCTACATTGATGGGAGTGGGGTGTTAGAAAAAAAAACAGCACTGAAAAGATCCTTTACATTGCGGTCTATAGGAACTGTGTGTTCCCTGTAAATATATATATATACAGTATATGCTTATATAATATATATTTATGTGTTAATATTTGTATATACACATATTAACACATAAATATATATGTATATAATCATATACATATGTATTTAAAATTGCTACCGTCGCTGGACTACTTACCCCTTTGCTGCGCGAGGTTCTGGTGCTTTCTCTGATGGCATCAGAATGAGGCTCCTATTGGAGCCTATGGAAACGCGCTCTTGTAAGCGCAATGCTTCCTAGCAATGCGAACGCAAGCTTGTGTTGACGTTGCGCATTACTTGTAATACCAGCGCACATTAGCGTGCACTGGTATTACTCAGTGGAGCGCTAATATCACTTGCTCACAAGTGATATTTAGTGCTCCACTCAAAATCTAGACTTTTATAAATAATCTCAAGGTGTTTACTGTCCCTATAACGCCTGCTTTTTTTACTTTCTAGCTCTTCAAGTACACACTGGTTAAGATTTAATCATTTAACTAATGTTTGTGCCTAATATATCTTCTGATATATTTACATTTATCAAAGAATAAATTTATCTGAATATTAACCAGTGTGTATCATAGTTGTACTTTTTTGTTATTATTGACAATATATGTAAAATATTACAAATTACTTCCAGCATTTATACTCCAACAATGAAAAAGCAGAGAAATTAGTAGTACAAATGCAGAACTTAAAGTAAACATTTTGTGATTGTAACATAAAGGGCCAGATTACAAGTGGATCGCTAAATAACGCTTTCATGAAAGCGATATTTGCCCTCCACTGTGTAATACCAGCGCACGCTAATGTGCTTCCTCAAATTATTCTACTACTAAGGAAGTGCGAATGTTTCTAAAAATGTGAAATTTAAAATTAATTTTGATACATTTGTTCGGTTCAAATCGAATTTCAAATGTTTTTATAACATTCTAACATTCTATTTTCGAATTTTCGTTTTCAAATTTTTCAATAACATTTGAAAATATTTGTTCGAATAATAGAATGTTTAGCTATGTATTTTATATCACATTCAATTCTAAATGTAATATTCAAATTTGAATATCTAGTCTAATACTGTGTTTTATAACGCTAATTTTCAAATATGAAATAGTATTTCTAGTCTACAACTTTGTTTTAAAAATATAATATTCGAAATAGTATTTCTAGTCTACAACTGTGGTTTATAAATGCAATATTCAAATTTGAATGACACGTTCGAATTCTAAATAGTATTTCATGTCTACAACTGTGTTGTATAAATGTAACATTCAAATTCGAAATAGTATTTATAGTCTACAACTGTGGTTTATAAATGTAATATTCGAATTTGAATGTCACATTCAAATTCTAAATAGGATTTCTAGTCTACAACTGTGTTGTATAAATGTAATATTTAAATTCAAATGTCACATTCGAATTCAAATGTCATATTCCAATTCGATTGTGACATTTGAATTAGAATGGGACATTCGAAAACTGTAAATAACATTCGATAATAGAATTTTTAAGAATATTCATTCTTATCAACATTCGATTATGTAAATCGAATGTCTACAATAACATTCATTCTAACATTCAAATTCGAATATAAACACATTCACCTATCTACTACCCTTCAGCTTGAGATCATGACCCCTTGTTCTTGAATCTTCCATTTTATGTAAAATACCCACAGCCTCAGTTTTACTAAGCCCTTTAACGTACTTGAAAGTTGTTATCATATCACCTCTCTCCTCTAAGCTATACATATTTCTACAACATTGGTGTGTCCGGTCCACGGCGTCATCCATTACTTGTGGGAAAATGTTCTCCCCCACAGGGAAAGGCAAGGAGAGCACACAGCAAGAGCTGTCCATATAGCTCCCACTCTGGCTCCGCCCCTCAGTCATTCTCCTTGCCGCTCTGAACAAGTAGCATCTACCACGGGGATGGCGAGGAGTTTGTGGTGTTAGTTGTAGTTTTTTATTCTTTTATCAAGAGTTTGTTATTTTAAAATAGTGCTGGCTTGTACTATTTACTCTATAACAGAAAAGTGATGAAGATTTCTGTTTAAGAGGGCTATGATTTTAGCACAAGTAAATAAAATCCATTACTGTTACCATGCAGGACTGTTGAAACAAGAGAACTTCAGTTGGGGGTAACAGTTTGCAGACTCATCTGCTTCAGGTATTATTATTATTATTATTATCGGTTATTTGTAGAGCGCCAACAGATTCCGCAGCGCTATTAACAAAGGCGGAGTACAAAAAAAATAAAAAAAAAATAAATAAACAGTTATAGGGATCAAATGGGTAGAGGGCCCTGCCAAGAGTTGCACTGTTGTAGTCAGCTCTTGAGAAGGTGATCAACAAACAGCTGGACTCTTAAGCTTACATGCTAGGGGGGATCACGGGATAGCAATGGAGGAGAGGAACTGGTATAGAGTAAGGTTAGCGTAGGTTGTATGCATCCCTGAACAGTAGAGTCTTTAGGGAGCACTTGAAGCTTTTAAAACTAGAAGAGAGTCTTGTGGAGCGAGGCAGAGAGTTCCACAAGATGGGAGCCAGTCTGGAGAAGTCCTGTAAACGGGAGTGTGATGAGGTGACAAGAGAGGAGGAGAGTAGGAGGTCTTGAGCAGAGCGAAGGGGACGGGAAGGAGAGTATCTGGAGACAAGATCAGAGATATAGGGGGGAGCAGTGCAGTTGAGGGCTTTGTATGTTAGAGTGAGAATTTTGTGTTTGATCCTAGAGGCAAGAGGAAGCCAGTGAAGAGATTGGCAGAGAGGTGCAGCAGATGAAGAGCGACTTGTAAGGAAGATGAGTCTGGCAGAGGCATTCATTAGGGATTGTAAAGGAGCTAGGCGGTAGGTGGGGAGACCAGAGAGGACAGAGTTGCAGTAATCGAGGCGGGAGAGGATGAGAGAGTGGATTAAAATCTTAGTTGTGTCTTGTGTAAGGAAATGTCTAATTTTAGAGATGTTTTTAAGGTGGAAGCGGCAGGCTTTAGCCAAAGTCTGAATGTGAGGAGTGAAAGAAAGATCTGAGTCAAATGTGACCCCGAGACATCGGGCATGCGGGGTAGGGGTAATGGTGGAGTTGTCGACAGTTATAGAGAGATTGGGGGTGGAGAGTTTTGAAGAAGGGGGGAAAATAAGGAGCTCAGTTTTGGAGAGATTTAGCTTGAGGTAGTGAGATGACATCCAGTTGGAGATGTGAGAAAGACAGTTAGTGACACGGGTTAGCAAGGAAGGAGAAAGTTCTGGTGCAGAGAAGTAGATTTGGGTGTCGTCGGCATACAAATGATATTGTAAACCATGGGACTTTATTAGGGAACCTAGTGATGACGTGTAGATTGAGAAGAGAAGGGGACCGAGAACAGAGCCTTGCGGTACTCCGACAGAAAGTGGTGACGGGGCAGAGGAGGCCCCAGAGAAGGCTACACTAAAGGTACGGTTTGACAGGTAGGAAGAGAGCCACGAGAGGGCTGTGTCACATATGCCGAAGGATTGGAGGGTTTGGAGCAAGAGAGGGTGGTCAACAGTGTCAAAGGCTGCGGACAGATCAAGGAGAATAAGCAGAGAGAAGTGGCCTTTTGATTTTGCTGTAAGTAGGTCATTGGTAACCTTAACAATTGCTGTTTCTGTGGAGTGATGGGGACGAAATCCAGATTGCAATGGGTCAAGAAGGGAGTTTATTGTAAGGAAATGGGAAAGGCGTGCATAAGCTAGTTTTTCGAGAAGCTTTGATACAAGAGGGAGGAGGGAAATAGGTATGACTAGTCTCCTTCTAACAACACAGGCTAATGCTAGATGACAGTCATTTTTCCCCTCAGGGGAAACGGTAAGCCATTTTTCTTTCACCTCAGCAAAAAAGATAACAGGCTTCCCCTTTTTGTTTTTTATGCTGGTAGACACTGTTAGGGGCTAAATCGATTGGTTTTTATTACAATATTATACCAAACCTGCTGCTGCTACCAAGACAGCATGAAGGGGTAGCCCCCGATCCGGGACCGGATCTGGTAGGGGGCAGACTATCTCTCTTCGCTCAGGCTTGGGCAAGAGATGTTCTGGATCCCTGGGCACTAGAGATAGTTTCCAAGGGATACCTGTTAGAATTCAAGGTACTTCCTCCAAAGGGAAGTTCCACCTGTCTCGCTTATCTTCAGACCAGATAAAGAAACAGGCATTCTTACATTGTGTAAGAGACCTATCAAAGATGGGAGTGATAAACCCAGTCCCCTCCGGGGAACAAGGTCTAGGGTTTTACTCAAACCTGTTTGTGGTTCCCAAAAAAGAGGGAACTTTCAGGCCAATTCTCGATTTAAAGATATTAAACAAGTTCCTCAGAGTTCCATCCTTCAAGATGGAAACCATTCGGACAATCTTACCAACAATCCAGCAGGGTCAATTTTTGACTACCGTGGATCTGAAGGATGCGTATCTGCATATCCCAATCCACAAATCTCATCATCAGTTCCTGAGGTTCGCCTTTCTGGACAAACATTACCAGTTTGTGGCTCTTCCATTCGGTTTAGCCACCGCTCCCAGAATTTTCACAAAGGTGCTAGGGTCCCTTCTAGCGGTCCTAAGACCGAGAAGCATCGCTGTAGCACCTTATCTAGACGACATCCTAATCCAAGCGTCGTCTCTTTCCAAAGCGAGTGCTCATACAGACATTGTGTTGGCTTTTCTCAGATCTCACGGGTGGAAAGTGAACATAGAAAAAAGTTCACTGTCACCGTCCACAAGGGTTCCTTTTCTGGGAACAATAATAGATTCTGTGGAAATGAAGATCTTTCTCACAGACGTCAGAAAGACAAAGCTTCTAAAAGCTTGTCGAGTTCTTCACTCTATTCCTCAACCCTCCATAGCTCAATGCATGGAAGTAATAGGATTAATGGTCGCAGCAATGGATGTGGTTCCTTTTGCTCGAATTCATCTAAGACCATTACAGCTGTGCATGCTCAATCAGTGGAATGGGGACTATACAGACTTGTCTCCGCAAATTCAAGTAGACCAGGTAACCAGGGACTCACTTCTCTGGTGGTTGACCCAGGATCACCTGTCTCAGGGAATGAGTTTCCGCAGACCAGAGTGGGTCATCGTCACGACCGACGCCAGCCTCTTGGGGTGGGGCACGGTCTGGGACTCTCTGAAAGCTCAGGGCCTATGGTCGCGGGAAGAGTCGCTTCTCCCGATAAACATTTTGGAACTAAGAGCTATATTCAATGCGCTCCTGGCTTGGCCTCAGCTAGCGGAAGCCAGGTTCATAAGATTTCAGTCGGACAACATAACGACTGTTGCGTTCATCAATCATCAGGGGGGAACAAAAAGTTCCCTAGCGATGAATGAAGTAACCAAGATAATCCAATGGGCAGAGAATCACTCCTGCCATCTATCTGCTATTCACATCCCAGGAGTAGACAACTGGGAGGCGGACTATTTGAGTCGTCAGACTTTCCATCCGGGGGAGTGGGAACTCCATCCGGAGGTCTTTGCTCAGTTAACCCAATTATGGGGCATTCCAAACATGGATCTAATGGCGTCCTGTCAGAACTTCAAGATTCCTTGCTACAGGTCCAGATCCAGGGATCCCAAGGCGACTCTAGTGGATGCATTAGTGGCGCCTTGGTCGTTCAACCTAGCATATGTGTTTCCACTGTTTCCTCTCCTCCCCAGGCTCATAGCCAGGATCAAACAGGAGAAGGCCTCGGTGATTCTGATAGCTCCTGCGTGGCCACGCAGGACTTGGTATGCAGACCTGGTGAATATGTCATCGGCTCCACCATGGAAGCTACCTTTGAGACAGGACCTTCTAGTACAAGGTCCATTCGAACATCCCAATCTAGTTTCTCTGAAGCTGACTGCTTGGAAATTGAACGCTTGATTTTATCCAAGCGTGGGTTTTCAAATTCTGTGATTGATACTCTGGTCCAAGCCAGAAAACCTGTGACTAGAAGGATTTACCATAAAATATGGAAAAAATATATCTGTTGGTGTGAATCCAAAGGATTCTCCTGGAGTAAGATTAAAATTCCAAAGATTCTCTCCTTTCTCCAAGAAGGTTTGGATAAAGGATTGTCAGCTAGTTCTCTAAAAGGACAGATTTCTGCATTATCCGTCTTGTTGCACAAACGACTGGCAGCTTTGCCAGATGTACAAGCTTTTGTTCAGGCTTTGGTTAGAATCAAGCCTGTTTACAGACCCATGACTCCTCCTTGGAGTCTAAATTTAGTTCTTTCAGTTCTTCAAGGGGTTCCGTTTGAACCTTTACATTCCATAGATATTAAGTTACTATCTTGGAAAGTTCTGTTTTTGGTTGCTATTTCTTCTGCTAGAAGAGTTTCTGAATTATCTGCTTTGCAGTGTGATCCACCCTATCTGGTGTTCCATTCAGATAAGGAAGTTTTGCGTACTAAGCCTGGTTTTCTTCCAAAAGTTGTTTCCAACGAGAACATCAACCAGGAAATAGTTGTTCCTTCTTTGTGTCCAAATCCAGTTTCAAAGAAGGAACGTTTATTACACAATTTAGATGTTGTTCGTGCTTTAAAGTTCTATTTAGAAGCAACAAAAGATTTTAGACAAACCTCATCCTTGTTTGTCGTTTACTCTGGTAAGAGGAGAGGTCAAAAAGCTACTGCTACCTCTCTCTCTTTCTGGCTGAAAAGCATTATCCGCTTGGCTTATGAGACTGCCGGACGGCAGCCTCCTGACCGTATCACAGCTCACTCTACTAGGGCTGTGGCTTCCACATGGGCCTATAAGAACGAGGCTTCTGTTGACCAGATATGTAAGGCAGCGACTTGGTCTTCTCTGCACACTTTTGCCAAATTCTACAAATTTGATATTTTTGCTTCTTCGGAGGCTGTTTTTGGGAGAAAGGTTTTGCAAGCCGTGGTGCCTTCTGTTTAGGTAACCTGATTTGCTCCCTCCCTTCATCCGTGTCCTAAAGCTTTGGTATTGGTTCCCACAAGTAATGGATGACGCTGTGGACCGGACACACCAATGTTGGAGAAAACAGAATTTATGCTTACCTGATAAATTACTTTCTCCAACGGTGTGTCCGGTCCACGGCCCGCCCTGGTTTTTTTAATCAGGTTGAAAATTTTTTTCTTTATACACTACAGTCACAACGGCACCCTATAGTTTCTCCTTTTTCTCCTAACCGTCGGTCGAATGACTGGGGGGCGGAGCCAGAGGGGGAGCTATATGGACAGCTCTTGCTGTGTGCTCTCCTTGCCTTTCCCTGTGGGGGAGAACATTTTCCCACAAGTAATGGATGACGCCATGGACCGGACACACCGTTGGAGAAAGTAATTTATCAGGTAAGCATAAATTCTGTTTTAGTGATGTCCCGAACTGTTCGCCCACGAACGGTTCACAGCGAACATAGCTTGTTCGCGTTTGCGTTTGTGGGCGAACACATGGCGATCCGCCCCTATGTGTCATCATTGAGGAAACTTTGACCCTGTATGTCACAGCCATCTGACACATTAGAGCCAATCAACATCAGACACTCCCTCACAGACCCTCCCAGCTACTCGGAATCCGCCATTTTAGACTCATAACGACCTTGCTTTCCTAATGAGAAGACGTGTTGTGTTTTTGCTCCTGACATTAATAGGAAAAACATAGCTAGGCTAGTGTATTTAGTGTCCACTACAGTCCAGAAGGACTCCACTCATCTCGGCTGCAAGCACAGCACCCCAAAAAGCCCTTTTTAGGGCTATATTTCGTGCCGTTTTTTTTCGTTTTTTTTTTTATTAGCATTTTCCTGGCTTTCAGGCTGTGTGTTTAAGGCTCACAGCACATGCTGTGATTACTGCCACCACTGATATCTCCCTAACAACATTAGTTTAAATTTAACTAACCAAAAATTTTAATTATTTTGCTAGTGTAATTTTTTTTTTTCATTTTCTATCAGGCCTGTGTCACACAGCATATACTCTGGTTCATTGCTCTGTGCCAGCCACCAGTGTTAATATCCGTTTATAACATTATTTTAAATAAAAAAAAAATAAAAAAATATTTTGCTAGTGTAATCTAATTACATTTACTATCAGGCCTGTGTCTGTCAGGCTCACTCAGCATTAATATACCTCATTTTTTGTCAGTCTTTTGGTTAATTGGTCTGTGCCAGGCAGCCACCCAGCACTCATATCTTCTTTACCTTAATTTAAATATATAAAAAAAAAGTTTAAATTTGTTTGATAGTGTAATCTAATATAATTTTCTATCAGGCCTGTGTGTTTTGCTGACATACAGAGCCTACTGTGTTTACTTGCTGCCCTCCCTAGTCTATGAGCCACGACTCATATGTGTTTAACCTTTTTTTAATTCCCCCCCCAAAAAAATAATTTAAATAATTTTTCTAGTGTAATCTAATAGTATTTTCTATCAGGCGTCTGTGTATCTGACTTACAGAGCCTACTGTTTTTAATAGCTGCCCTTCCAAGGCTATCAGCCACGACTCATATGTATGTGCTTAACCTTTTTCTTTAAATTCCCCCCAAAAAAGTCTTTAAATCATTATGCTAGTGTAATCTAATTTTATTTTCTATCAGGCCTGTGTCTAACTGTCTATCTGACTTACACAGCATACTGTTGTTAATTGCTGCCCTACGTAGCAGCCAGCCAGCGCGACCACTCATATGTGCATTGCACTTCTTAACATAATTTTAATATTAAAATCTAAAAGTTTAAAATATTTTGCTAGTGTAATCTAACTTAATTTTCTATCAGACCTGTGTTTTTGTCACTTACACAGCATACTGTGTTAAATTGCTGCCCTAGCTACCATCCATGACTCATATCTGCCAGCCTGTGTGCCAGGCCCAACTAGCCAATTAGTGGCACCAATCATAATTCTTGTAACAGTATCCAAAAAATTAAAAATCATAATTTTTTGTACTTCAAATATTCAGTCTACTAGTGCCATTGAATTGCAGTTTCCTCCTGCCTGGCAGCCTGTGTGCCAGGCACAAACTAGCCAATTAGTGCCACCAATCCTAGTTTTTGTAAAAGTATTGTTAAGCTTTAAAATTCCAAATTGATCGCTTGTGATTCCTCAGTTTGCTCGTGCCATTGAATTGCACTTTCCTACTGCCTGCCAGCGTGTTTTCCAGGCCCAACTAGCCAATTAGTGGAACCAATCCTAATTCTTGTAACAGTATATAGAAAAATTAAAATCATAATTTTTTGGACTGCAAATATTCAGTCTCCTAGTGCCATTGAATTGCATTTACCTCCTGCCTGCCAGCCTTTTGTGCCAGGCCGTCTAGCCAACTATTTACACCAATCATAATTGTTGTCACAGTATAGTTACTAATTAAAATTAAAAAATTTTTTATTGTTGATCTAAATTCTCAGTTTGCTCGTGCCATTGAATTGCACTTTTCTACTGCCTTCCAAGCCTATGTGCCAGGCCTACTTTAAAAATATTTACACCAATCATATTTGTTGTCACAGTATTCTTAATAATTAAAAATTACAATTTTTGGTAATAGTTGTTCTGAATCCTCAGTTTGCTTGTGCCATTGAATTGCACTTTCCTCCTGCCTTGCAGCCTGCTGTGTGCCAGGCCCACCTTGAATGTATATTGCATCTATTGAGCTATGTACAGTGTATCGATCATATGTATATTGCATCGATTGAGCTATGTTATCTATGTATCTATCTATCAAATCTATCTATCTCGTGGTTGTGCAAGTGGACTGTTTGCGGTTGATTGCGGTGCGTAACACTTGGAGTTTGCTCTGTCACTGTGATGCGGCCGTAACCCTTACACTACCTGATAGATACGACATCATAACTGATGTTTTAAAGCACGTTATTGCAAACAATTTGGGAATGTTAGTTGATTTAGGCCCATTATGGGTTAAAAGCAGACTCTGCATAAACTATGTAATTTTCCATGGGAGTTTTGCCAGGGATCCCCCTCCAGCATGCCACAGTCCAGGTGTTAGTACCCTTGAAACAACTTTTCCATCACTATTGTGGCCAGAAAGAGTCCTTGTAGGTTTTAAAGTTCGCCTGCCTATTGAATTAAATGGCGGTTCGCGCGGTTCGCGACATCACTATACATATTTAGGTTATTGAGCCTATCCTGGTAAGTTTTATTTTTTAGACCATGTACCATTTTGATAGCCCTCCTTTACACAGATTCATGTATGTTATTATCCTTCTGAAGGTATGGCCCCCAGAAATGCACACAATACTCAAGATGAGGCCTAACTAATGATCTATAAAGTGGCATAAGAACCTTACTATTTCTGCTGCAAATACCTCTACCAATAAATCCAAGCATTCTGCTGGCCTTACATGCTGCAGTACTACATTGTTTAGCAAGTTTTAAATAATTTGAAATAATAATTCCCAAGTCCTGTTCCTCACTTGTAACAGTCAGTAAAGTGTCATTGAGTCTGTAATTAACATTTGGATTTTTAATCCCTAAATGCATTATTTTACACTTTGCTGTGTTAAACTTTAGATCCCAGTCATTTGTCCAATCCTCAAATTGTTGTATATCACTTCTCATTTTGTCTACCCCCCCCCTGGAACATCCACTCAGTTACATATTTTTGCATCATCTGCAAACAGACATACTTTCCCCTGTAGCCCTTTGCTGATATAACAGATAAATATATTAAAAAAACAGGCCCCAGAACTGACCCCTGAGTAACACCACTAGTAAATCCCCCTCTGCTGAATATACTTAATTTACTATGACACTTTGTTTTCTGTCCTTTAATCAGCATTCCACCCAGTTCCCAATTTTTGAGTCTAGACCAAGGAGATACCGTTTGTGAATTAGTTTGTTGTGTGGTACGGTGTCAAATGCTTTGCTGAAATCTAGATATGCTACATCAACTGCGTCACCCTTGTCTAATACTTGTGTTACATAATCCAAGAAGTCAATTAGATTAGTCTGACATGATCTCCCTTAAGTAAAACCATGCTGATTTTGGTCCTCTAAATTGTTTGTCTTTATGTAAGTCATAATTCTTTCTTTTAAGAGGCTTTCCATTAATTTCCCTACTACTGAAGTTAAACTAACTGGCCTGTAGTTACCAGATTCTTCCCTACAGCCCTTTTTATGAAGAGATATTACATTTGCTATTCTCCAATCATCTGGAACAGCTTCTGTTATTAGTGACTGATTAAACAGATCAGTTAATGGGACAGTTAGCACTGATTGAAGTTCTTTTAAAACCCTTGGATGAATATTATCAGGACCCACTGCCTTTTTAACATTTATCTTTGATAATGCTAACAAAACATCATCCTTTGTAAAAAGATTATGCTTTAAACCTTTAATGAGAGAATACGGGATTCAAGCATTCACATGCTTTTATTGAGTTAGTTTTTTTTTTTTATGTCACGTAAAAGCTGTTTCACTGGAACTAATAGTGCAGCATTGGTGTTGTACATCATATCACTCCTCAGTGATGACTGATAAGTACAACTCTCTCTGCTTTATTGGTTGAGAGGGACACACCTCTTCAAGTATAACGGGAAAACGTTAGTTAATTCAGGAAAGGAACATGAGCTAAACTACATTTTAAAGTGCCCTTCATTTAATAAACAAATATCATCAAATTAATTAAAATGCCCTCCATTTAATAAAAAAATGTCATCCATTTAATGAAAATGACATCCGTTTAATGAAACTAAGAAAATGTTAACTAAGATGTCCCTTTATATCTGGCATTGTGTTTTGACATTTATTTTACTAAAATGTCTTGCTGCAATGCTTTGTAAATATTATAAAGACAAATAGGGTTATTGAAAAAAAGGTATTTGTATTCATTCACATAAACACTATGGGGTATATTTAACAAGCTGCGGATGCTTCTGTTTCCGCGCAAGCCTTCAGGCTCGCCTGAAACAAAAGTTAAGAAGCAGTGGTCGTAAGACCGCTGCTCCTTAACTCATTCGCCATCTCTGAGATAGTGGACAGCAATCACCCCGATCAGATACGATCGGTATGATTGACACCCCCTGCTAGCGGCCACGAATGTGCAGGGGGTGGCATTGTACAAGCATTTCACCAGCGTCGGCATTTAGCAATGTCAGGCGGACATGATCCACTACAGGTTAGATTTAACAAGCAGCGTATGCTGCTTTCTACACACAGCGTTTCAGGCTTGCCTGAAATGGAAGTTAAGAAGTAGCGGTCGTAAGACCGTTGCTCCTTAACTTCTCTACTGAAATCATCCCAATCCGATACGATCGGGATGACTGATACTTCCTGCTAGCAGCAAATTGGCTGCAAGTGTCCAGGGGGTGGCATTGCACAAGCATTTCACAAGAAATGCAGCGTATGCTGTCGGCATTTAGCGATGTTGAGCTGACATGATTAACTTCAACGAATCGCTCAATATTTGTTACGTCTACCCCTTAAGCTGTATGAGTTGTGATTTTTTTCATAGGTTTAGGATAAATAATTCAGCTATAAAATGGACAGTCAAGGATACTTTTGTACAACATCTGGGCAAATATATATTTATATACTTGATCTTTATTTTTGTGTGAATCTATTTATTCACTTCAAATCAAACACAAAACTACCCATAGTTTTCCAATAAATAAAATGTTTTATTTATATGAAAGTACATAAAATATGTAACCACTGAACATCAAAAAGAGTTAATTAGAGCAATATGCTTTTACTTGAAGCATACCAAACAAGCACTGCCTGTCTTAGCTCAGAGGTCGGCCCTGTAGTGCCCATCACAGCATTAAAAAAACGCTAAGGCAGCCTTTTAATACTGCTTTGAAGCATTCATATACTACCAACATTTGTGTCCCTTTAATCTAAACCATAAAGGGATAAAATAGAACCAAATGATAAAATGTGCTTAGATATCCATCTGAGGCAGACACATTATTTTCTTATTAATTTAATTCAACCTTGTCTGAATTTTAAATTGTGCTTTATTGGCATTTTATAATAATATACATGATTTTTTTTTTTGCTGACAGTGGGATAAGGCTCCAAAGGAAGTGATGGTAAACTGTATAAAGTTAATGTGTTTTCTAGTAATGGGATTATGAAGCTATGTGCATTTCTTAACCAGTGCTGGAAATATTACAAAAATGAATGCTTCACTGTGCAAATAATCATGACTATGTAAAAAAAAAAAAGTGGAAAATGATTGACATAAGACACCTTTTAATTTACTAGACATATTTGTATTCACTGTTAGCAAAAAATTAAGTAGAAATATTGGATTAAAATGTTTTGCTTTTAATAATTCCCATGAATTATCATGCCACATACTGTATTTGTCCCTGATGTATATTTAGCAGAGATTATCAGATAAGATAAATGATCAAACAATGAAGACATTTCAGACCTGAACACTGTGACCAGCTGTGTCTACTTCAATAAAAAGTCAGTATTGGCTAATTAACGCCTAGATTTAGAGTTCTGCGGTAGCCGTCAAAAGCAGCGTTAAGGGGTCCTAACACTTCTTTTGTCCGCCCGCTGGTATTTAGAGTCGTGTAGGTAAAGGTCTAACGCTCACTTTCAAGCCACGACTTTTCCATACCGCAGATCCCCTTACGCCAATTGGGTATCCTATCTTTTCAATGGGATCTTCCTAACGCTGGTATTTAGAATCTTGGCTGAAGTGAGCGTTACAACTCTACCGACAAGACTCCTACCGCCCATGGAAAGGCTGTAGTTAAGAGCTTTCTGGGCTAACGCTGGTTTATAAAGCTCTTAACTACAGTGCTCTAAAGTACACTAACACCCATAAACTACCTATGTACCCCTAAACCGAGGTCCCCCCACATCGCCGCCACTATAATAAATGTTAACCCCTAATCTGCCGACCACACACCGCTGCCATCTACATTATCCCTATGAACCCCTAATCTGCTGCCCCTAACATCGCCGACACCTATATTATATTTATAAACCCCTAATCTGCCCCCCCCAATGTCGCCGCTACCTTACCTACACTTATTAACCCCTAATCTGATGACCAGACCTCGCCGCTACTCTAATAAAGTTATTAACCCCTTAGTGACCAGACCACTTTTCAATTTGTTGACCATCTGGGACCAAGGCTATTTTTGCATTTCTGCGATGTTTGTGTTTAACTGTAATTTTCCTCTTACTCATTTACTGTACCCACACATATTATATACTGTTTTTCTCGCCATTAAATGGACTTTCTAAAGATATGATTATTTTCATCATATCTTATAATTTACTATAAAAAAAAAAAAAAAATATGAGGAAAAAATGAAATAAAATGCACTTTTTCTAACTTTGAGCCCCAAAATCTCTTACACATCTACAACCACCATAAAATACCAATGCTAAACAGTTTCTAAATTTTGTCCTGAGTTTATAAATACCCAATGTTTACATGTTCTTTGCTTTTTTGCAAGTTATAGGGCAATAAGTACAAGTAGCACTTTGCTATTTCAAAACCATGTTTTTTCAAAATTGGCGATAGTTACATTGTAACACCAATATCTGTCAGGAATCCCTGAATAACCCTTCAAATGTATATATTTTTTAAAAGAAGACAACCTAAGGTATTAAACTTGGGGTATTTTGACTTTTTTCATGCAACCATTTTACCACCAATCTATGCCAAAGTTTGGGGGGGAAAAAAATAATTTGATTTTTTGACAAAATAGCAATTTAAGAATACATTTACTGATAATATTAAGGGTTACTGCCAAATAACACCCTAATATGTCTTCAGCAGCATCTCCTGGGTACAGTGATACCACCCATGTATAGGTGTGTCGGGTTCTCGGGGGGCTAAAAGCTCTTATTTTTAGAGAGCGCATTCCAGTTTTTCAACTTGGAATTTTCACATCGATCATCATGCACCCATGTCCTATTTGGGACATTTCTGAAGCTGGCCAATGGAATTTACCCCCATAAAACCATATATTTTTGAAAAGTAGACACCCTAGGGTATTTCAAATGCTGGTATTTTAACACTTTCCATGCACTAATTCAACCACCAGTCTTTGTCAAACTTTTGGGTAGTCATTTTTTTGTGTTATTTTTCACACACATTGTACTTTAGGCATGGATTCTCAGTTCCTGTTATGTGTTACTGCCAAAAAACACCTCAATATGTGTTCAACAACATCTCCTGAGTATAGTGATACCACCCATGTATAGGTGTGTCGGGTTCTCTGGGGGCTAAAAAGCCTTAATTTTCGGAAGCGCATTCCAGTTTTTCAACTTGGAATTTTCACATCGGTCATCATGCACCCATGTCCTATTTGGGACATTTCTGAAGCTGGTCAATGGAATTTACCCCCATCAAACCATATATTTTTGAAAAGTAGACACCCTAGGGTATTTCAAATGCTGGTATTTTAACACTTTCCATGCACTAATTCAACCATCAGTCTTTGTCAAACTTTTGGGTAGTCATTTTTTTGTGTTATTTTTCACACTCATTGTACTTTAGGCATGGATTCTCAGTTTCTGTTATGTGTTACTGCCAAAAAACACCTTAATATGTGTTCAACAACATCTCCTGAGTACAGTGATACCCCCCATGTATAGGTGTGTCGGGTTCTCTGGGGGCTAAAAGGCCTTAATTTTAGGAAGCGCATTCCAGTTTTTCAACTTGGAATTTTCACATCGGTCATCATGCGCCCATGTCCTATTTGGGACATTTCTGAAGCGGGCCAATGGAATTTACCCCCATCAAACCATATATTTTTGAAAAGTAGACACCCTAGGGTATTTCATATGCTGGTATTTTAACACTTTCCATGAACTTATTTAACCACCAGCCTTTGTCAAACTTTTGGGTAGTCATTTTTTTGTGTTATTTTTCACACACATTGTACTTTAGGCATGGATTCTCAGTTCCTTTTATGTGTTACTGCCAAAAAACACCTCGATATGGCCTAGATTTGGAGTTTGGCGGTAGCCGTGAAAACCAGCGTTAGAGGCTCCTAACGCTGGTTTTAGGCTACCGCCGGTATTTGGAGTCAGTCAAAAAAGGGTCTAACGCTCACTTTTCAGTCGCAACTTTTCCATACCGCAGATCCCCTTACGTCAATTGCGTATCCTATCTTTTCAATGGGATCTTTCTAACTCCGGTATTTAGAGTCGTGGCTGAAGTGAGCATTAGAATTCTAACGACAAAACTCCAGCCGCAGAAAAAAGTCAGTAGTTAAGAGCTTTCTGGGCTAACGCCGGTTCATAAAGCTCTTAACTACTGTGCTCTAAAGTACACTAACACCCATAAACTACCTATGTACCCCTAAACCGAGGTCCCCCCACATCGCCACCACTCGATTAAATTTTTTTAACCCCTAATCTGCCGACCGCCACCTACGTTATACTTATGTACCCCTAATCTGCTGCCCCTAACACCGCCGACCCCTGCATTATATTTATTAACCCCTAATCTGCCCCCCACAACGTCGCCGCCAGCTACCTACACTTATTAACCCCTAATCTGCCGTCCGCACGCCGCCGCCAGCTACATTATAGCTATGTACCCCTAATCTGCTGCCCCTAACACCGCCAACCCCTATATTATATTTATTAACCCCTAATCTGCCCCCCACAACGTCGCCGCCAGCTACCTACACTTATTAACCCCTAATCTGCCGAGCGGATCTCACCGCTACTATAATAAAGTTATTAACCCCTAATCCGCCTCACTCCCGCCTCAATAACCCTATAATAAATAGTATTAACCCCTAATCTGCCCTCCCTAACATCGCCGACACCTAACTTCAATTATTAACCCCTAATCTGCCGACCGAATCTCGCCGTTATTCTAATAAATGGATTAACCCCTAAAGCTAAGTCTAACCCTAACACTAACACCCCCCTAAATTAAATATAATTTAAATCTAACAAAATAAATTAACTCTTATTAAATAAATTATTCCTATTTAAAGCTAAATACTTACCTGTAAAATAAATCCTAATATAGCTACAATATAAATTATAATTATATTATAGCAATTTTAGGATTAATATTTATTTTACAGGTAACTTTGTAATTATTTTAACCAGGTACAATAGCTATTAAATAGTTAAGAACTATTTAATAGCTAAAATAGTTAAAATAATTACAAAATTACCTGTAAAATAAATCCTAACCTAAGTTACAATTAAACCTAACACTACACTATCAATAAATTAATTAAATAAAATACCTACAATTACCTACAATTAAACCTAACACTACACTATCAACACATTAATTAAATACAATATCTACAAATAAATACAATTAAATAAACTAACTAAAGTACAAAAAATAAAAAAGAACTAAGTTACAAAAAATAAAAAAATATTTACAAACATAAGAAAAATATTACAAAATTTTTAAACTAATTACACCTACTCTAAGCCCCCTAATAAAATAACAAAGCCCCCCAAAATAAAAATTGCCCTACCCTATTCTAAATTACTAAAGTTCAAAGCTCTTTTACCTTACCAGCCCTGAACAGGGCCCTTTGCGGGGCATGCCCCAAAGAATTCAGCTCTTTTGCCTGTAAAAAAAAACATACAATACCCCCCCCCCAACATTACAACCCACCACCCACATACCCTTAATCTAACCCAAACCCCCCTTAAATAAACCTAACACTAAGCCCCTGAAGATCTTCCTACCTTGTCTTCACCATGCCAGGTATGACCGTCCGTTCCAGGCTCCGATATCTTCATCTAAGCCCAAGCGGGGGCTAGACATCCATCATCCGACGGCTGAAGAAGTCCAGAAGAGGGTCCAAAGTCTTCATCCTATCCGGGAAGAAGAGTAGATCCGGACCGGCAACCATCTTCTTCCAAGCAGCATCTTCTATCTTCATCCGATGAGGACCGGCTCCATCTTGAAGACATCCACCGCGGACCCATCTTCTTCTGACGACGACTTCCCGACGAATGACGGTTCCTTTAAGGGACATCATCCAAGATGGCGTCGTTCGAATTCCGATTGGCTTATAGGATTCTATCAGCCAATCGGAATTAAGGTAGGAAAATTCTGATTGGCTGATGGAATCAGCCAATCAGATTGAGCTTGCATTCTATTGGCTGATCGGAACAGCCAATAGAATGCAAGCTCAATCTGATTGGCTGATTGAATCAGCCAATCGGATTGAACTTGATTCTGATTGGCTGATTCCATCAGCCAATCAGAATTTTCCTACCTTAATTCCGATTGGCTGATAGAATCCTATCAGCCAATCGGAATTTGAGGAACGCCATCTTGGATGACGTCCCTTAAAGGAACCGTCATTCGTTGGGAAGTCGTCATCGGAAGAAGATGGGTCCGCGGTGGATGTCTTCAAGATGGAGCCGGTCCTCATCGGATGAAGATAGAAGATGCCGCTTGGAAGAAGATGGTTGCTGGTCCGGATCTACTCTTCTTCCCGGATAGGATGAAGACTTTGGAGCCTCTTCTGGACTTCTTCAGCCGTCGGATGATGGATGTCTAGCCCCCGCTTGGGCTTAGATGAAGATATCGGAGCCTGGAACGGACGGTCATACCTGGCATGGTGAAGACAAGGTAGGAAGATCTTCAGGGGCTTAGTGTTAGGTTTATTTAAGGGGGGTTTGGGTTAGATTAGGGGTATGTGGGTGGTGGGTTGTAATGTTGGGGGGGGTATTGTATGTTTTTTTTTACAGGCAAAAGAGCTGAATTCTTTGGGGCATGCCCCGCAAAGGGCCCTGTTCAGGGCTGGTAAGGTAAAAGAGCTTTGAACTTTAGTAATTTAGAATAGGGTAGGGCATTTTTTATTTTGGGGGGCTTTGTTATTTTATTAGGGGGCTTAGAGTAGGTGTAATTAGTTTAAAATTGTTGTAATATTTTTCTTATGTTTGTAAATATTTTTTTATTTTTTGTAACTTAGTTCTTTTTTATTTTTTGTACTTTAGTTAGTTTATTTAATTGTATTTATTTGTAGATATTGTATTTAATTAATGTATTGATAGTGTAGTGTTAGGTTTAATTGTAGGTAATTGTAGGTATTTTATTTAATTAATTTATTGATAGTGTAGTGTTAGGTTTAATTGTAACTTAGGTTAGGATTTATTTTACAGGTAATTTTGTAATTATTTTAACTATTTTAGCTATTAAATAGTTCTTAACTATTTAATAGCTATTGTACCTGGTTAAAATAAATACAAAGTTACCTGTAAAATAAATATTAATCCTAAAATAGCTATAATATAATTATAATTTATATTGTAGATATATTAGGATTTATTTTACAGGTACGTATTTAGCTTTAAATAGGAATAATTTATTTAATAAGAGTTAATTAATTTCATTAGATTTAAATTATATTTAAGTTAGGGGGTGTTAGTGTTAGGGTTAGACTTAGCTTTAGGGGTTAATACATTTATTAGAATAGAGGTGAGCTCCAGTCAGCAGATTAGGGGTTAATGTTTGAAGTTAGGTGTCGGCGATGTTAGGGAGGGCAGATTAGGGGTTAATACTATTTATTATAGGGTTAGTGAGGCGGATTAGGGGTTAATAACTTTATTATAATAGCGGTGCGGTCCGGTCGGAAGATTAGGGGTTAATAAGTGTAGGCAGGTGGAGGCAACGTTGTGGGGGGCAGATTAGGGGTTAATAAATATAATATAGGGGTCGGCGGTGTTAGGGGCAGCAGATTAGGGGTACATAGGGATAATGTAAGTAGCGGCAGTTTACGGAGCGGCAGATTAGGGGTTAAAAATAATATGCAGGGGTCAGCGATAGCGGGAGTGGCAGAATAGGATTTAATAAGTGTAAGGTTAGGGGTGTTTAGACTCGGGGTACATGTTAGAGTGTTAGGTGCAGACATAGGAAGTGTTTCCCCATAGGAAACAATGGGGCTGCGTTAGGAGCTGAACGCAGCTTTTTTGCAGGTGTTAGGTTTCTTTTCAGCTCAAACAGCCCCATTGTTTCCTATGGGGGAATCGTGCACAAGCACGTTTTTGAGGCTGGCCGCGTCCGTAAGCAACTCTGGTATCGAGAGTTGCAGTTGCGTTAAATATGCTCTACGCTCCTTTTTTGGAGCCTAACGCAGCCATTCTGTGGACTCTCAATACCAGAGTTATTTTAAAGGTGCGGCCAGAAAAAAGCCAGCGTTAGCTACGTGGGTCGTTACCGACAAAACTCTAAATCTAGCCGTATGTGTTCAACAACATCTCCTGAGTACAGTGATACCACCCATGTATAGGTGTGTTGGGTTCTCTGGGGGCTACAAGGCCTTATTTTTAGGAAGCGCATTCCAGTTTTTCAACTTGGAATTCTCACATCGGTCATCATGCACCCATGTCCTATTTGGGACATTTCTGAAGCCGGCCAATGAAATTTACCCCCATCAAACCATATATATTTTTGAGAAGTAGACCCCCTAGGGTATTTGAAACGCTGGTATTTTCACACTTTCCATGAACTTATTTAACCACCAGTCTTTGTCAAACTTTTGGGTAGTCATTTTTTTGTGTTATTTTTCACATACATTGTACTTTAGGCATGGATTCTCAGTTCCTGTTATGTGTTACTGCCAAAAAACACCTCAATATGTGTTCAACAACATCTCCTGAGTACAGTGATACCACCCATGTATAGGTGTGTCGGGTTCTCTGGGGGCTAGAAGGCCTTATTTTTAGGAAGCGCATTCCAGTTTTTCAACTTGGAATTTTTACATCGGTCATCATGCACCCATGTCCTATTTGGGACATTTCTGAAGCCGGCCAATGAAATTTACCCCCATCAAACCATATATTTTTGAGAAGTAGACCCCCTAGGGTATTTGAAATGCTGGTATTTTCACACTTTCCATAAACTTATTTAACCACCAGTCTTTGTCAAACTTTTGGGTAGTCATTTTTTTGTGTTATTTTTCACACACATTGTATTTTAGCCATGGATTGTCAGTTCCTGTTATGTGTTACTGCCAAAAAACACCTCAATATGTATTCAACAACATCTCCTGAGTACAGTGATACCACCCATGTATAGGTGTGTCGGGTTCTCTGGGGGCTAGAAGGCCTTATTTTTAGGAAGCGCATTCCATTTTTTACACTTCCCATTTTCACATCCCATGCAACCATGTTCTATTTAAGACATTTCTGAAGCCGACCAATTTAATTTACCCCCATCAAACCATATATTTTTGAAAAGTAGACATGCTAGGGTATTTCAAATGCAGGTATTTTAACACTTTCCATACACTAATTCAACCACTAGTCTTTGTCAAACTATTGGGCATTCATTTTTTTGTGTTATTTTTCACATACATTGTACTTTAGACATGGATTCACAGCTCCTGTTATGTGTTACTACCAAAGAAGACACCAATATGTGGTCACCAACATCTCCTGAGTTCAGTGATACCACCTATGCATAGGTTTGGTGGCTTGTTTGGGCGGTGCAATGCCAAATGTCTGACATGTGTTTGTGATTTTTTTTCACATTTAACATATTTTCTTTGCCTATCGTCTTTTTTGGGGGTCTTTTAACATACCCCAATTTATTTGTTTTCCATAAATGTGATTATATTTAAAAAGTTGACACCCCAAGGTATTATACATTGAGTGGTTTGATGACTTTGATGCAACCGTTTTAACCCCTAAAAATTGGAGAAAGTATATGGTGGTAATTTTTCAATTTTCATTGTTACAGACACATTGCTTTTTTACTATGATTTAGGAGAGACTGTTGTAAGTTATTGCAAAAGAATACTTCAGGTTGTTTTCTGCAAGGCACCCTGAGTACACCTATGCCCCCCATGCATAGGTTTGCCAGGATTTTGGGAAGTTTATGTTACATGATTTTAGTTATTAAAAATGAGAGTATTTCTTCTGATAGGCCTATCTTTAGTTTGGGGCCTATCGCATACCCCACTTTTATTTATTGCATTCAAAGTGTATATTTTTTTAAATGTTGACACCCCAAGGTATTGTATAGGGTGTGCTTTGAAGCCTTTGAAACAACCGTTTTAGCCCAAAAAATTGGAGAAAGTGTATGGTGGTAATTTTTCAATTTTCATTTTTACAGACACATTGCTTTTTGACTATGATTTAGGAGAGATTGTTGTAAGTTATTGCAAAAGAATACTTCAGGTTGTTTTCTGCATGGCACCCTGAGTACACCTATGCCCCCCATGCATAGGTTTGCCAGGATTTTGGGAAGGTTATGTTACAATTTTATGACTTGTGATTTTAGTTATTAAAAATGAGAGTATTTCTTCTGATAGGCCTATCTTTAGTTTGGGGCCTATCGCATACCCCACTTTTATTTATTGCACTCAAAGTGTATATTTTTTAAATGTTGACACCCCAAGGTATTGTATATGGTGTGCTTTGATGCCTTTGAAGCAACCGTTTTAGCCCAAAAAATTGGAGAAAGTGTATGGTGGTAATTTTTCAATTTTCATTTTTACAGACACATTGCTTTTTGACTATGATTTAGGAGAGACTGTTGTAAGTTATTACAAAAACATACTTCAGGTTGTTTTCTGCAAGGCACCCTGAGAACACCTATGTCCCCCATGCATAGGTTTGACAGGGGTTTTGGTTAAAAGAAAACAGGCCCAATTTTAGAAAAAAAATAGAGTAGTGAAATGTAAAAATCTGGCACAGTAAAAGTAAAAAAAACATCTAACTGTAAACATAACCAAAAAAAATAAATATATATATATAACAGCAAATGTATTTATTTTTTTTAAAATTGACCATTGTATGGTACCGCTTGAAGCAGTCCCCAATGCAGAGTGCAGGCTGTCCAGGGCAATCAGGACAGTGATATATGGTGTCCCTTCTCTTCCCCCTCTTGGTACAGACTCTACATTTTTTTTTTGTGGTTTCTGCTTTGCGGCAGCAGTGGGGATTTTGAAAATAAAATGGGTAGCCCCAACTCTGCTCTCTCCTATCACCGCCCGGGGAGCAGGTGCATCATGGTACAAAATCCCCGTAATAATCTGGAGCTGAAACTGTAAAAAAGTATTTTTAACTTTGGTTTGCTTTTTTGAACAACAAAAAAGCGTTGTGGGTTGCAATCTGCATTAGGTAAATTGCAACCTTTTTGTACCAGGCCCTTGTCTTCCGCATAATTAGGTAGGGCTGCAGCAGCTGATCAGCCAGATCAACCCCACCCATATGCCGGTTATAAGACTTGATGCACACTGGCTTCCATATGATCTCAGCTCTGCCACATACAGAAACCGCCACCGTCCTCTCTGTGTGGATGGTGGTAAGAAGGTATACATCCTTCTTGTCTCTGTACTTAAGTGCCAACAGCTCCTCTTGGCGCAGAGCTGAGGTCTCCCCCCTTCGTAGCCGGGTGCGTACAAGCTGTCCTGGGAAACCTGCGCGGTTCTTTTTAATTGTACCGCAAGCTACTGTATCAAAGCAATACAGTAGCTTGAACAAAAGGACACTTGTATAAAATTTGTCTAAGTACAAGTGATACCCTTTGTTCATTAGGGGTAATATCAGGTCCCAGACAATCTTGCCAGTGGTTCCCATATGTTCTGGGCAACCTGGAGGGTCAAGGTGGCTATCCTTTCCCTCATACACCCGGAAGGCCTGAATATACCCATTCTCGCTGTCACAGAGCTTATACACCTTTACCCCATATCTGGAGCGCTTGGAAGGAATAAACTGCTTGAATCCCAGCCTTCCCTTATACTTCATTAGGGATTTATCAATGCATATATTCCTTCCAGGTGTATAAGCCTCTGCAAACCTGGCAGAAAAGTGGGTTATCAGGGGGCGGATTTTATACAGCCTGTCAAATTGGGGATGCTCCCTAGGGGGCCACAGGCTGTTGTCGCTGAAGTGCATGAAATGCAGAATCATTTCATACCTCTTCCTCAACATAATCTGGGAGAAAATGGGGGTAGAGCAGATGGGGCTAGTACTCCAGTAGGAGCGAATGGAGGGTTTCTTTATGATGCCCATCAGCATGGTCAATGCCCAGAATTTTTTTAATTCTGGCACATTGATGGGGGCCCATTGCTGCTTTGCCAAATATGTTCCAGGCTTTGCAGCACGGAACTGATGGGCATATAAATTAGTTTGGGCAACAATGTTCCCCAATACATCATCGCCCAGAAACACTTCCAGAAACTGCTGGGGGCTAAAACCTGCCACATCTATATTTATGCCAGCATTTGCTGTGAAGGGTGGGATATCTGGCCTCTGGAGATGAGGTGTTACCCACTCTTCAGCAGCAATGGCAGAAACACGCCTCCTTCTGGCAGGGGGGCTAGAAGGGGGGCTGGTAGGGGGTCTAGCAGCCACAGATACATCACTATCAGTTGAGACTGCATCTAGGGATGTATCTGAGCATATGGAAGGGTCAAAATTGGGGTCTGAGTCAGACATAGAGGCATCTGACTCTGACGCAAGGATGGCATACGCCTCCTCAGCACTATATATTTTCTGTGACATTTTTGTATCTGTCACAGAAAAAATGTACTAAATTTTTTTAAATTAAATTAATTAACTAAATTAATTAACTAAATAAACTAGCAAAAAAGTACTGCTATGCTACTGCCAGTGATTTATAGCGATCACTGGCAAGCTAGGGGTTAATGGCTCTGAAAATTAAATTAAATTAACTAAATGGTTCTGAAAAGAGCCTCTGGATTTTTAAAAAATTACAACAACAAAATTAACCCCTAAAAAAATGCACAGACAGCAAAAAAGTACAGCTATGCTACTGCCAGTGATTTATAGCGATCACTGGCAAGCTAGGGGTTAATGGCTCTGAAAATTAAATTAAATTAACTAAATGGTTCTGAAAAGAGCCTCTGGATTTTTAAAAAATTACAACAAAAAAATTAACCCCTAAAAAAATGCACAGACAGCAAAAAAAAGTGCAGCTATGCTAATGCCAGGGATTTATAGTGATCACTGGCAAGCTAGAGGTTAATGGCTCTGAAAAGAGCCTTTGGTTCTATATTTTTTTAACAAATAAAAGAATTAAATCTCTCTCTGCAAAAAAAAGGTCTCTCTCTCTCTCCAACAAAATCGCAAGTGAGGAGAGGGAGGGAGATCCACACTGATCAGTGTCAATATTTACAAATATTGACATGATCAGACCAATGGGGTATTTTATTATTTTATTTTTTTGGGTGGGAGGCTCAGATTGGGTGACCCTAGCTTGACCCTATGATGAGGCAGGCTAGGGACACCCCCAGAGGCCCCATGATGCACTGGGCATCGCCATCTTGGATGCCTAGTGAAGGGGGAGGGGGGGCGGCTATTTAGGGCTTTTTTATTTTATATGTTTTTTTTTGTTTTTTTTATAACTAACTACGTGCCTCGACCCACCGAGGCACTTAGCACACAAGCAGAGCATCGGAAGTGTGTCTGATCGCTTCCGATGCTCTGAAACACTGCCGGGCTCCACGTGTAGCGAAACCGGAAGTGATCACTCGTGGGGGAGTGATCAATCCGGTCCCGGCACTCGGGAACAGTATTGCAGGATGCCTAGACATCAAGGCAAGCCTGCAATACTGTTAGAGCAGCTGGTAGCGATTCCTCGGTCGTTAAGTGCGTTTTTTTTGAGGACGTATGGCATACGTCGTCGGTCGTTAAGGGGTTAACCCCTAAACAGCCGCACTCCCGCCTCACAAACCTTATAATAAATAGTATTAACCCCTAATCTGCCCTCCCTAACATCGCTGCCACCTAACTTCAAGTATTAACCCCTAATCTGCTGACCCCCCTAAATTAAATATAATTTTAATCTAACGAAATAAATTAAATCTTATTAACTAAAGTATTCCTATTTAAAACTAAATACTTACCCGTAAAATAAACCCTAATATAGCTACAATATAATGAAGAATTATATTGTAGCTATTTTAGGATTTATATTTATTTTACAGGCAACTTTGTATTTATTTTAACTAGGTACAATAGCTATTAAATAGTTAATAACTATTTAATAGCTACCTAGTTAAAATAATTACAAAATTACCTGTAAAATAAATCCTTCCTAACCTAAGTTACAATTAAACCTAACTCTACACTATAATTAAATAAATTACCTACAATTACCTACAATTAAATAAACTAAACTAAATTACAAAAAAACCCCCACTAAATTACCACAAAAAAAAGATTACAAGAATTTTAAGCAAATTACACCTACTCTAAGCCCCCTCATAAAATAACAAAGCCCCCAAAATAAAAAAATGTCCCTACCCTAAAATAAATTACAAAAGTTAACAGCTATATTACCAGCCCTTAAAAGGGCTTTTTGTGGGGCATGCCCCAAAGTAATCAGCTCTTTTGCCTGTAAAAAAAAACCACAATACCACCCCCCAACATTACAACCCACCACCCACATACCTACGGAGGATGGGGGAGCGGGCAGCGCCTAGAACTATATACCTGCTGCACTATAAAGAAGACCCCCTAATAGGTCTAATAGGAAATACAATTGTGGGTAAATAGGAGAGCCAAAAGGCTAAGGTATAATTCAGGTACCAGTACTTTGTTCAATAAAATGGTTTAAACAATTTATTACATTATCATGAAAAACAAACCAAATGATCCAAATAATAAATAAAAACCACACTAGTTAAAATCGCAATAGGTATAAAAACAATGAGTACATAAAAAATCACAATGAGAATGTTAAAACATCACAAGGAGAATGTTGATACGTGTGTGTAAGAGAGTGGATCCACATGAAAGAAGGAGCTAAGCTGGGGGGGGAGGAGGGGGAGACGACTCCACCATCCAATTCAATAAAATCAATATGAAACTCCAATAAGAAGATGGCGATTTGGTGTTTTGGTATTTCACCACATACAATAATGATTAAAGGTGCTTATAGTATTGCGTACAACAAGTCCATTCCAGAAAAAATGAAACCAAAAAAAAATAAAAATAAATCAATCCGGTGTGGAGTGACAATCCAAAAAATGTGTATAACAGCGTGTGATAAATCAGCGTGTGAAAAATAACGTGTGATAAATAAAAAATATAAAAATATAAAAATGTTAAGGATAGACCGGTTAATATAATGAAAAATATTGCTATTGTGCTCAAAAAGATGAAAACGTTTTCAAAATCAAAAATTAAAAATTAAAAAATACTGAGTGATCCAAATGAAAGCTAACCGTGTATATAGGGGTGTATCAAATTGAATATTCAAACAACGTATGACAAATAACAACAGAGTATGGCAAATATCAAATGGCAAAACATAGCGCAATTGATAACTTGAAACACATGAATAAAAACATATGAATAAAAAAACAACAAAAAACAAAGTGGGTCAAATTAATTCTAGAAACATCCTATAAAATGTCCATAACAAAAGTCCAACTTGTGGGATTGAACCACTGAATAAACGATCCAAGGAGCTTGTCCTGATCCAGTATCCTAGTCTGTCAAAAACATGGACCTGAAATCAAAAGGAAAAAAGAACTCCTCAACAAACAAGGCCTATGGGGTGTAGCTTATCGGTAAATAAACTTACCCCCAAACGCCGGTTGATCCTGGTAGAATATGAAGCCTCACAAATCTCTTGGTTAGTCCGAAATGCGTGGACTAACCAAGAGATTTGTGAGACTTCATATTCTACCAGAAGAAGCGTAGCTAGTGCACCCCTTCATCCGCAAAACTCTAAATCTAGGCGTAAGTTAAGGCAAGTGTTGTGTGGAGTTTGGCTATTGAAAAACGATTGCAGCATAAAGGTGATAATGAATTCCATATATTTTAAATTTACCCAGTATGTTTAAAGACATGGGCCTCGATCACATATTTGGCGATGTGTGCAAAAACGAGCATCGCCAAATATTTGTCTAATCAAGCGATCACATACCCGGTGCAGCAGACAAGTCACGCTCATTGATTTTTTACGTCATGTGCAGTTTTTACTCCCATAAACACATATGCAGCAAAAGGACTTACATGCTTAGAATGGAGATATTTTACTCTATTTTCAGCCCACCACATATAGGCAGGCGCACCAACCCTTGCACACAGTAAAAAAAAAGGACTGTAACTCCCTGGAAGCATTAGCAAACACCTAAAGCATGTGCAATATAAACCACTAAACCGCTATCCCCCACAGTGCAATCACTAATAAAATGTATTAACCCCTAATCTGCCATTCCCCCCACAACGCAATCACTAATAAAATGTATTAACCCCTAATCCGCCATCAACCGCAATGCAAGGTACCTAATAAACCTATTAACCCCTAAACCGCCATCCCCCAGAACACAAACTACCCAAGAAACCTATTAACCCCTTCTCCGCCATCCCCCACAACGCAAAATACCTAATACACCTATTAAAGGGACAGTGAAGTCCAAAAAAAACTTTGATGATTCAAATAGGGCATGTAATTTTAAACAACTTTCCAATTTACTTTTATCACCAATTTTGCTTTGTTCTCTTGGTATTCTTAGTTGAAAGCCAAGCCTAGGAGGTTCATATGCTAATTTCTTAGACCTTGAAGGCCGCCTCTAATCTAAATGCATTTTGACAGTTTTTTACCACTAGAGGGCGTTAGTTCATGTGTTTTATATAGATAACATTGAGCTCATGCACGTGAATTTACCGAGGAGTAAGCACTGATTGGCTAAAATGCAGGTCTGTCAAAAGAACTGAAATAAGAGGGCAGTCTGCAGAGGCTTAGATACAAGGTAATTACAGAGGTAAAATGTGTATTATTATAACTGTGTTGGTTATGCAAAACTGGGGGAATAGATAATTAAGGGATTATCTATTTTAGAAAACAACAAATATTCTGGTGTTGACTGTCCCTTTAACCCCTAATCCACCATCCCCCCACAACACAAAGCATTAAACTAATAACTAAGCCCCCTAACCTAATACCCCTAACTTAACCCCAATTAAAAAACACTTAAATAAAATTAAATATATACTAACTACCTTAAAAATAAAAAAATAAAAAAATAAAAAAAACCTAAATTACAAAAAACTAACATTACAGAAAATAAAAAAACTAACATTATTAAAAATAATAAATACTAACATTACAAATACGATTAAAAATCTACGATTACAAAAAAAGTATCCAAAATAAAAAAAATATTCCTATTCTAATACCTCCGTTAAAAAAAATATCCCCCCAAAAAACAACCTATTCTAGAAATAAACTACCAAAAGCCCTTAAAATGGCCTTTTGTAGAGCATTGCCCTAAAGTTAACAGCTCTTTTGCACATAAAATAAGAAGAATCAAAGTCAAATCAGCCAATAGGATGTAAGCAGCTTTCATCCTATTCGCTGATTTGAATTTGTCAGCCAATCCCCCTATATAAAAGGGGTACCTTGCATTCAATCCTCCTCTGCTGAGGCGAATTAGGGAGAGTTATAAATGGGTCACTCAAGTGTGCAACCAATGACAAATATTAGAGTCAGGATTCTGTACTTCCACTTTTAAGAGGAATTGGAAAGCCCACATATTTCAGTAATAAACTACAAGAAAAGGGGACAAAAATAATAATAACAGTATTTCAAAGTGTTTTTTTCTACATTGAATTAAACATTAAAATTACATCTTACAATTGCAAAGTATTTAATGTCCTCATTTTTAATTATATATGAAAATGAAGTAATGACGATAAAGTAGTTTGCTTAAATTCTTTCACTGATTAATCACCCTTAATTTAGTTATTTATTCTTTGGTATATTATAATAAGCTTTCTTTTTTTGTTGTAAATTATGTTAGAAGTTATAACATATAAATAATTAATATAGGGATGAAATTAAATAAAAATAAAAGTAGCTTTCCCAGCAAAATCCAAAATGAAAAAAAAGAAACAGGAAACCTTGTAAAAGTTCTTAAATTCAGAAGCTGTTAGCAGGGTGTGTTAAAGACATAACATTTCCAATAAAATGCTTTTACCAGTTTGCTTCCTTTTTAGGTCATAAAAATGAAACTACCAATGCAATTTTTTTTTAACAAAAAATATTTTAAGTAGTAGGAAAATATATATTTTGAAACACATACTATGCTAATAGTATAAATAACCTTTCAGGATTATTGACTATTTATATTTTCCAAATATTTTCTAAGGTTAGTGTTTCCAGTAAGCACTTTAAAATGTATTCAGCTTTGTAAAATAGAAATAAGTAAATTTAAAAATGAAGCTTTCAAGTTGTTTCTTGTTTATTTTAATTACATTTTTAAATTGTTCTACTGACGTAAAAAATTGTAAAATGGTGAAAATAATTAAAAATAAGAAAGTAACTCAAGAGATAAGATCAATGAAGATAACAATCTTGGTCAAGCCAAATGTGTTTCTGCTGGTACATAAAATATAATTAGCAAAAGTACTGTTTAATTAACCATTAATTAAATGTTCATTAAGCACATACCCATCAAAATATTTATATGTTACTCATACTGCCATATTTTTTATATTTAAATAAGTAAAACATGTGATCAAGACATTTTTGTTTACATTTGAAGCAAACTCCTATTTAACAATGAGCACTGCAAACAATTAGTCAAATAAGTTCCATGTTCATCTGTTCTGCCATTGAAGTGGCCTGTTTTTTGAGTTAACTCACTTGCACGCATAACTCTAGACTTGGTTTTTTTTACAACCCAATGGAAATTGGTTGTCACTAATAAGTGAGAAAACATGTCTTTTTTTTTTAGAATAGTTCAACTGAGGGAATTGTTCAGTCAAACTGCAGTCCCTCTAGTCTAATTAATATGCATACAACAATTGTATTATATCATCTGTATTACAGTTTAGTAATCAATGAAAAAAAAAACCCAAACAGTATCATATAATATACTACACTATGCAGAGGAAAACTTTCCTGGAGCATATCAGTCTGATCCCACCTAACACGGTCAGTTCAGCCCCAAAATTCCAGGTAACCCTCCTCTGAACAAGGAACATGGCAACCCAAGACAATTGTTTCATCCTTTTTTAGGGCCTTGTTAGTGAGGTGCAGCTATATTCTTCTGGGCATATTAGGCAAGGATTAATATGGAGTTGGCTACCCCTTAGCAGCTATAACAGCCACAACTCTTTTGGGAAGGCTTTCCACAAGATTTTGTTCAACTTAGGCAAACAGCACTATATCTGGTGCAGGTGGAAGGGGGACACTGCAAACACCCCTAAATGTAACCACAAAAGCAAATGTCCACAGCACCAAATATATGAGGAATTTCTTGTATTTATTCTTAGCTTTATAAAAGCATGTAGACACACAGCAACAACAGAATGCAACATTTCAGGTTATTCACCCTTAATCATGCTAATGCACAAGATTTTGGAGTATGTCTGAGGGAGTTTGTGCCCATTCAGCGAAAAAACTGTTTGTAGGATCAGGCACTGATGTTGGACGAGAAGGTCTGGCTTGCAATCTGTGTTCAATTCATCCCAGAGGTGTACAATTGGACTGAGGTCAGGGTTCTGAGCAGGCCACTCCATTTCCTCCACACTAACCACTTTAAACCATGTCTTTATGAAACTTTTTTTGTGCACAGGGTCACAGCAACACTGGAACAGGAAAGGGCCTTCCCCAAACTGTTTCCACAAAGCTGGAAGCACCCAATTGCCTAAAATGTCTTTGTATCATGTAGCATTAAGAAGACGCTTCACTGGAAATAAGAGTCCTAGCCCAAACCTAGAAGAATAGCCCCAGACCATTTACCTTCTTCCACCAAATTCTTTAGTAGGCACTATACATTCCCAATATGTAGGGTTCTCCTGGCATCTGCTACAACCAGATTCTTGCATCAGGATGTCAGGTAGTGAAGTGTGATTCATCATTCCAGAGAACACATTTCCACTGCTCAGGAGTCCAGTGGTGACGTACTTTACACAACTCCAGCAGATGCTTGTCTTTCAGCACATTGATGTGAGGCTTGTGTACATTTGCTCAGCCATGGAAACCCATTTCATGAAGCTCCTGATGTACAGTTATTGTGCTGATGTTGCTTTCAGAGGTAATTTCAAGCTCCATAGTGAGTAATGCAATGATAGGAAATTTGTATGCGCTACACACTGAGCTTTTTAGTACAACTTAATATATTGCCAATATTTGTCTTTGGCGATTTCATGGCTATGTGCTGTTTTTTTATGTATCTATTAGCAATGGCTGTGTCTGAAACACCTGAGCTCAATCATTCGTAGGAATGTCCACATAATTTTGGCTATATGGTGTATCTCTATATGGTACAGTGAATCTCAAATTGCACATTAGAGAAGTTTTTCTAATTGGTTACAGTCACATCAGGCATTTCTAATCTTTCACTCCAGGGTTTCTCTCCAATATCAAAATCCTACAAATTTTGCAAACAATTTATAGTTTTAAGAGCTTTTAAAACATGTCTTTATAATTATATATTTAATTACTTAATTGCTTTTATATATATAGTAAATGCACAAAGGTGACTTAATAACCTTTTAAAATATTTTTTTTTCACAGCATTTTTTCTTTTTGATATTATATAGCTTTTTATAGTGAAACTTGGACCACGTAGTACAGCTTGCCAATGGATACATGTATTTTAGTATGTTTAGTTTACTAAAGTGTAAAAATGTATATTGCCAGTTTCTCAGACATATACTGTTATTTTAGAAAAGACTTGTTAGCTCTTTCCTTTCTTTTCTCTGTACTTTGTCATTTTAATTCTTTCATATTTTCAGGTCTATATATTTAACATTTCCATAGACTTGATAGACAGAGTCCAGCTAATGGGAACTCTTTATAATTATTTGTATTATTTATCAAAAGTGACCACAAAACATATTCATACAATTATACTAAGTGCTGCATTTTGACACATATAAGTGCCATTTTCCTGCCCAGAGATTCAATGTGTTTAAAGCTTTTATAAAAACCTGAATTTACAATCAGTAATCAAAAAACAATCAGTAAATTCAGACATTTTAGTAATCACATAATTTATAGGCAAATATATGATCATTAGGTGATCAACTTAGTTGTGACCTGATGCAGTGTTTTGCCACTCTGTAGTATTATCAAATATATTTTAAGTTATTTTTCCCTATTTCCTTTTATGTATTTTATATACAGGCATACAGAAACAAATCTCCTATATGCGTGTTTTGTAATGATGTGTACTATTGGAGTATATTTGGCATACTTCTTACTGGTGCAAACAATGAAAAAAATATAAAAATGTCTTTATCCTTTTCAGTGAGGATCAACTTGTCACCCATTTGCTGAACCAAATGGGTGACAAATTTAAGTTACCCACAATGACTGGGGGAGTCCTGTCACTCATAATTAGTCTCTAAGCAAATTAAAGTATTTATGAATGAAGGCGTTAACTCTCTGGCAATCTATGAGGCACACACTTGTGCTGGAGATTACAAGATAGACAACTATATAGGTTAAGGCCACGATTCTAAAAAGATCCCTGGGCTGTTGATAGGATTGCCACCTCAGCCATGTTTTAATGGATACTTATGAGTTACACATGCTGCAGGGTCTGCAGAGGAGAAGATAAATTGCACCCCTGGACAGCACACAAATAGTGATCCCGGACAGCACTATCCATGTTCCATCCTGCATACCCTGCAGCATGTGTAATTCAAAAGTGTTCAGGAATATATGGCTGAGGCAACTCTAGCTAGTGAGATTCTATAAGAATGTTCACCAGCTCTTCTATTTCCATGGTGAAATGATATAAAGCCCCTTTCGACCCTGAAAACAGGGTGTCTCACTAAGGGGCATATACTGCATTTTTGTATGCAAAGGAGATGCATACATTACAAAAGTGCACAAAAAAACTTGTAATTTTATAATCTTGCAAAATTAATATTTTAACTATTCACACAGAGATACGCTGGAAAAAAATTATATTTTTAAGGTGCATCAAAATGTGTAGGTTAATTACACAGGAATAAATCATATTAACTATGCAAAGCATACATTGTAATTTAAGTACACTGGGTGTGCAAACAAAAAAAGCAAGAAATTCATATTTAAAAGTATAAAATACAAAGCGCAATTGTCGTCTTTTCATAAAACGCTGAACATTGGTGTTCCGTGGGTGTAAATGAACCCTGCGTAATTCTATGAACATATTTGATCTACAGTTCTCACTGTTTTTTCTCACCAGTTAAAAAGGGGCAAACTTTAACCAAAATACTCAAAACACAAATTATTCTAAAAGTAAAACCTATGCATATGAAAATGACAGCACATTTAAGATACAATGCACTGAAAACAGCGTAATTTGATTTTGTTTAAGTGTAATATTCATGTTTTAAAACACCCTGCTCCCCCCCTCTGTACTTAACCCTTCATTACAAACCTTTACTTAGCAGAGAACGCTCATTATTTGATGGGAGACATCCCACCACTCGCAGGGACAGCCCCTTTTTCATAGAATTCCATGAGGGCGGCGTATGCGAGTGTTGTCATGGAAAACACGTCTTGACTGGTGAATTTTTTAAAATTGGGGCCTAAGTTAAAGACAGAGCAAAAGATATGTTTATTTCCTAGCTTAATACCTTAAAGTTACAGCGCAAAATGCAATAAAGGCTGTAACTGTTTAAAGCCATATGTTAGTGTTTTTTAAATATTTTTTAGAGGGAGGGTAGCAACACATTTTATCTCAGTCCAAACTTATATAATAGAGCAGCAACATTAAATAAAATATTGAAAGTGGAGCGTTAACTTCACTAGAAGTAATATTTTTCACGCATTGGGTTGCGCTCTTATTAAAAGTTGAAAGTAAACAGTTTTTGCTTGCATGCTAACCAGGGGCGGAACTACCATTGGTGCAGCAGGTACAGTGGCACCAGGGCCCGAGGGCTTGGAGGGGCCCATAGCCCCATATGTATGCGCATATTCTGCTATGTGAAAAACATTGGAATGGGGAATATTTACAGTAAGTACACAGTATAACACTTTATTAAATATGAATAGAGCATAAATATGTTTTTACATGATTTCATCTACTTAACTGCAAAGGGCTCCAATACACACACACACACACACACACACATATATATATATATATATATATATATATATATATATATATATATATATATATATATATATATATATATATATATATATATATATATATATATATATGTAAATACATACATACACATATAAATACATACATATGTACAGATATTAACATATATATATATATATATATATATATATATATATATATACATACACACATACACACATATACATCTTTAGACATGTATATGTATGTATCTCTATGTTAAAGCCCTTTGTCTGCCTTTTTTCTGTCACCTAATACCTTATATCTTTGAGCCATTGTAACATTTTTATGAGATTATTAAAAAAAAAATATATATATATTAGATGGTGCTGTTATGGGTTTAACTGTATTATATGTTTTGTGACACTTTTTTGTTTTGCAAAACAGTTAACCAGAGCTTTGAGGATGTGCTAACCCTACGAGCGTTAGCTTGAATTGCGCTCAAGCGATCACATTTACTTTCAACTTGTAATATGAGCGAAAAACCCAATGCTCACAAACACCAGTGATGAACTCCTTTTTGTTTGCATGTAACTATTAGCGATCCACTCGTAATCTGGCCCAAAATATTTACACCAATAAATCATCCTATATAGACCGTCCTATTTAAACCAAAGTATTAATTTAATTAAAGAAACAAAGATTTTTTAGTCTTGAAATCAACAATGAGACTAGCATTTACTAAATTGTTATTTATATTACTATTATGATCTAGCTGCAAGGAAGTAAAACTACTTACTTTTTAAATTAGGTGAAGTAATACATTTCTATAATCATAGTTGACAATGACTTCTTTAAAGTCAGAAATGCCCAGAACAGGACAAACTATGTGAGGTTTTATGACAAATCTACCAACCGATACAAAAAGACGGTCATAGTTAATTTGAAAGTGGAAGATTCAGTGCATGACATCACTCACTGCTAAATGAGATTGCAGACCCCTTTGGCTTATTTGATCAAAGTCTAATCAGCCAATAAGATGTAAGCAGCTCTCATCCTATTGGCTGATTTGAATGTTTTAGCCAATAGGAATGCAAGGTACCCCAATATATAAGGGGTACCTTGCATTCAAACTTCAGTGTGCCGCCTCTGAGGACCACTGCTCCGGATCCGCGCATCAGAAGACCACTCCGCACCTCAGGGAAGAAGAAAAAAGATGGCCCCACGATGGAAGAAGATTGATCCACCCGGATGAAGACTTTTCGCCGCCTGGAGGAAGATGCATCACCGGACTTTGATAATGGTGAGTACCTATTTCGGGGTTAGTGTTAGTTTTTTTTTTTTCAGATTAGGGCTTTTTTATTTTTATGGGCAGTAAAAGAGCTAATTGCCCTTTTAAGGGCAATGCCCATACAAAGGGCCAATGAGTAGATTAGTTTTTTTTTTAGTTAGGTGCTTTTTATTTTGGTGGTTTAGGTGGGTTGTAATTTTAGCGGGACTGTATTTTTTTATTTTTTATTTATAAGATCTGATTTCATTAGTGCAATACCCTACAAAAGGCCCTTTTAAGTGCTATTGGTAGTTAGGTTAGGCTTTTTTATTTTGGGGTGACTTTTTTGTTTTTAAGGGAGTATTAGATAAGGAATAACTTTTTTTATTTTCGATAATTTCGTTTGTTATTTTATGTTCTTTGCTATATTTTTTTCCAGTAATGTAAGGTTTTTTTATTTTATGTTATGTTAGTTATTTTTGTAGTTTAAGCTTGGGTTTTATTTTTTTCAGAGGTAAGTTTTTAAGGTAGTTAGATTATTGTAATTTTAAAGTTAGGGGGTATTAGGTTTAGGAGTTAATAGTGTAATTTAAGCACTCGCGATGTGGGGGGATGGCGGTTTAGGGGTTAATAGGTTTATTTTAGTAGTAGCGATGTGGGGGCCGGAGGTTTAGGGGTTAATAGCTTTATTTAGTGTTGACGATGTGGGGGGACAGAGGTTTAGGGGTTATTAGACTAGGGTTTTATGTTAGGGTGTTAGTTTTTTGACAAACTTTATTTTCTCCTTAGACTTCAATGGGGAATGAGAAAATGCGGTAGCGATTTCGCAGTCGCAGGTGTTTTTTTTTTCTAAATTTTTTCTCCATTGATCTCTATAGTTGAATACGTGCACGAGCACGCCAAGTCGGCACTTGGATTTTGTGGGGTATGCGGTTTAACCCACCATACCGCCCAACAAAAGAATGTTTTATGGTGACTATAGCAGTTTTATGGAAATAGCGATACAGACCCATTTCACGCGGTGTGTACGCAACAGGTTTACCGCACAACTTGTAATCTTGGTCTTAGAGAGCCATACATCCATCCCCCTTATTCAAATGAGAGATTTTTTTTTCCCTTTACATAAATAAGGGGCAAATCTAATCTCTCTGTAGTGTTGTCCTGTGGCACAAGTGATCACTAGCATTTTAAGGGCTAGATTTATCAAAGGCTAGGGAACTCTGTATGTGCCTCGCCTGTAACTGCGCCCCAGCTCGCCTCCAGAGAAGCGCACATGTGCGCCTGAATTTATAAAAAAAATAGACGTAACTTTGCGCAGGTGAGTTGGGGCCTAATAATGATAAATTTCGCCTGTCGGAAACAGCATTTGCTCCCAATTTATCACAGTACATCCCTATAAATATTTACGCCGCCATGTTTTGGTTATTAAAAAAACGTTTTTTAAGTTAATATTTAGCTTATATTTATATTATATAATTTTTCTGTGCTATTTTTGCCATATGTTGATAATTTTAGATTGCAAAAATAAATATATCAATATATCGATATAAATATATAAAACTGTTGGTACCCATATGCGGCAGTGGAAGCGCAAATTTCTGGCAATAACAGTCTCTTCTTGGCGCTGAGCCTTTAAAAAATTAGTTAAAAGAAGAAAGTAAAAGCATGTATTATAAAGGTGTTCGCCTCAGTCTGTATGGCGAAATATACAACACGCAATTGAAGCCGAAATTGGAGTTCCCTATCAGCGCAAAGCAATGATAAATAAGAAACTGGGCGTACTTGTAGGTGGGCTGTTAAATTACACCTATAACTAATGTATATTGTTGCACTCGAGAGCGCGTCTGTGCACCTAGGCGAATGCAAGTGGAGTGCAAAGAAGTTTCTTTAAGATTTGCTCAATTATAGGTGCAGAGTGCTGTGATGAATAGGACGATCAGGTCGTATGTGCTATTTTGGATGGGATTAAAGGAGAATGACTTTGATAAATCTAGCCCTAAGTGATACTAAGGGCTTGATGATATAAACTTTGCCTGCTCAAAGCCAATTTTTCTCGCCGACTTTCGCAGGGCTGCCCTAGTGGAATGATCGTAAAAAAGGGACAGTCCCTGCGAGTGGCAAGTGGCTCCTATTAAAAGTATTGGAGCTCGCTGGATAGGGACACTGTGCTCCTTAGAGCAAAATTAGCAGGGAGCAGGGGGAGCACTTTAAAATTAAAATCCTGCAGCCAATATAACTCACATTATGCTGCTTTCTACATAGAGCATCTTATATTCGCCTATATTTTCGTATATATGTGTTTATCTATTAGGGTTATAATTGTTTTGATTGTTTTTAGAAAAGCTCGCCACCTTTTAGTTGGCGAGAAAAACTGTGATATCTGCAGTGCGTAAATCTTTATAAAATTACGCTGGGATTAGAGAGACATTTTCATATATGCCCATGGAACGCCCATGTTCAGCCCATTTTATGAAAAAACAACAATTACACTTTGCATTTTGTATTTATAAGTTACAATTTCTGTGTGATTTGCACATCCAGTGTACTACAATTACGATTTACGCTATGCATATTTCATTTGATTTATTCCTGTGTAAATTACATACATTTTTACTATTTTTTTAACATACGATTTTTGGTGAAGAAATTTGTTACGATTTTTGATGCACCTTAACAATACAATTTTTTCCTGCTTATTTTTGTGTGAATGGTTCAAATATTTGTTTTGTATCATTTTTAAAATACGGATTTATTTGTGCACTTTTCACATGAAAATGCAGTATACGACCCTTAGCGAGAAACCCTGTTTTCAGGGTAAAAAGTGGCTTTAGATCATTCCACCAGGGAAATAGAAGGACTGGCGAGCATGCTTTAATAATCCCGCCAGCCCAGAGAGCTTCCAATCATCGAGCCCTAAAAGTGAAAGGATAAAACCTGAATTTGAATAAAAATAAACACAAATAAATATGATTTTACTTTTTTAAAAAAACAACCTATACAACCCCCCCCCCAAAAAAAAAACACATATGGAATAATCATATATATTAGTGTGCTACAGATATCTCCTAGGATACATGTGCACCATAGAGAAAAAACTGTTATAATCCTAAATAAAAATGTTATAACTCCTCTCATGTTATTCTTTGTTGAAGAGATATCTAGGTAGGTAGCGTGCACATGCCTGAAGCACTACATGACAGAAAAAAGTGCTGCCACCTAGTGCTCCTGCTAATGTATAACATTGTTGCAGAACTGCTGCCATATAGTGCTGCAGACACGTGCACACTCCTGAACTTACCTTGCTGCTTTTCAACAAAGGATAACAAGAAAACAAACACTATTTGATAATAGTAGTAAATTGGAAAGTTGTTTAGAATTGTATGTTCTGTCTGAATCGTGAAAGAAAAATGTTATGTCCTTTTAACTGCTTCACTAATCAACTTATCAAAGGGCATTATAAGCCTATTCTCTCTTTGTCACTGCCAGAATTATTGCAAAGCCTCTTAGTATGGCAGTGAGCATGGACAGTAACATTCTTACTACAATAGTATAAGATAGTCAAAGAAAGCCACTTAGCTTTTGTGTATAGAGGTTACTCGAAGGTTAAAAATAGTAGTGGAAAAAGAAGCGTGTTGCAATAGCGGTAAAACGTTTGGAAAGCATAAGCAAAGGAATCTGACAAAAAATGAAGGAGTTGCTGGCAGTGTTTGTGACTGAAGACAGTTCACAGGAAATACACTATTCATGGAAATCATTTGTAAGAGTGATTATTTACTGACACCTGGCGGATGAAATGACCTGTAAAAGCAGCTAAAGAAAACCTATAAAATGATTTTCCTAAGTGCATTAAATGAAATGTTTAAATAATATATGTATTTATTTATCTCAAAGTAAAATAAAAAAGCACATAACCATAATCAGAGCTGAATCACCAATTACAGACATGAGAAAATTACATCATATTTTCCTGCGGTTCATTTAGCAAAGGGAAACTGTACATATCCAAGTGGAACTGTATTTTTACTAACACTCCGAGCTTTACCAAACATGCCTGTTTATATCAATGTTATTCACAGCAATTTTTACTTTTGCCATCTCAGATAAACCTTTCATTAACAATATTAGTTGTCATTTTTTGTTACAAGCCAGTAACCGTGCAGTGCTCTGCATATTTTATACTGTGGGCTAGATTACAACGGCACATGACACGATAAGCAAAATTGCGGCCGCGCTAAGTAGCGAGCACATTACAAGTTGAAAGGAAACGGTAGAGCTTGAGCACAAACACAACGGTTAATTGACCCTGAAGACTTGCATACCTATGTGTACATAACCCTGTCCCTACCACAAGTGGCTTGACCCACAAATTACTAGTGGGCCACAGCCTGCAAGCTTTTAACCTCCCACATTACGGAACTCATTCAGCAGACATTGGGAGGTATGCTTGCTTACCTTACTGTTTAATTAGCCACATTTGGATTATGCAGTTGACTATTGTCTTTCCTATTAAACAGTATTTTATAAATAAATATTAAGGGCTAGATTACAAGTGGAGCACTAAATTATCGCAATTATTAACCAGCCATTACAAGTGGCTAGTTATTGCTATCAAGAGTTTGCGGTAGCAATTAGCGCTTCCGAAAATTAACCAGAGATCAAATCTCTGGTTAATTTCCTAAAAGTGCCCTAAATGTCCTTAAAATAGAGGGCATTATAGTTTTCTATTTAATTAAAAAAAAAAAAACTGCACTAGGCAGTTTGGAGGCTTTAATGTTGGTGGGAGTGGGATATTAGAAAAAAAAAAAACGGCATTGAAAAATACCTTTATATTGCGGTCTATGGGAACTGTGTGTTCCCATAAACCACAATGTAAATATATATGTATATGACTAAATACATATGCATTTAAAAATGCTGGCCATCGCTGCGCAAGCTTACCCCCTTCGCTGTGAGTCTATGGAAACACGCTCTCGTGAGTGCAATTCGAACGCAAGCTCGCGTTCACATTGTGATTTACTTGTAATACCAGCGCACATTATCGCAAGCAATATTTAGCGCTCCACTAGTACTCTAGCCCTAAATATTTTGTTGAGCGTTTTTTTTATTTTTTTTTATAATCCTCTATTTTACTCTGGGCTAGATTACAAGTGGCATGCTAATATTGTGGCCGTGCTAAGTAGCATGCATATTACAAGTTGAAAGTAAACGGTAGCGCTCAACGGATTGTAAAGGTACAGAAAAAGGTTCACCAAACACATTAAAAACACCCTAAAATGATCTATAACACTCATATATTCACTTTCATATAAATAATATTAATAACATTTCTTCAAAAGTTCCCAGGGCAGGTCTGTATTTTCAGTCTGGCCATGCTGTATATATATATATATATATATATATATATATATATATACTGTATATCTATATCTGTTTACATTCATATAGATATATAGGTATAAATATATACAGTATATACAGTAAATAGAAATATGTATTTTAAAATAAAAACAAAATGTTCTTCTATGTGAAGAATATTGGAATGTAAAGTATTTATAACTAACCCGCCTGCATTAAAAGTTTACTTTTAGTGCAGTTAGCGTAAGAGCGAACGTAAAAGTTAGCATGCCTAGATTATTATATTTGTATTTGAATTTTTTTTAAAAAAATCTGTCTGGGAAGGCTCCTCTTGCTTATATATTAGAGAAAAACAGGTTTTCCAACAGACTGCTATACAAGATGACTGAATTCCAGAAATGATGCATCATATTGTGATTATCAAGCTTTATGAGTCACAATTGCCATAAAAAGTTAGGTAATGTAAAATGTTAAAGTGCTTAAAATGAGTGACTTGGAAAAATATATTTATATAAAAAAAATCATGGCTCATTTCTCTGTCTGCCTTGTCATTGTCTCCTAAAACACATTAAAACGTGCTTTCTAAATGAATAAGAAAAAATGAGAAGACCTTTGTTGAATAAAAAAGCAAATATCATAACATATTAGTTAATGTCCCACTACCAACAGCTATTATTACTCATACTTAGACTGTTAAGTAAAATACATTCTTAACCTTGATCTGAACACATATAATTACTGTTTTGTTAAACTCTTGGTTGCTGGATAGGTCTTCAGCTTATTACCGGGCAATGCATTAAAGTCTTTACTGGCAGCATAGAAGCTGTTAATTTATGTACTAGCTGTAAAACTCCATAGTGTAAGAATAAAAGACTGCTCTTCCTATAAAATTAAATCTATATACCTGGCAAGGAAAGTATTAAGTAGTTAGTAAATGCAGATAGATAGAAGATAGATAGATAGATAGATAGAAAAATAGATATCTAAAGATATAAGTATATTGTGTGGTCCTTTAAATGACATCATCCAAGATGGCGTCCCTCGAATTCCGATTGGCTGATAGGATTCTATCAGCCAATCGGAATTAAGGTAGGAAAAATCCGATTGGCTGATGTAATTGGATCAGCCAATAGAATGCAAGGTCAATCGGATCGGATTTTTCCTACCTTAATTCTGATTGGCTGATAGAATCCTATCGGCCAATCGGAATTCGAGGGACGCCATCTTGGATGACATCATTTAAAGGACCAGCCAGTCGGGTAGTCGTCGGCCTAGAAGGATGTTCCGCGCCGGAGGTATTCAAGATGGAGTCGCTCATCGCTGGAAGGATGAAGATAGAAGATGCCGCTTGGATGAAGATGTCTGCCGGTCCAGATGTCCTCTTCTGTCCAGATAGGATGAAGACTTCTACCGGTCTGGATGTCCTCTTCTGCCCCATCGGATGACCAGTGGTGCCTGGCTGGGTGAAGACGGCTCAAGGTAGGGTGATCTTCAATGGGGTAGTGTTAGGTTTTTTTAAGGGGGGATCGGGTGGGTTTTAGAGTAGGGGTGTGTGGGTGGTGGGTTGTAATGTTGGGGGGGTATTGTATTTATTTTTTTTACAGGTAAAAGAGCTGATTACTTTGGGGCAATGCCCCACAAAAAGCCATTTTAAGGGCTGGTAAAAGAGCTGATTACTTTGCGGCAATGCCCTGCAAAAGGCCCTTTTAAGGGCTATTTGTAATTTAGTGTAGGGTAGGGCTTTTTATTATTTTAGGGGTCTTTTTTATTTTATTAGGGGGCTTAGAGTAGGTGTAATTAGTTTAAACTTCTTGTAATTTTTTCCGGGAGCGGCGGTTTAGGGGTTCATATATTTATTATAGTGGCGGCGGTGTCCGGGAGCGGCGGTTTAGGGGTTCATATATTTATTATAGTGGCAGCGGGGTCTGGGAGCGGCGGTTTAGGGGTTCATATATTTATTATAGTGGCGGCGGGGTCCGGGTGCGGCGGTTTAGGGGTTCCTATATTTATTATAGTAGCAGCGGGGGTCCGGGAGCGGCAGTTTCGGGGTTCATTTATTTATTATAGTGGCGGCGGGGTCCGGGAGCAGCAGGATAGGGGTTAATAAGTATAAAGTAGGTGGCGGTGGTGTATGGGGGTCAGATTAGGGGTGTTTAGACTCGGGGTACATGTTAGGGTTTTTGGTGCAGACATTTCCCATAGAAATCAATGGGATATCGGGCAGCAGCAAACATGAGCTCTCGCTGCTGTCAGACTCCCATTGATTCCTATGGGATCCGCCGCCTCCAGGTCGGTGGATTGAAAACCAGGTACGCTGGGCCGGAATAGTGGCGAGCGTACCTGGTTGTTCTTTGATAACTTCCAAAAGTAGTCAGATTGTGCCGAACTTGCGTTCGGAACATCTGTAGTGACGTAACCATCGATCTGTGTCGGACAGAGTCCGGCAGATCGTATGTTACGTCACTAGATTCTACTTTTGCCGGTCTGTAGGGCTTGATAACTACGGCGAATCAGCCTCACCACAAATACGCTGCGGAATTCCAGCGTATTTGCGGTTGACGGCTTGATAGCTAGAGGCCTATACATCCATAATCAACAACTACAACATAATATGGGCGGACTGCTGAAGTACTCGTAAATACAATGCAACTTCTATGGCCATAAGCAAAAGTATAATGACTAACGGTAAAATACTATGCAGTCATATATCTATGCGGAAAAATTACATAAGTCTGAAAGGGGATATAACTGCTATCAACATAATATGAAGAAAAAAAGAAAAAGAAAAACACATAGTAGAAGCACAGAATAAAGAGCAATAAAAATGAGCAATAAAACAAATGAGAATGACATAGTATGACACTTAGACAAAAGAGAATGACATAGTACGACTCTTAGACAGAAGAGCAGAATGTAGAGGGAGAAAGAGTAAGGGAAAACAGGGAGAAAAAACATAGGGAAAAAACAAGCAAAAAACAAGGGGAAATCAGGAAAAGACAAAGGGAGACAATTTACAAGGGGAACACAAGGGAATAAACATGGGAATAAATAGTATGCTAGGGTGTACTACCAAAAAACAAATTGCTATAGCTACATGAAGCTATGCCATTCTATTTTTGTATTCAAACCCTTAGGGCTCAGAGTTTCAAGCTCAAATGACCATCTCGCTTCCCTTTGCAAAAGTATTTTATTGCAATCTCCTCCTCTTTGTAGGGGTGGCACGTGATCAATGATGGTGTAGCGCAAGTCTGCTACATTGTGTCTACTCTGTAGAAAGTGTCTGGCCACCGGCTGGTCCGTATCTTGATTCTTAATCGCTGTGCGTATCGCACTTCTATGATTCACCATTGTTGTCACTCGTTTTACCGATGTAAAACAAGCTACATGTACAAAACAGTAAGTAGACTATATACTTGGTTGTACAAGTCATGATATGCTAAAGAGATACTTCTTTTTGTGCCTTGGGTGGTGAAATTTCCCAGCTTTTAGCCCATTGCAGGTAGTACACCCGCTGCATTTACAACAGCCTGGTTTGTTTCCTTCTAACCATGTTTTGGGGCTATAGCAGTGTACGGGATCAGTATTTTGTAGTATATCTTTGAGTGACTTTCCTTTTTTAAAACCTGTTCTAGGTACATCCATCAATTTGAAAGGAAGTGTCTCGTCTGATCTTAGTATCTTCCAGTTATTTCTCAGTATGGCAGAGAACTTATTCTTGACCGCTGAATAGGTGGTAGTCATAGTCATTTTCTCTTTCTTGTTACCTTCTTCTGGTGTATCTCCAATGATGCCTTTTTTAACGGTTGAGATGTGTTATTGTAACAATTTGTTACTGTACCCCCTAAAGTCTAATTTCTTCTATTTGAATTTCTGCCTGTTCAGTATTCATGTTGTTCCTCCGTACACTATAGAATTGTGACTTTGGAAGCGCTTTTTTAAGTGCTGGGGGGGGCAGCTTGAAGCTTTAAGGAGTGAGTTCCTGTCAGTTGGTTTTCTATATAGGGTTGTACCCAGTTTGTTGTTATCCTTCCATATTTTCAGGTCTAGGAATTCTATTTCTATTTTGCTGTAGTTCATTTTGAATTTCAGGGTAGTGTGCTTGCTGTTCAATTCATCGAACCATCTTTTAAGTTGTTCTTTGCTGCCCCTCCAAATAATCAGCAGGTCATCTATATATCTCTTAAAATATAAGATCTCTGGTCTATTGAAGCATTCAGTCCCGTTATTCTCAAACTCTGACAGGAATAGGTTAACGTATGATTGGGCCACGCTGGGCCCCATCACTGTCCCCATCAATTGTAGATAGAACTGTCGTTCAAACCGGAAGTAGTTCTTCCTGAGGCAAATCTCCAGTATGTCCAGAATGAATTCCATAGGTGGCCCTATATATGGATATTTTAGAATTTGTCTTCTGATCGCTGCCAGGCCTTTGGGGTGGGGGATAACCTTGTAAAAGCTAGTGACATCCAAGGTCCCTAGCACATCATTGGTATTTAATTCCAGATTTTCAAGGAATTTGATCACATCTCCTGAATCTTTAATGTATGCGTTCATATTTTGGGTTGTAAGATAGAATTTACTGCAGATACAATGGGACGTCCTTGTGGTTTTCTTAGATCCTTATGGATTTTTGGCAAGGTATAAAAGATTGGCGTCCTTGGGTAGTCCGTTATTAGGCATGATAGAGTCTGTTTTTCGATCCAGTTATCCTCGAAAGCTCCCTTCAGGTATTCGTCTATTTCAGACTTGAATTTCGATGTTGGGTCTCTTGGAAGTTTGGTGTATGTCAGGTTATCATTCAGCTGAGTGTTGATTTCCTCCTGATATGGTAGTTTAATATTACTATAGCACCTCACTTGTCGGCCCTTCTCACTACTATAGTATTATCCCCAGTCAGTTTTTTCATAGCTGTTCTTTTATTCTTAGTAAAGGGAAAACTTACACTATCTCTTTGAGATTAAGTGGAGTGGTTCAGCTCTGTTTCCAGTTTTTTACAAAATGTCTGGATCGTGGCGTTAGTGCTTTTTGGGTCAAATGTGCCTCTTTTCCTTAGACCCACAACCTGTTGTTTCTCTGTTGAGCCAAATTAATTATTTCAATCTTAATGTCCACTGGAAGTGCTGAATGTCAATATGGAGGTCAAATCTGTCTGTATATTTAGTTGGATTTTGATGGGGTGTAGCGCCAAAGACGAGCACCTATAGCTCTGAACAGTAGGCTAACTAGCTTGCTTGGAAAATGTACTAAGAAAAGAAATGTGTTCAGAGTGCCTCAAATGGGCTAGGTGTTGTACAATGTGTAGATAAATATACACTCTACACATTGTACAACACCTAGCCCATTTCAGGTGCTCTGAACACATTTATTTTCTTTGTATATTTAGTTGGGACAAACGAAAGGCCTTTTTGTAGGAGCGACAGTTCGTCCTCTGACAGTAATCTCTGGCAGATATTCACCATTATCTGTTCATTCATCTCCTTCTCGGAGGTCTGTTTCTTATTCTTGAAATTCCCCCTCCACGGGTGGGGGTGTCCCCTCCAGCCGACAGGAACTCACTCCTAGAAGCTTCAAGCTGCCATCCCCCAGCACTTAAAAAAGTGCTTCCAAAGTCACAATTCTATAGGGTACGGAGGAAAAACACCAATACTGAACAGGCAGAAATTCAAACTGAAGAAATGAGACAGTGCTTTATTGAAAGGGGCTACCGTAACAAATTGTTACAACAACACATCTCAACGGTTAGAAAAGGCATCATTGGAGATACACCAGAAGAAGGTAACAAGAAAGAGAAAATGACTATGACTACCATATATTCAGCAGACAACAATAAGTTCTCTACCATACTGAGAAATAACTGGGAGATACTAAGATCAGACGAGACACTTCCTTTCAAATTGATGGATGTACCTAGAATAGGTTTTAAAAAAGGAAAGTCACTCAAAGATATACTACAAAATACTGATCCCGTACACTGCCATAGCTCCAAAACATGGTTAGAAGGAAACAAACCAGACTGTTATAAATGCAGCGGATGTACTACCTGCAATGGGCTACAAGCTGGGAAATTCTTTCACCACCCTAGGCACAAAAAGAAGTATCTCCATAAGCATAGCATGACTTGTACAACCAAGTATATAGAGTAGACACAATGTAGCAGACTTGCGCTACACCATCATTGATCACGTGCCACCCCTACAAAGAGGAGGAGATCGCAATAAAATACTTTTGCAAAGGGAAGCGAGATGGATATTTGAGCTTGAAACTCTGAGCCCCAAGGGTTTGAATACAAAAATAGAATGGCATAGCTTCATGTAGCTATAGCAATTTGTATTTTGGGTAGTACACCCTAGCATACTATTTATTCCATGTTTATTCCCTTGTGTTCCCCCTGTAAATTGTCTCCCTTTGTCTTTTCCTGATTTTCCCTTGTTTTTTCCCTATATTTTTTCCCCCTGTTTTTCCTTACTCTTTACCCCCTCTACATTCTCCTCTTCTGTCTAAGATTCGTACTATGCCATTCTCTTTTGTCTAAGTGTCCTACTATGTCATTCTCATTTGTTTTATTGCTCATTTTTTATTGCTCTTTATTCTGCGCTTCTACTATGTGTTTTTCATTTTCTTTTTTTCTTCTCTTTTTTTCTTTTTCCTTTTATTTTTCTTCATATTATGTTGATAGCAGTTATATCCCCTTTCAGACTTATGTAATTTGCCCGCATAGATATATGACTTTTATAATATTATACTTTTGCTTATGGCATAGAAGTTGCCGTTGTATTTATGAGTACCTCAGCAGTCCGCACATATTAAGTTGTAGTTGTTGATTATGGATGCATAGTGTTAGCATAAGAGCAACATTGTTTTTATCTAATTAGCCACGTTGTTTAGTTAAAATTTGTTTGGCTGGTTACTAAGGCTACGGGCAACACCCCTAGTGACACATGCTATGCACCTGATGCTTCCAGCTAATTCAAATCACTTGATTATGATTAGTAGGTGGTTTTATGTTCACACGTGTATATATAGAGGTTGCTGTTATTCACTTTCTTGTTATGTCTGAGGAAGGAGGTAATACTCCGAAACGTCACTCCTTGTGGGATTAAAAGATATCCTTTATTTAAATACCGGTGAGTGATTGCTTCTTTTTGTTTTATATATATATAAATATATATATATATATATATATATATATATATATAAACACACACAGGCATACCTCAGAGATATTGTGGGTTCATTTCCAGACCACTGCAATAAAGCAAATATAGCAATAAATTGAACCACAATATTTTTTGTTTCCCAGTGCATATAAAAATTATATTTACACTATACTGTAGTCTATTAAATGTGCAAAAGCATTATTTCTAAAAAAAAAAGCACTGTACATACCTTACTTTACATACTATATTGCTAAAAAATGCTAAACATCATCTGAGCCTTCCGTGAGTCACAATCTTTTTGCAGGTGCTGTGTATACTGTATATAGGTGTGTGCATATGTGTGTATTCATATGTATTTATGTGTTTATATGTGTATATATCTGGGGTCAAGTCGTGCGGGAACGCATGGGAACGGACTTCCTGCACTATTTTTGCAGGGGGGAACTAAGTTCCCACTGGACAGAGAACAGAAATGTTTCAGTAAACACTGCTGTTATTATTATTATTATTATTATGATCGGTTAATTGTAGAGCGCCAACAGACACTGCTGTTGCTGGTGGGAGGAGCTGGAGCACAGTCTTGTTAGAGGGATAGGGAGATCCTCTAGTAATGGGCAGTAACACTTCCTACAATACACTAAATTTGTCAGCGGTCCTAAAGTGTGATCACCCTGCAATGTGTGTAAAACATGACGTCAATAGATTTGCTTGACACAGGGTTGTCACAAACCTTCAATTTGTAAAAAATAGCAATATCTGTAAACTGAAATAAAAGGATGCAGAATAAAGCAAAGTGTGCTTGTATGTATATATATATATATATCCAGATTTACAATGTCCAGAGTAACAAACAACCCCTGCTAAAATCCAACTAAAAAGTGTTTTTAATGGATGGTTTTCTTTGCCCAAAAACTTCAGACAATACCCCCAAACTATTTGAAATCCATTATCACAATTCATATATTGCCTTTATTTCATGATTCAGATAGATCATGCAATTTTAAACAACTTTATAATAATTTACTTCTAGCTTCAAATTTTTGTTTTCTTGGTAGCTTTTGTTAAAAAGCAGATATAAGCTCAGGAGCTTGCACGTGTCTGGAGCACTATATGGCAGCAGTTCTGCAAGAATGTTATCCCTTTGCAAGAGCACTAAATGGCAGCACTATTTCCTGTCATGTAAATCTCCATAGAACTACAAAGGTATCTCTTCAACAAAGGATTTCATGGGTATGTAATTGGAAACATTTTAAAACAAAAATTGGGTTTCAGATCCCTTTAACCATCATGCATAGCCATATCTTATTTGCGCATTTGATCAGTTCACATTTAAGCAGTTTGTGTCCCTCCAAATCACCACACTTTAACATCTTTGCTATAATGGACCTAGAGCTACATCATGCATTACAAAGCCCATTGAATAGCATAACGTAGATTTACGTCCAATCAGTCTCGGTTGTCAAGTGACATCTGTCTTCCTATGGTAATGGAGCATGATCCGTTGGTGCCGGTGGGAGGTGTGGGAGGGAAGGTGGAAGGCGGGTGGGCATCCCAGTGGCAGTGTAAGGGGGGAGCAGGACCTTACACTGGCAAAAAGTTTTGAAGACAGAGAGAGGGATTGGTCACTGCACTACAGAAAAAAATCAGAGGGATCAAGGTGGGAATTTCAGAAGTGTGGTGCGTAGCTGCATTTAACATCCTTCTAATTACCAAAAAGTAATGGCAAAGCCATGCATGTCTGCTATTTCTGAACCAAAAGGATCCCAGAGAAGCTTTTACAACCATTTGTGTTATGGCATGTAAATCATTTAGGTGAGAAACCAAAAGTTTGTGAAAATATTAACACACTTTTTTTTATATGATTGCATTTGGCGGTGAAATAATGGCATGAAACACACCAAAATTGGCCTAGATCAATACCTTGGGTTGTTAATATATTAATATATATATATAATGTTTTTCAATAGGTAAATCAAAAACAACAAAATTGTATTTCTGTGTTAAAAGTAGTTATAAGCAAAAATGCTCAAAAAGTTTTTCTCTGAAATGCTGGGTAGTGAAAGGATTTGGGATTCTCTGGGTGCTAAGCTGGATTTGAGCTTTTTTTTTTTTTTTTACTTTTTTCAATATATTTATTTTTTACTTTTTTCCCCAGATCCCTAAGACTTATACCGTTGGGAAGGTTAGATGATTAACGGTGGGTCTTGGGGGTCTGTAGCTGCTTGAATGCCTGAGATACAGGCTTCTAAACAGCATGCCCCCATTTCCTTATTGTTAAATAAAGTTGCGCGGCCATTGCACGTGACATCACCGCAAGAATCGTGAAGCTCCAGATCGCCGGGGTGGGAGTAGGTTGGAGCCCCCAGATTGCCCTCAAGGTGGGTGAGTGCTAGCGATGGCTCTGAGCCGTTGTCAGCACCTGACTGGGACTATTTGAGATGGCTCAGAGCCGTCGTTAGCACTCAAAGGACATGAAACCAAAATTTTTCTTTCATGACTCAGACAAACATACAGTTTATAAAAAACTTTCCAATTTACTCTTCTCTTGCTATCTCTTATTGAATGAGCAGCTATGCAGTACTGGGATTTAACAGCACCTCAGGTGAGCTAATGACAAGAGGCATATATGCGCAGCCAACAATCAGTAGCTACCTCCCAATAGTGCATTACTGCTATTGAGCCTACCTATGTATGCTTTTTAATAAAGGTTACCAAGAGAATGACACTAATTATATAATAGAAGTAACTTGGAAAGTTGATTAAAATTGCATGCTTTGTCTAAATCATGAAATAAACATTTTGTGTTTCATGTCCCTTTAACAGCATCCAGACGCTACTTTTCCTAGACTTCCCTTTTTAGGTCATTATTATGCATACACATTGCAGCAATTTTAATATTAGACTCTCCCCACAAAGCAAGATAATTTATTAGCAAGGTATTAGAACCCATAGATCCCAGATTGCAAAAAAACAATAATGGAAACATAAATCAGCTTGCAATGACAGTATCTAGCCAATGAAAATGCTTGTTTGTTAATATGACCCCCCATAAAATTATCCCAACTCCCTTTACCCAACGCACTGTTGCTCGTAAGGTTTATCGCGGCTCTTTGCGCACACCGGAAGTAGCACGTGTATTACATGTTAAAAGTAAACACGTTTTGGACTTCCGGTGGGAGGGCGCAGAGCGTGGAAGCAGAGGACAGGAGCTCTGCTGCTTTTAGCCCTAAAATTGAAGAAAATTCTCACATAACGCCCTGTAAAAGGGCTGCTACCCTTGGCAGAGAAGATAAACATCTGCCCGGTCCCAAGACAGCAAGGAATCAGACATCGGATTCCCCCACCGCATAAGCCGCCAGACAGAGGCAGAAGAGAACGGCTGCAGCTGCAGTCACAGAGACAGATACCCCACGGTGACTCAAAATACCCGCAAAGCCACATAAGGGTAAGCGACATTCATTTACTGCCTGGGGTGAATCCGGGACATTGCACAGATCACTGCACAGGTCGGGAGGGTTGGAGTGGTCTCAGGCGGGAAAACCGCCATCTTGCCCCCAGTATCCACGCTAAAAGAATAAAAACAGGGCGGCTAATACCCGACAAGCTACAACTGTAAATAGCTCTCTGTGTGAAAGGTTGGAAATGGCCAAACTCTTAGTGGCATATTTAAAGTAAAATAAAGGCATAAAGCATAATCTACAGAGTGTTGAATGCTACACCCTTCACCTAACACTCAGCAGGGAGATACATGCAAAGTTGGTTTGCGAAGCTGTGAACACAGATCAGACTCAAACACGTGGCTCAAGAGCTAATAAAATAAGGGGACAAGAACATTATTTGAACATCATAGAACTGCACATATTGTATTAACCCCCTGATAGATATGTATCAGCCTTACCTAGCTATCAACTAGGAAAAATTAAACTGACAAGATCAAACTTTCTTTTCTTTTTCTTTTGCTGGGAGAAAGACTAAGGGAAAAGAAAACATATATATATATATATATATATATATATATATATATATATATATATATATATATATATATATAAAAGAAAAACGTCCTTCACTCTTGACAACTACTACACTTTGAATGGAGGTACAGGACCTGAGGAGGTTAAATAGTGGCCTCAAGTAACGAATGTTCCAAATCCCTAACTCACCTTTCATACAAATAATACCCTCTACTACAGAAATGATGCAGGGCTAGAGGCAAAGGTTCCATAACCCCCCTGCTCACCCACTGCCTATTGCAGCATCTACTAAAGCTGGACTACTTATCACTCTGTGCCCAGAAAGACACCTATTAAGACTTATAAATCAGCAAGGAAATAAACGCAGTACTATATCTCGGCTGAGGAATAAAGTGAGAGGACTCTTGGATCTGTATGCAAAAATATTATACCTCATATAGTAAAAAAACAGACACAATGGCAAACAGATTGAAACATGCAGATAAGAAAAGGAATCAAGCGGAGCCGCTACAGTCCCCTCTAGGTGTTGAGGAGGCCCAGAACATTAATGCTGGAGATACACACCCAATTGTTGCCCAGATATCTGCACTGTTTCTACCAAAAATAGAGCAGCTGCAAACGGGAATGGACTCGCTCACAGCAGAAGTTAAATCTTTCAATGGCAGATTAACTTAAGTGGAAGAAAAGGTGGCAGAGGGAGAAGCTCGGCATAGAGAAATGGAAGCCACTGTCCATGCCCTACAACAACAAACCAACCGATTGTGGGCAAAAATCGATGACCTGGAAAACAGGTCGAGAAGAAATAATCTACGAATAGTGGGAATTCCGGAATCCCTTCCGGGGGCACAGTTAATAGAGTTTGCAGAAACCACACTTCCAAAGCTGCTGCATGTTCCCCAACCAAACCTTCTGTGCACTGTGGAAAGGGCCCACAGAGTCGGGGACCCAAGAAGACAAAACGAAAACAACCAATAGCCGTGGCAGGTCATGGTAAAGTACCTTAACTTCAAAGCAAAAATAGCCATCCTCCAGGCTTACAGGAGGATCCCATCCCTAGAGTTTGAGGGTTACTCTGCAGCAGTAGCAGCCAGAAGAAAAGAATTCTCACCTTACTGCAAACAACTGATAGAGCAAGGCAGAACAGCAGCCCTACTATACCCAGCCAGACTACGACTACATACAACAAGAGGACCCTTGTTATTTGAGTCGCCGAAGCAACTCAAGCTCCACTTACAGAGGGAGAATGAGCAACAGCATGTATCCAATGATGGAAGATCTTCTTCGGCCTCATGAAGCTGAGGCTCGGTGTCAGGAACACAGAAGAAAGGAAGTAAAACACTCCATGGACTAAACCATGTAGAATTATATCCTTTTCATGTGAGGGGGGAGGGGACTTTTTCTTCACAGGTAAAGAGACTCTGCTTGTTACTGAATTGTTGGGAGGGATAAAGGAGAGGAAAATCATTGTTCTACTGTTCTGTTTACTAACTGTTTTGTATAGCAATAGATTTAGAGTAACCAGTCTCAAGGCGCCACCCCAGGGGAAAAGAGGACAGACCCTGGGAACAATACGAGTAAGTGTAGGAGTACTACACACTCCTACACTGATAGACAGCCACTAATACAGGAGATAGCCACACTCCCTCAGCAGAATGAGAATCACTATTTGGAACGTAGGAGGGATAACCTCGCCCATTGAAAGAAAGGCAATCCTAAAACAGCTCAACGCCAAAAAGGCAGACATTGCGATATTAGAAGAAACACACCTCTCGCAAAAGGAGCACCAGAAGCTCAAACAAAGCTGGGTAGGGGAGGTACTTTACACCCCGTATGAGGGGAAAAGAGTGAGAAGAGTGGCAATGTTGTTTCGTAAGGGCCTAACCTACAGTATTTCACAGACAGTGGCTGACAAAGAAGGCAGGTATTTGATTGCTAATCTGCAAATAGACGCACAACATTTAGTACTCTGTGGGATCTATGGTCCCCAAACGGGAAAGAGGGAATTCCTAAATCACCTTCAACGTCAGCTTATACATTTCTCAGACCTCCCCATCGTAGCGGGGGGTGACTATAATATTGCACCACACACGCCAACTGACAGATTCCGTAATCCTAACAGTGACCCTCAACTAACTCAACCGTGGGTGGGCTCCAAAAGGGAAACCATAATACTGAAAAACTTTAGAAACCCCCTATCCCTTATAGATGTTTGGAGAGAGAGAAACCCTGAGGCACGTGATTATACATGCTCACACCCGTCTAAAACTACTCTCTCTTGCATAGATTACTTTCTAATCTCCAAACCTCTCTGCTCCAAGGTTAGGAAGATAAGAATAGACCCTATCACCATCTCAGACCACGCCCCAGTTACAATGGAGCTGCACACTGACATACCACAGAGAAAGACTCGCAGATGGAGTTTCCCTACACACCTGTACCATGACCTGAATCTTCAAAAACACTTAATAGGGGAATGGTTAGTGTACAAAGAACTAAACAGCCAACATCTGAATGACATATCCCTTTTTTGGGAAACTGCAAAGGCAGTGCTGAGAGGAGCAGTCACTGCATACACGGCAAAGCTAACTAAAACCCGTAGGGCTAGAGGGGAGCTACACTTGCGCCAGCTCTTAAATGCCAGGAACCAATTCTTACGACACCCAACAGAACAGAATAGACTCAAATACAGAAACATCAAAGCCCTTAGAGATACGCACCGCATACAATCTTCAGTTAATGCTCAGAACCGACTATATGCAAAATTTTACCGCTATGGGAATCACACAGGGAAGTTACTGGCTAAAATTACAAAGTTAGACAGAAAGCCCAATATTATAACAGCCATCCGAAATGAAGACAAGATACTAACACAAGAAAAAGACATACAGAAAACATTTACCAACTACTATTCTAAACTATATAGCTCCCAAGACGTAAATGCAGAGAGGAAGCAAACTTTTTGGAAAGATATGATCCTTCCACAGATAGACGACGGACAACTACAAAGACTAAATGCCCCAATATGCCCCCTAGAGGTCATTAGATCAATTGAAACGTTGCCTCTGGAGAAGACCCCTGGACCCGATGGTTACCAGGGGAATTCTATAAAATGCTTAAAAAAGAGACATCAGAGACACTTTGCCTCTGTAAACCAACAGGTTTACAGAGGCAAATGTGACAGTTATCCCTAAACCAGACAGAGACCCACTATTGACGTCCTCCTACAGACCGATATCTCTGCTCAATTCGGACTACAAACTGCATACAAAAATTTTGGCCAACAGACTAGCAGAGATTCTCCCTTCTTTAGTACACGAGGACCAGACAGGGTTCGTGAAGGGCAGATCCTTGGTTAAAAATATGAGAAAAATACAACTAGTATTCACACATTACTGGGAGAAAACCAAGCAAGATAGGGCCCAAGATACTGAAGATGCGTATCTGATACTTGTCGATGCCAAAAAAGCATTCAACAAGATTCTGTGGGATCACTTGATCACTACCCTAGGGAAATTCGGTATACAGGGAGCCTTCATGAAGGCAATAAATAGCATTTACAATGAACCTTGCGCAGCAATCCTGATTAATGGCACACCAACCAAGCCATTCCCGCTTATGAGGGGTACAAGACAGGGATGTCCCCTGTCCCCACTCCTCTTTGATCTCGCACTAGAGCCACTGGCAATAAAAATCAGACGAGACACGGAAGGTTTAAGTATAGGCAAAGAGACTATTCACTTATCCCTCTTTGCGGACGATATGATCCTATACACGAGAAACCCCAGAAGAAATATCCCCCATATAATGCACATTATTGCAAAGTTTGGGGAAATCTCGGGATACTGCGTACATAGAGATAAATCAGAGCTTCTGTGGTTGCAGAATAGGAGACCTGCAGAACCCTTACAGGACAACTTTAAAATAGTGACCAATACATTTAAATACCTAGGCATCACCTTAGCTAGAAACCCCGCCCAATGGTATGAGATCAACTTCCGACCACTGTTCAGAGACCTACGACAAACCCTAATAAACTAGTTCGCACTACCACTGACACTGTCGCGGAGAGTGGGATTAATCAAAATTATACTATTCCCTAAATTGATATACACTATGCAAATGCTCCCAGAGCTCATACACAAACAAGACCTCAAGATTTTAAATAGGGACATACTACACTTCCTGTGGAAGGGGAAAAACATAGAATAAGCTTTCTCATAATGACGTGACCACCAGAGAGGGGAGGTTTTGGGCTTCCAAACATTGAACACTATAACTGGGCAGCCTTGGCTAAATACGTGATGGATTGGCTACTGGACAGGGGACACTTCACTAACCACAAACTAGAGACGGAAACCATTAAACCTTGGTCCTTAAAAATGCTTCCACACATGACACGCTCACAACTCGATGCGAAAGCTGGAGGCGCAACCCTTCTTCTCCACCCTATAAAAGCGTGGTGAAAGATTTGCAGGGCACTTGGAGTCTCGCACCGACACACCATATATCTCCCACTGCGAGGTAACTCAGACTTTCAGGCAGAGTTCACCACGAAACCTTTCATGCAATGGGAGGAGTGGGGAGTAATGACTCTCGGACAGGTATTGTCAGAGAATCAGCAAGCTGCCAGACCATTTAGAGACTTACAGACAAACTTCAATATACCACACAAGCATCACTTTACTTTTCTCCAGATGAGACACTATGTACAGGAACTCCTGAAAACTGGAACCATGCCAGATGCCAAAAGTGACATTTACAAACTACTGACACTGACCAAAGCAGGATTGACCTCCATCTCACATACATACTGGGCATTACAAACTAACCCCAACATGGTAGCTGAAACACAACTCCAAGCCATCTGGAGCAAGTTGACTGGACAGACAACCATAGACAAACAGATTGAAAGCAGCTTCACAAAGGTGAGGAAAGCATCTTTGTCTAGTGACATACGCGAGTCGCAGACAAAGCTACTACATAACACATACATAACACCTAAAATGCTTCATAAATGGAACCCTGAGACTACAGGTTTATGCCCAAGATGCTCACACCTTAACCCAAACATCATACATATGATATGGCAATGCCCGAGATTAACAAAATTCTGGGGGATGACACGAAGATGGATAGAGAGTATTACCGGAGAAAGAATAGACTTGACAATGGAAATTGTGTTTTTTTTGCACTCACAATCTGAGACACGACAGCACACACGGTTTGTCCACAACGCAATATTACTAGCCAGAAAACTCATTCTCAAACAATGGACGGCACCCACACCGCCACACCTAACACACCTCAGGCAGGTATTACAACAACAAATTATATAGACTCGCAGGGAGATATCACGCTAAGAACCAAGCATTTCCCAGCCAAATGGGAGCCTCTCATCTGTAGCCTAGACTTGCCACACCAGAAACAGATTATCTATCCACTAAGAAATTCAGAACATGTGTTAGAAGCCCAACTGCACGGAAAATTGAATATCTTCCATTAAAAATCCATGAGAGTGTTGGAAGAACTGAAAGGAGAAGGAGAGAAAAGACACTGGGGAGGCGCCTCGGGGAGAGACTGAGGAGTACAGACTCCGAGGATAAGGTAAAAGGAAGTGATAGGAAAGAAGTAAGAAATGTTAACGTAAATTGTTACCTTAATGTTAAAAGACTTTTTTAAAAAAAAGGCAAAAGCCGTGTTGACCATATGTAGAAGCTAACTTGAAGCCACAAACTTTTCCGGACCTACCAGTGAGCTTACAGAGTGATGTAGCTCTACCCTAATTAACAAGGACATATGAGCAAGACACACTAATAGAAAGTATTTTAATGTGTAACAAATTGTTCCAAGGGAGGACATGTACAGGTTAAAATAGGAGTAGATGGCAGATAGAGAATAGAAGTTAAATGGAGTCCTGTGGAAGTGAGATAAAAGAAAATGTAAAAGACCCAGTGCAATTGTGATGGCAATATTCTTGACTGTATTTTGCAAAGTTTACTCGTATTTACACTCGGCTAGATTTAGAGTTCTGCGGCCAAAGGGGTGCGTTAGCTACGTATGCTTTTTTTCCCCCGCACCTTTTAAATACCGCTGTTATTTAGAGTTCACAGAAGGGCTGAGTTAGGCTCCAAAAAAGGGAGCGTAGAGCATATTTACCGCCACTTCAACTCTCGCTACCAGCGGTGCTTACGGACGTGGCCAGCTTCAAAAATGTGCTCGTGCACGATTCCCCCATAGGAAACAATGGGACAGTTTGAGCTGAAAAAAAACCTAACACCTGCAAAAAAGCAGCGTTCAGCTCCTAACACAGCCCCATTGTTTCCTATGGGGAAACACTTCCTAAGTCTGCACCTAACACCCTAACATGTACCCTGAGTCTAAACACCCCTAACCTTACACTTATTAACCCCTAATCTGCCGCCCCCGCTATCGCTGACACCTGCATATTATTATTAACCCCTAATCTGCCGCTCCGTACACCGCCGCAACCTACATTATCCCTATGTACCCCTAATCTGCTGCCCCTAACACCGCCGACCCCTATATTATATTTATTAACCCCTAATCTGCCGCCCCCGCTATCGCTGACCCCTGCATATTATTATTAACCCCTAATCTGCCGCTCCGTACACCGCCGCAACCTACATTATACCTATGTACCCCTAATCTGCTGCCCCTAACACAGCCGACCCCTATATTATATTTATTAACCCCTAATCTGCCGTCCCCAACGTCACCTCCACCTAATTACACTTATTAACCCCTAATCTGCCGACCGGACCACACTGCTACTATAATAAATGTATTAACCCCTAAAGCTAAGTCTAACCCTAACACCCCCCTAACTTAAATATATTTTAAATCTAACAAAATAAATTAACTATTATTAAATAAATTATTCCTATTTTAAGCTAAATACTTACCTGTAAAATAAATCCTAATATAGCTACAATATAAATTATAATTATATTGTAGCTATTTTAGGATTAATATTTATTTTACAGGCAACTTTGTAATTATTTTAACCAGGTACAATAGCTATTAAATAGTTAATAACTATTTAATAGTTACCTAGTTAAAATAATTACAAAATTACCTGTAAAATAAATCCTAACCTAAGTTACAATTAAACATAACACTACACTATCAATAAATAAATTAAATAAAATACCTACAATTATCTACAATTAAACCTAACACTACACTATCAATTAATTAATTAAATACAATACCTACAAATAAATACAATTAAATAAACTAACTAAAGTACAAAAAATAAAAAAGAACTAAGTTACAAAAAACAAAAAATATTTACAAACATTAGAAAAATATTACAACAATTTTAAACTAATTACACCTACTCTAAGCCCCCTAATAAAATTACAAAGACCCCCAAAATAAAAAATGCCCTAAACTATTCTAAAATTAAAATAGAAAAGCTCTTTTACCTTACCAGCCCTGAAAAGGGCCCTTTGAGGGGCATGCCCCAAAGAATTCAGCTCTTTTGCCTGTAAAAAAAACATACAATACCCCCCACCCAACATTACAACCCACCACCCACATACCCCTAATCTAACCCAAACCCCCCTTAAATAAACCTAACACTAAGCCCCTGAAGATCTCCCTACCTTGTCTTCACCACACTGGGTCCCAATCTGTCCAGAAGAGCCTCCGAAATCTTCATTGAAGCCCAGGCGGGGGATGAAGAGTGACGTCCATCCTCCGGCTGAAGTTTGGATCCAAGCGGCGGCTAAAGAATTCCATCTTCGGGCAGAAGTCTTTATCCTATCCGGGCAGAAGAGTCGATCCGGACCGGCAAACATCTTCATCCAAGCCGCATCTTCTCTGTTTTTCCATCCGATGACGACCGGCTCCATCTTGAAGACCTCCGGCGCGGATCCATCCTCTTCTTGTTCCGATCAGCCAATAGAATGCGAGCTCAATCTGATTGAACTTGATTCAATCGGATTGAACTTGATTCTGATTGGCTGATTCCATATGCCAATCAGAATTTTCCTACCTTAATTCCGATTGGCTGATAGAATCCTATCAGCCAATCAGAATTCGAGGGACACCATCTTGGATGACGTCATTTAAAGGAACCTTCATTCGGACTTAGGACGTAGCAAGAAGAGGATGGATCCACGCCGGAGGTCTTCAAGATGGAGCCGGTCGTCATCGGATATAAAAACAGAGAAGATGCGGCTTGGATGAAGATGTTTGCCGGTCCGGATCGACTCTTCTGCCCGGATAGGATGAAGACTTCTGCCCGAAGATGGAATTCTTTAGCCGCCGCTTGGATCCAAACTTCAGCCGGAGGATGGACGTCACTCTTCAGCCCCCGCTTGGGCTTCGATGAAGATTTCGGAAGCTCTTCTGGACAGATTGGGACCCGGTGTGGTGAAGACAAGGTAGGGAGATCTTCAGGGACTTAGTGTTAGGTTTATTTAAGGGGGGTTTGGGTTAGATTAGGGGTATGTGGGTGGTGGGTTGTAATGTTGGGGGGGTATTGTATGTTTTTTTTTTACAGGCAAAAGAGCTGAATTCTTTGGGGCATGCCCCGCAAAGGGCCCTTTTCAGGGCTGGTAAGGTACAAGAGCTTTTCTATTTTAATTTTAGAATAGGGTAGGGCATTTTTTTATTTTGGGGGTCTTTGTTATTTTATTAGGGGGCTTAGAGTAGGTGTAATTAGTTTAAAATTGTTGTAATATTTTTCTAATGTTTGTAAATATTTTTTTGTAACTTAGTTCTTTTTTATTTTTTGTACTTTAGTTAGTTTATTTAATTGTATTTATTTGTAGGTATTGTATTTAATTAATTTATTGATAGTGTAGTGTTAGGTTTAATTGTAGGTAATTGTAGGTATTTTATTTAATTTATTTATTGATAGTGTAGTGTTAGGTTTAATTGTAGATAATTGTAGGTATTTTATTTAATTTATTTATTGATAGTGTAGTGTTAGGTTTAATTGTAACTTAGGTTAGGATTTATTTTACAGGTAATTTTGTAATTATTTTAACTAGGTAGCTATTAAATAGTTATTAACTATTTAATAGCTATTGTACCTGGTTAAAATAATTTCAAAGTTGCCTGTAAAATAAATATTAATCCTAAAATAGCTACAATATATATATATTTTTTTTCTATTTAAATATTTTTTCTTTATTGAATAGAAATTCACCATACAGTAATATTAGAGTAGCATTACAGCAGAACATATCATATAACATAATATAACAATATGCTTGGTTAACAGAAATATACATTGCACATGTTGGAATAATCAGAGATAGTAAAATTGGTGTGTCATAAGTGTACATTCATATAGTAACCAATATTGGAAACAAAGAAAAACAGGTATCGGGCATTATTTGGCCCTAGGAAAGGGGTGAATAGAAAGTGAGCCAACAGGGCCCACGTACAGATTTGCCAGACAACTTGATAGATAGGGATTATACACATCTCCCCCATATAGGGGTTAAAGAAAGAGATACAAAGAAGAAAGAAGGAAGAAAAGGAAAAAGAAGAAAAAAAAAAGGGGGGGAAGGGGAAGAAAGGAAAGGGAATGGAACGGGGGAGGAGACAGCATGAACTCTCTCCTCCTATTTCAAGGGTAGATCGCGCTACTGGAGGGTCTCACTCATCGGATCTCAAACCAGTCAGACCACGTCTCCCAGTAAGAGTCCAGGGTACCGTTTCCACCGGCGACATATCTCTCCATTGTAGCAAAATGATTTATCACATCACAGATCTCATTTAGATTTGGAGGCTCTGTTTGTTTCCAAGCCCGAGCTATGCACAGTTTAGTCGCTGCCAGGACGTAAATTAGGAACTTCTTGGTATTCAAGGAAAAAGACCTCGGAAGAATATGGAGCAAGGCCATCCCAGGCATCAGGTGGACATCGAGGTTCATGGAACTGAGCAATAATTCAACCTCATTCCATAGGGAGGTGACCTTCGGACAGCTCCACCATACATGGATGTCGGAGCCCTCTCAGTTACACTGTCTCCAGCACTCTCTGGTGGAGGACGGGAACATCGCTGCCAATCGGGTTGGGACTCTATACCACTTCAACACCCCTTTAATATATGTCTCAAAGACTGTGACGCAGTGAAGCATCTTTTTAGTGAGAGTGATTGCATAAGCGAGGTCGTCTTCAGAAATAGAGATGTTGAGCTCACGACACCAAGCACGTATCTGCCATGGCACACCTGGTGTACAGTCATTTAGAAGTGTGGTATAGTGAAACGAAATGGGGCGGGATCTCAGTGCTCCTGTACACCATCTAGACTCCCATCCTGCCTTCTCTCTGAGAGAAGTCATGGGGAATCTCCTAGCCTTGACAATACTGAGCACTCTGAAGCTCTCAAAGTGGAACCATAGGGGGTTGTCCCCCCCGGGCTCCGCTAATTGTGAAGCCGTTGTAAGAGTACCCAAGTGATACAAATCAGAAACCTTCATGATGTCTTTACTTTTCCAAAAATCAAAATGGATCTCCGGTGAGTTCCAGAGTAAACCCCTCAAGCTCTGAATAGGAGAAGGGTAGGGTGAAACACCCTGTCTGTGGCGAAGCTTGTACCAGATACGTAGAGATTGACTGACAATAGGATTATTGATCCTAGCTAAGAGATTCACATGTTTGGGTACTCAGATGGCATCCCGGAGGTCTAGATCTACCGGCAGAGCTAGTTGTTCCAAGTTATACCAGCCTGGTCTGTCCGTCTTTACTCCCCATGCGGTGATATGTGTGAGTCTTGTTGCTTCATAATAGAGATATATGTTTGGAAACGCAACACCTCCCTTGGAGAAGGGTCTCTGGAGGATTTGATATGCTATTCGAGGAATCCCGCGTCCCCACACATATCTGAGGAAGACTCTATGTATATGTTGAAGAACCTGATGAGGCACATTAAAGGGGAGGCAGCGGAATAAGTATAAGGCCTTCGGGAGGAGTGACATCTTAAGCGTGGCGACACGGCCTAGCCATGAAATCTCACGATGGTCCCATGATATCGCCAAGGATTTAATTTCGGCCGTCAACTTATCAAAGTTAAGTTTGGTCATGGTATCTATGTTGTCACTGAGCATTACACCTAAATGAGTTAGGTAATCTGTGGACCACTGGAATTTAAATTTGTCCCGCAGTGCATTTAGTCGCTCTGTGGAAATATTCATGGCGTATGCTTCAGTCTTAGCTACATTAGACTTGTAATAGCTATACCGGCCAAATTTATCAATTAGGTCAAAGACCCTCAAGATCGAAGACTCCGGGTTAGTCAATAGAAGGGTCACGTCATCCGCAAAGAGGGCAATCTTTTCTTCGCGTGACGGATATGAAACACCAGTAATTCCTTCTGATAGACGTATTGCTTGAGCAAAGGGTTCCATCACTAGGGAGAATATTAAAGGGGAGAGGGGACACCCCTGTCTGGTGCCATTGGAGATGTTTATTACCGGTGATCAGAAACCTGGGCCCCTGATACGAGCGTGGGGCGAAGTGTAGAGGGCCTGGATGGCTACAACGATTTGGGGAGGAAAGTTGAACACTCTGAGGACTTCCCATAGGTACTCCCACCGTACCCTATCTAAAGCCTTTTCAGCATCCAAGGACAGGGCAACCAGTGGGGTACCATTCCTTCGGGCATCTGAAAAAATCGTAATTAGGCGCCTCGTATTGTCCGGCCCCTGGCGGCCTTTAGTAAAGCCGACCTGGTCCGACTGTATTAGGGAAGGTAGTAGGTTAACTAGCCTGTCCGCCAGGAGTTTCGAATAGAGTTTCGTATCAACGTTTATTAACAAGATCGTGCGATAACTACTGCATAGCGTCACATCTTTATTCGGTTTAGGAATACCGACGATAGACGCTTCAAGGTTTTCTCTCAATATTTGGCCATCTGATTTAATTTCGTTAAAAAGTTGTCCTAGCACCGGGGTCAATAATCTCGAAAATCTCTTGTAGAAGGCTCCGGGGAAACCATCCGGCCCCGGGGCCTTGTTGTTTTTCAAATTCTTGAGGAGTAGAGAAATTTCCCTGTCAGTGAACGGTGTTAGGAGAGACTCACCATCCTCTTCCGAAAGTGTCGGCAGACCAAGCTCCTTAAGGAAGTCGCCAATTTTTGATATGCTATTCGAGGAATCCCGCGTCCCCACACATATCTGAGGAAGACTCTATGTATATGTTGAAGAACCCGATGAGGCACATTAAAGGGGAGGCAGCGGAATAAGTATAAGGCCTTCGGGAGGAGTGACATCTTAAGCGTGGCGACACGGCCTAGCCATGAAATCTCACGATGGTCCCATGATATCGCCAAGGATTTAATTTCGGCCGTCAACTTATCAAAGTTAAGTTTGGTCATGGTATCTATGTTGTCACTGAGCATTACACCTAAATGAGTTAGGTAATCTGTGGACCACTGGAATTTAAATTTGTCCCGCAGTGCATTTAGTCGCTCTGTGGAAATATTCATGGCGTATGCTTCAGTCTTAGCTACATTAGACTTGTAATAGCTATACCGGCCAAATTTATCAATTAGGTCAAAGACCCTCAAGATCGAAGACTCCGGGTTAGTCAATAGAAGGGTCACGTCATCCGCAAAGAGGGCAATCTTTTCTTCGCGTGACGGATATGAAACACCAGTAATTCCTTCTGATAGACGTATTGCTTGAGCAAAGGGTTCCATCACTAGGGAGAATATTAAAGGGGAGAGGGGACACCCCTGTCTGGTGCCATTGGAGATGTTTATTACCGGTGATCAGAAACCTGGGCCCCTGATACGAGCGTGGGGCGAAGTGTAGAGGGCCTGGATGGCTACAACGATTTGGGGAGGAAAGTTGAACACTCTGAGGACTTCCCATAGGTACTCCCACCGTACCCTATCTAAAGCCTTTTCAGCATCCAAGGACAGGGCAACCAGTGGGGTACCATTCCTTCGGGCATCTGAAAAAATCGTAATTAGGCGCCTCGTATTGTCCGGCCCCTGGCGGCCTTTAGTAAAGCCGACCTGGTCCGACTGTATTAGGGAAGGTAGTAGGTTAACTAGCCTGTCCGCCAGGAGTTTCGAATAGAGTTTCGTATCAACGTTTATTAACAAGATCGTGCGATAACTACTGCATAGCGTCACATCTTTATTCGGTTTAGGAATACCGACGATAGACGCTTCAAGGTTTTCTCTCAATATTTGGCCATCTGATTTAATTTCGTTAAAAAGTTGTCCTAGCACCGGGGTCAATAATCTCGAAAATCTCTTGTAGAAGGCTCCGGGGAAACCATCCGGCCCCGGGGCCTTGTTGTTTTTCAAATTCTTGAGGAGTAGAGAAATTTCCCTGTCAGTGAACGGTGTTAGGAGAGACTCACCATCCTCTTCCGAAAGTGTCGGCAGACCAAGCTCCTTAAGGAAGTCGCCAATTTCCGTAGTCGAGGCAGATCAAGGGAGCTCGCTTTTGGAAATGTTATATAGTTTGTCATAGAATATAGCAAAAGCTGATCCAATGGCCGCTGGGGCATAGACTCTCTTTCCATCTTGAAATTTTGAATTCTCTGTAATTCCAGTTCCTTGATCTGACTTCTCAGACCCTGTACCTTAATAGAGAGTGCCTGAGTGGGGTTTTGTCTGTTTAGTGTTTCGGCCACCCGGAGATCACAATGGAGCTTACCCAAGGGAGCCCCCTTTGTACGACGTAATTCTGCCACCTTAGTAATACAAAAACCTCGTAGGTAAGCTTTCAAGGCCGCAAATCTAATCTGATGGGACGTTTGCCCCTCTCGATTGTCTTGCAGGAACTTAGTGATTTCATCCTCAAGCCCCAGTAGGAAGGAAGTATCCTTCCACAAGAACCGAGGGAACCTCCAATAAGGCCTATCTATAGGCGCTCTCGGGCCATACACCTGGAATGTGACGGCGTCATGATCCGACCAAGTACAATAGTGTATACACGCCTCATTAATAGAGTTCAGCGTCCATGAATCAACAAAAAAATAATCGAGCCTGGAGTAGGACCCATGGGAGGCTGAGAAGTATGTGAAATCTTTCACTTCAGGATGGTGTGCCCGCCATACATCAAAGAGAGAATGTTGTGCAATCAAATTTTGAAACTTCGGAGCCACCGATATGGTATAAGAATCAATCCGTTTATTGGAAGGGATTTTCTTGTCAAGGAGGGGATCCCAAACAAGGTTGAAATCGCCCCCCAGGACCAGGGTGCCTTGTTTCAATCTATCAAGAGGAGAGTCCTTTTCAAGAAGGAAACCTGTCTTTGGTTAGGACTGTATACATTGACTAGAGTGACCAATTGTTCATTAAGTTTCCCTATCAAGATAAGGAAACGCCCCTCCACATCTCTTTCCGCATGAACCAAATGAAATGCAACCCTTTTTTTAATCAGGATAGAAAAGCCTCTCGTTTTATCTTTATAGGTAGAATGGAATATTTCAGGGTAATCTGAGAACTTGAGTGTGGGCATATGGGCAGTCGACCAATGGGTCTCTTGCAAATAGACTACATCAGGGTTACGAGATTTAAGAAAATTTCTTAACAGACTGCGCTTGTTAGGGGAGTTCAGGCCCTTCACATTCAGAGTGAGGAAGGTTAGCGCCATAGTAGGCTAGTTTCTATTTTGCACCGCTCAGGAAAGGGAGGGAGAGAAGGGGAGGAAGAAAGAGAGAAAAAAAAAAGGGGGGGACACCAGGGGTGGGAAGAGAAAGGGGTAAGTAGGAAAAATAGGGATAGAGAGATAAGATACTGGAGTACAGAAGAAGATGTGTTATCCACGAGCTAGACCCCTGCAAGGAGTGAGGGGCCAGCCAATGGATTACTGACCAAATATGAAATCACGTCTGGATACTAGCTAATAATGTAGGGAAATAGGGTAGAAATTTAGAATCTGTGTTCACGTGTTTACAATGTAAACTACAATTCTGGGGGGGGGCGAGAACCCGTTGGGTAGGGTTACTTAAGTTTTTAAGCAGATAATCGTGGTAGCCAGCAGCTACGGGGTACTTAACATAGATGAATTCTAAAACATCCTGACAAAAACATTACTAAGAGTTAAGAAACAATTAACTAGTTAAATTAGGGGTATGGGGGGGACAATCCATATGCAGCAATAAGCCTGGACCCATGTTCATGGCGGGACACAACCTGCGGGACCTGTCATGATGGATGTGGAGGTTTACTGGGGTAGTTAAACACAAAGGGTAAGGAATTTAGGGAGGAGTGAGTAGGTCATGATCTATGTCTGAATGGACTAAAAAGTCATAATACTAGAATAAACAATTACTAGTTTGTGTACAATAAGATAAACAGAGAAAACATATAACTGTGTAACCTACATAGGAGCAAAAACACATACCAGTCAATGCATTACAACCTAGAGGAGAGAGAGAGAAAAAAATATATATATATATTTTAAGGGAGGGGTAGGGGGGGGTAGGGAGGGAGGGGGAAAGGCCACTCTCTGGGGGTGTCATACATGATAATCAAACCTTGTCAATTGTGGGGTGTTAGCATATCCTTCATATGCAGAATAATGTGAGGAGGCTTAAAGGTATGGTCCATACATCAATAATGGGGGGGGGGGGAGAGGAGAAAAACAAAAAAAAAGGTTAATCATTGAGTTAAATTCAAACCTTGGCATTTAAATCAGAAAATAAAATACATCACATCACAACAACAAAAAAGGAACTTTTACATTTCTCGATACATTTCTTTTCCCCCCTAACATTCCCTCCACACCTCTCTCTCCGCAACCTGGTGGACCTCAGGTCTTGGGAGACATTATAGTCCATAAACTGTTGGGAAGCTGGACAAGGTCCCAAAAAAATAATACCAGGGGGTTTTCTATAGCCAAAGATAAACAGTCTATGGAGTTCCCAGCCACCCTGTCAGGGAAGAAGAAACATGGATCCAAGCAAACACATAGCAAAAGAAAATACAGTCCCACTTTTACCCACTAGAATACTTATCGTCCTGGGTTAATCATTAATTAGTCATTCAGAATCTGGAACAGGAGACTCCGGCCGGAGCAGACCAGCCGTAGAGGATGAAGTGGGGTCTGAAGGAAAACTAAAGGCAAAAGATGGTGTCTTATGGGTAGGTGATCTCTGTGGTAGAGGTTGCCACTCAGAAGCAGGTCTGATAAGTGTAGACTGGGACTTTAGTTGAGCAGCCTGTGGAGTTGCAGAAGGCTTCTCTCCTGAAGGCAGAGGGTGACCCCTGGGCCCCGAAGTGTGGAGTAAATCCCATTCTTTGAGATATTGATGAGCTCTATCCGGAGTGTTAGCAGCCAAAAGGTGGTTATCTTTGTGGATGAGGAGCTTTGTTGGATACCCCCATCTGTATTTAATTCCCTGCTGTCGGAGGATTTTAGTAACCTCTCTAAATGTGGATCTCTTTTGGATGGTAAACTGAGAGAGGTCTGGAAAGACTTGGATATCTCTGAATTTTTCGGGCAAAGCAGGGTTGGAGAACATCGCCTTGGCAATCTGCTCTTTATATGTGAAAAAATGGAAGCGGGCTATCACATCTCTGGGCTTTTCAGATGGAATATTTTGCCCTCTAGGTAGCCTGTGGACTCTGTCAAGCAAATTCTCGTTAGGCAGTTGTGGTGCTTTGAGGTGGCCACAGAATTCGGCTAAGAAAGATTCTAAGTCGGCAGCGGGGATTTCCTCTGAGATTCCCCGGAATCTGAGGTTGTTGCGGCGGGAGCGATCCTCAATGTCAGCCATCTTTGCTTCCACTGTATCTAGCATATCAACCACTACATGAGAATGGTTAGAGAGATGTGCCTGTTCTACCGCCAGATATTCCTGTTTTTGCTCCAGGGCCTCAACTCTCTCGCTGATTGTGCCTATGTCTTTTCGCAGATCTGCTATGGAACTTTAAAAAGTCTTAGTAAGAGAGTCTTGTAGGTTAGTGATTTTTTGAGTGATTGTGTTGACAATTTCAGATGCCATAGTAGATGGAAGTTCTCCTGTTGTCTGAGAATACTGATCAAACAGCTCACTTTCGGCGGGTGGAAGAATATTCAGAGACTCTGAACTTAGCTGTCTGTCTACTTGAGATTTAGGCTTAAAGTGATCAGACATGGACTTTTTATATTCAGCTTGGTTTACAGTCTTTCTTCTAGAGCCCAGTGGCATGATAAATAACTGTTTGCGGTTCCTTCCCGCTCAGACTGTATACAGTATAGACATTTAAAAGTGAGCCGTGACCCAGGATAAAAGTAGTTGTCAGGTGTAGAAGTTTAAGACATAGTAGATAGGAAGAGGGACCAGGCCCCCTTAACTATTTCCCCCTGTCGCCAGACTGCCTGCAGGTTTACATAGTTGGAACTATAAGGGCCTCTTAGCCCTGCTTAGAGATTTTATAAACTGTCCAGAAGAATTGTATATTTATGGCATAGGGTCCACACCTACAGTATGCAGTTGTTGAAAATTAATTGTTATTATCCATCTTCATTCAGGATACATTTATATAGCACCACTATCAAGGGAAAGCACCTTAGAAATCAGGACCATATGTAATTTACGGTAAATACCAATCCAAATTTTAATCTCTAAATCATAGATGAAGAGAGAAACACGGTAAATACCAATCCAGCTATTGCATATGAGACAGAATCTGCAGCTTGTATGTTATTGAGTGAACACCCACATAGGGAAAACACACATGTGGGGCAGTGGTATATGTTGATCTATAAATGTCCTTGTGGGTTTGTGTCATTAGCCTATGGTACCAAGAAGGATAGTATGCTGTATTGTTGATAAAAGCACAGATTGAATGGCACTTATATCAGGGGCTAACAACTTTCTACTCACATACTGCCACGTGGGATGTTGCTGATTGTAGTATGTCTGACCAACTTCTGGAAAGAGAAAAAGTATTGTACATCAATTTTCACCCTCTCCTATAGGGTGTATGTTGGTCTGGAGGGTTAGTCAGAGGGTTTGCTGGTGTTGGGAGAGTTTTTGGAAATGCAGGCCCAGAATAGAGTGCCGATGTAGGCCGCAGCCGCGGCCTTTCCTGTAAAACGTTCTGGTACTCCCAGGCGGCCTAAATTCGCGCTGCGAAATATCCAATAAAAAAGGTAAGGGGCAACTCCAGGTGACCCCGCAAATTGTCTAAGGTGGTTTGTGAGCAGTTTCGTTGCTCTTAGTTGATGGAAAAGGCCTAAATACACTTTTTTAGGAGCAGAGCTCTGTCTCTGCATGTCTTGCCAGTTCAGCTGCTGGCTCCGCCCCCTACAATATAATTTTAATTTATATTGTAGCTATATTAGGATTTATTTTACAGGTAAGTATTTTGCTTTAAATAGGAATAATTTATTTAATAATAGTTAATTTATTTCATTAGATTTAAATTATATTTAAGTTAGGTGGTCGTTAGGGTTAGGGTTAGACTTAGCTTTAGGGGTTAATACATTTATTATAGTAGCGGTGTGGTCCGGTCGGCAGATTAGGGGTTAATAATTGTAGGTAGGTGGAGGAGACGTTGGGGGCGGCAGATTAGGGGTTAATAAATATAATATAGGGGTCGGCTGTGTTAGGGGCAGCAGATTAGGGGTACATAGGTATAATGTAGGTTGTGGAGGTGTACGGAGCGGCAGATTAGGGGTTAAAAAAAATATGCAGGTGTCAGCGATAGCGAGGGCGCAGATTAGGGGTTAATAAATATTATGTAGGTGTCGGCGGTATTAGGGGCAGCAGATTAGGGGTACATAGGGATAACGTAGGTGGCGGCGGTGTACGGAGCGGCAGATTAGGGGTTAAAAAAATTTAATAGAGTGGCTGCGATGTGGGGGGGCCTCGGTTTAGGGGTACATAGGCAGTTTATGGGTGTTAGTGTACTTTAGAGCACAGTAGTTAAGAGCTTTATAAACTGGCGTTAGCCCAGAAAGCTCTTAACTACTGACTTTTTTCTGCGGCTGGAGTTTTGTCGTTAGATTTCTAACGCTCACTTCAGCCACGACTCTAAATACCAGCGTTAGAAAGATCCCATTGAAAAGATAGGATACGCAATTGACGTAAGGGGATCTGCGGTATGGAAAAGTTGCGGCTGCAAAGTGAGCATTAGACCCTTTCCTGACTGACTCTAAATACCAGCGGTAGCCCAAAACCAGCGTTAGGAGCCTCTAACGCTGGTTTTGACGGCTAACGCCAAACTCTAAATCTAGCCGACTGTTTGTTACTGTGATTTGTGCTGGAAATAAATAAAGTATTTAAAAAAAAAAAAGTAAACACGTTTTTTTGCGCACAATTAAATTTAACATGCGCCGCGTTACATACACATTTATTAACACATAAATAAATATGTATACATATATAGACATATAAGTGCGTTGGAGCCCTTTGCAGTAAAGTAGCTGAAAACTTGAAAAATCATATTTATCCAATATTCATATTTAATAAAGTGTATAGCTATGTATTTACTATAAATATTTAACATTGCAATATTCTATATATAGGGGAATACATTCTAAAAACTTTTAAATAGGTATTTCTATATATCTGTATATAGCTATAACTATATATATATATATATATATATATATATATATATATATATGTATTTTATTTTACCAAAAAAATTATCACATACAGTGTATATAAAGAAATATTTGATTAAGAAATAATAGAACACATTCTGTGAAGAACATTAGAATGTGAAATATTAATATTTTATGTCGGGCTAGTGCACTTGAGAAAATGCTATTGGGTTTGTGCAATATGTTGGGTCAAAATAGATGGTCTCCTGAAATCGACAGTTTAGCATGAACTGAAAACAAAATGATGACAATGGGTTTCTATACAAATAACTTATATCTTTTTTTTTTACTGTATTTTAGCATACTTTTTATTGTAAACCATTGTCATGCTCCGGTGTATAACCGTTAAGAAAACTGACCTTAGGGTCAGTGGTAGGGAATTGAAGACCCAGAGAAGAGTGTCCTGGATGTGGATAGCTGAGATTCTGTGATTCATAATTGCTAGGAGTAATTGCAGGGTTCAAGAAGTGTAAAACATTTCTATGCAGCATATTAAGCAAACAGATAGTATTGAGCTTCAGAGCGCATGACTGTAAGCTTGCCATACACAGCAAAAAAGCCAGAGAGTACAATATGTATGTGGTAGGAAACAGTATTCACAATAAGCAAACTGGAAAAGTTGATGTAGGATTCAGAATGTATGCATGTGCGCTAAACCCGACAAGAGGGTGTTTTATGTATTTATTTATATTAAATATTCGAAAAATATTATTATTATTAGATATGAATACTTTACACTCCAATGTTCTTCACATAGAAGAAAATGGTATTTTTATTTTTGATATAAATATGTATATATATATATATATTTATTTATACACACACACAAACAAAGACATATATAGACTTTAAGGGCCCTTTCCACCCAAATAGATTTAAACATGAAAAATTATTTTTAATAACCACCACTGCTCACACAAGCTTGTTTTTAATCTGTTTTCTAATGGAGAATAACAATGTACCGGCTGCCCAGACTAAGCAACACTTCTTGAATCATCGCTGATAAGTTGTTCCAACTCATGCCTCGTCTTGAAAACGCCATGATGGAGGACCAGCATATGTAAAAGTGACCTACAATCCACACCCTAACAGGAGCCCTGGAAGCACCTGCAAGAAACAAACAAAACAACTAACAAGATATCAAACTGGACAGCCGCCAAACCAAGACCAAATTTAAACAGGAGAGCGAATATATAATTGATACCTATGTGATCGCCACCTGCTGAATTGCTTGATCTGTTCTCTTAATATACCCTGTGCATCAATGGTTGTTTTGGCCCCTATCCTGAATAAAAGCTTGACAATCCTTGTAACGTATAAACCAGCCCTATTTGCCTCCTGCCCTAAAACATTCCTAAACTGATAACTCAATAAGGAGGATCCATCTGCATGTATCAGTAACTGTTGGAGCAACTAAACACCACTACCTACTGAATGCTTTGAAGGGCCCACCAACTCCCAAAGACTGCGAATGTTGCGCTAAACAATAGTACATCATAAGATATGCACACAGACTCCAGTACACATAACAACAGCCGCTGCACTGTAATAGAATCCCTCAAGTCTGCCACCTTCACCTCAGACCTGTCCCAGCTGTGCACAGTCTGCTTCAGGAGATATGAACCTGTGGGATTTGGACGGCCCTGGAGAAATAAGCCACAGCAGTCAACTGAAACTGCACTCTCCCTTTCTAAGCCCCTTTAGCTCATAACTGCACCAACCAATCCAAGAACATCTGACCAACAACTACCTTCTGTCCAGATTTGGCCTTGCAGAATAACTCTCACTCAATTATATCTGCTGATAAGCTTTCCAAGTTGCAGGGGCAAGGGACACACTCACTTACAGTAAAAGAGGGGCACATCATAAAATAATCTGACAAAGATATGATGAACACAGAATACCATTAGAAGCACCCTTAGGGGCCAGAATAACATTTGCAGCAGCCCTAGAGGCCAACTACAAAATAGCTACCACTGAAATCTGGACAGAGCATTGGCAACCATATAATGCCCAAAAATGAATATTAAAATGCATGCATTCATGCCCCTAGCTACTGGCAAAGATAAAACAGACAACCTGTTAAAGGCGTAGATCACACTAAGATTGTACCACCACCCCAATGGGGAACACCTACAAAAGCATCAGAATTTTTGTAAAGCCCTATTCAACCCACGACACCGGGCAAGGAGCCGCACTCATCAAGGTATGGTTCATAGCCAAGAGCCCTCACTGCATCCATAAATGGTGAAGTGATTGACTAGGCAATGGGGCAGACCTCCACAGAACAAGCAATTAAACTCCTTTGGAGAAGCTCCCAAACTACCAAGTCATCTCTCCTCTGTAATCCTACCAGGGCCGCCACTAGAAATTTTGGGGCCCCTGACTAAGCTATTGATCGCCCCCCCCAATTTGGCCAAGTGACTAAAATGTGTGCACATACACAAACACAGAAATTTACACACAGGAACACTCACACTAACACACATTAACACAGATGCACAGAGACACTAACACATAAAATGACACAGACACAAACTAACAAATACACACACTAATAAACACATACAGACCCACATTAACCCCTTAATGACCACAGCACTTTTCCATTTTCTGTCCATTTGGGACCAAGGCTATTTTTACATTTTTGCAGTGTTTGTGTTTAGCTGTAATTTTCCTCTTACTCTTTTACTGTACCCACACATATTATATACCGTTTTTCTCGCCATTAAATGGACTTTCTAAAGATACCATTATTTTTATCATATCTTATCATTTACTATAAAAAAAAATATAAAATATGAGGAAAAAATGGAAAAAACACACTTTTTCTAACTTTGTCCCCCAAAATCTGTTACACATCTACAACCACCAAAAAACACCCATGCTAAATAATTTCTAAATTTTGTCCAGAGTTTAGAAATACCCAATGTTTACACGTTCTTTGCTTTTTTTTGCAAGTTATAGGGCAATAAATATAAGTAGCACTTTGCTATTTCCAAACCACTTTTTTTCAAAATGAGCGCTAGTTACATTGGAACCCTGATATCTGTCAGGAATACCTGAATATCCCTTGACATGTATATATATTTTTTTTAGAAGACATCCCAAAGTATTGATCTAGGCCCATTTTGGTATATTTCATGCCACCATTTCACCACCAAATGCGATCAAATAAAAAAAATTGTTCACTTTTTCACAAATTTTTTCACAAACTTTAGGATTCTCACTGAAATTATTTACAAACAGCTTGTGCAATTATGGCATAAATGGTTGTAAATTTTTCTCTGGAATCCCCTTTGTTCAGAAATAGCAGACATATATGGCTTTGACGTTGCTTTTTGGTAATTAGAAGGCCGCTAAATGCCACTGCGCACCATGCATGTATTATGCACAGCAGGGAAGGGGTTAATAAGGGAGCATGTAGGGAGCTTTTTGGGGTAATTTTAGCTTTAGTGTAGTGTAGTAGACAACCCAAAGTATTGATCTACGCCCATTTTGGTATATTTCATGCCACCATTTCACCGCCAAATGCGATCAAATAAAGAAAAACGTTAAATTTTTCAAAATTTTAGATTTCTCACTGAAATCATTTACAAACATTTTGTGCAATTATGGCACAAATGGTTGTAAATGCTTCTCTGGGGTCTCCTTTGTTCAAAAATAGCAGACATATATGGATTTGGTGTTGCTTTTTGGTAATTAGAAGGCCGCTAAATGCCACTGCGCACAACACGTGAATTATGCCCAGCAATGAAGGGGTTAATTAGGTAGCTTGTATGGAGTTTGCAGGGTTAATTTTAGCTTTAGTGTAGAGATCAGCTTCCCACCTGACACATCAGACCCCCTGATCCCTCCCAAAGAGCTCTCTTTCCTCCCCCACCCCAAAAATTGTCCCCGCCATCTTAAGTACTGGCAGAAAGTCTGCCAGTACTAAAATAAAAGGTATCCTTTTTTTATATATAGCATATTTACATATGCTGCTGTGTAAGATTCCCCCCCTTAGCCCCCAACCTCCCTGATCCCCCCTAAAACAGCTCTCTAACCCTCCCCCTCTGCCTTATTGGGGGCCATCTTGGGTACTGGCAGCTGTCTGCCAGTACCCAGTTTGCATGTAAAAATGTTTTTATTTTTTTTTATTTTTGGTTTTTCTGCAGTGTAGCTTCCCCCCCCAAGACTAATCCCCCACCCCCTCCCAGATCCCTTAGATGACTTTAATCAGGGATTTTATCCCTCCTTTCTCCCCATAATAAAAAAAAACGTTTCTGTAGTGTAAGTGGTTCCCACCCGCTCCCTCCCCGTGCACGCGCCCGCCCACCACCCCCCGTGCACGCGCGCGCGCCCATGCGCGCCCCCAGCGATACCGCCCCCCGATCCCGCCCCCCTCTCTGACCAAGAAGCCATCGATGGCCGCCCACCCACCTCCCACTTCAGCTCCCACCCACCAACGAATGCGGCCATCGATGTCTGGTGCAGAGAGGGCCACAGAGTGGCTCTCTCTGCACCAGAGGGGTAAAAATTTTTATTGCATGATGCCTCAATATCGAGGCATCCTGCAATAACCGGAAAACAGCTGGAAGTGATCAGGATCGCTTCCAGCTGCTTTCCACACTGAGGACGTGCAGGGTACGTTCTCAGGCGTTAACTGCCTTTTTTCTGAGGACGTACCCTGCACGTCCTCAGTCGTTAAGGGGTTAACACAGACCCACACTCACACAGAGACACTAACACAGACACACACTAACAAATACACTCACTAAATGGTTGTTTCATGTGTTTCTATGGTGATAATAGGACCGGAAAAACCCAAGTACCATGGAGAATGTCTATGAATTTTTGTGTTATACATTATATGACATGTTTTATTTTGTGTGACCTAAGTAGTTGTAGCCTACCAGTTTACATTGATGATTACAATACAGAAGATTTGTAGCAGAAACAGTAATGAAATAATCTCATCGGTAAATAGGTGAGGCTGAATATGTGTCACTCAGCAGGTAAAATAAGACATATTATGGTTTACCTCTAATGTAGCTGCCTCCATACTAGAAATGCTAGTGAATACAAGAACTGCTGTCCTACACTTAAGTTGGCCCAGTCACTCCTTTCAATTATTCCTCTAGGCATCACTCTGCAAACGAAGGTCAACAATCTCAACAGGGACTGTAGATCCCGTAGTGGGAGAAATTATGCTGTCACAGCTGCAGAAACCGCAACCAGCAACTTCTAAACTTTGTCCTCCGGCAAACTACACATGGAATCAACACTGTCAATTTCAATTCTCAAGTAAGTTTTATCCTCGGCAAGAGGAACACCAAACCTTTCAATAAGTGACTTCATGACACACAACCTAGCGCAGTCAACCAAATCCGCTGGACCCTCTTACAATAAATCATCCAGGTGATGAGCTACAAAATCATTACCTACCTCCGTCACCATTGCCCAGTGTAGGAATGTGCTAAAGACCTCAGAGAAAGTTCAGGACACAGAGCACACCAAAAGTGTCAACTGTCCACATAATAATAACTGTTAAATTTCATTCTCACAAGATGAATATAATTGAGATGAATGGGTAACAGAATAAAAAACTCAACACTCAACTTGACTAAAGGTCCCTTGGACCAGGCACCCCTTAGCTATGCCTAAAGCATCATCTAAAGACTGATACTTTACGGAACTAACCGCAATATCAATTGCTTCATTGACCAACCTACCCTTAGGATAGGACAGGTGCTGAATGAGGCAATACATCCCCTGTTTCTTCTTTAGAACTGTCTAAAAAGGGGAAAATCACTAAAATTAGGGAGAAGAGGATCCTTAAACTGACCAACAACCCTGCCAATTGTAATCTTCTTGTCTAACTATTTCCAGCACAAATTGAAGAAATAGGTATGCAGACTGAAGATTTCTGCATTTCGAACAACCTTCCACCACCCCAACATAGAAATCACAAACCCCTGATTCAACACCCCCCCCCCCCCAAGGATTAATGCAGCTGCATCCTTATCTGGATATGAGGCCAACCATGGCATAATTGTGTGAACCCTCAGAGGCATTGGCAATCTTTCCCTCCCCCTGATAGAATTCTATCAGCCAATCGGAATTGAAGGGACTCCATCTTGGATGACATCACTTAAAGGTACCTTCATTCAGTCATAGCTGCTGGAAGAAGAGGATGCTCTGCGTCGGATGTCTTGAAGATGGACCCACTCCACGCCGGATGGATGAAGATAGAAGATGCCGTCTGGATGAAGACTTCTGCCCGTCTGGAGGACCACTTCTGCCCGGCTTGGATGAAGACTTCTGCCCATCTGGAGGACCACTTCGCCCGGTTGGATGAAGACGTCTCCCGGTAGGGTGATCTTCAGGGGGTTAGTGTTAGGTTTTTTTAAGGGGGTATTGGGTGGGTTTAGAGTAGGGTTGGTTGTGTGGGTGGTGGGTTTTAATGTTGGGGGGATTTGTACTTTTTTTTACAGGTAAAAGAGCTGATTACTTTGGGGCAATGCCCCGCAAAAGGCCCTTTTAAGGGCTATTTGTAATTTAGTGTAGGGTAGGGCTTTTTTTATTTTGGGGGGGCTTTTAGATTAGGTTAGATTAGGTGTAATTAGTTTAAAAATCTTGTAATTTTTTATTATTTTCTGTAATTTAGTGTTCGGTTTTTTGGTACTTTAGATAATTTTATTTAATTTAGGCAATTAATTTAATTATAGTGGTAGTGTTAGGTGTAATTAAAACTTAGGTTAGGTTTTATTTTACAGGTACTTTTGTCTTTATTTTAGCTAGGTAGTTATTAAATAGTTAATAACTATTTACTAACTATTCTACCTAGTTAAAATAAATACAAACTTGCCTGTAAAATAAAAATAAACCCTAAGATAGCTACAATGTAATGATTAGTTATATTGTAGCTAACTTAGGGTTTATTTTATAGGTAAGTATTCAGTTTTAAATAGGAATAATTTAGTTAATGATAGTTATTTTTATTTAGATTTATTTAAATTATATTTAAGTTAGGGGTTGTTAGGGTTAGACTTAGGTTTAGGGGTTAATAATTTGAATATAGTGACGGCGACGTTGAGGGCGGCATATTAGGGGTTAATAAATATAATGTAGGTGTCGGCAATGTTGGGGGCAGCAGATTAGGGGTTCATAAGTATAATGTAGGTGGCAGTGGTGTCCGGAGCAGCAGATTAGGGTTAATAATATAATGTAGATGTCGGCAATGTTGGGGGTGGCAGATTAGCGGTTAATGGATTAGGGGTGTTTAGACTCGGGGTTCATGTTAGGGTGTTAGGTGTAGACATAAATGGATTTTCCCCATAGCAATCAATGGGGCTGAGTTAGGAGCTAAATGCTGCTTTTTTGTAGGTGTTAGGTTTTTTTTCAGCCGGCTTTCCCCCATTGATTCCTATGGGGAAATTGTGCACATGATGTTTAGTTGAGCTACAGCACACTATAGTGGAGTGGAGGATTAGTCAGAATAGAGAGAGAGGCGCAAACAGAGGAGTTAGTTAGGTCGCATTGTTGGTTGGTTAAGCTTGTACACTTACATATATTTTTACATATTGCACACATATTGCATACATACATATACAAATACACCACACTTTTTTTTCTAACACCTCACACATTTTATTTCAATTTTACAGTGTGATAGGCTGAGTGTTTGGTTGTGATTGTGTGTGATTGAACTGGGAGTGAGTGTGAGTGTGTGAGTGTGTGTAGTGTGAGGATGGCAGGGAGAGGTAGGGTGGAGGGGAGGAGGAGAGAGGAGTGGCAGGGAGAGGAGTATTGTAGAGGACAGGAGGTGCAGTGGGGTCCCCGTCAGGGAGTAAGTGGAGATGGGAGAGGGAGAGCTAGAAGGGATGATGGGGGGGGGAGATACCCGAGAGCCCCAGAGAGCAGGCACATCTAGAAGAGGGACAGAGGGTGCACATGGGGTCAGAAGGGGGGAGGAGGGAGAGTATAGGGAGGAACCCACACCAGGGACATCACAGGGAGCAAGCCAGGTGTCCACAGAGGATGAGAGCATGAGATGTCCAAACTTTTCATTCGATGCGAATGTTGCCCTAGTCCAGGCCATCATGGACAATCACAGTGCACTCTTTGGCCAGGAGAAGGGCAAAAGCATTGCCAAAAGGCGTAAAACGGCATGGTTGGCGGTAGAGGATGCCGTCAACAGTGTAGCCCTGCCGAGGAGGACTGTTGAGGGCCTTAAAAAAAGGTAGAATGACTGTAAGAGGTGGGTGAAAGAAAAGATGGGGCAGGAAGCCATGCACCAGAGGGGAACAGGCGGTTGTCCACACCTGGACACAGAATACAACACCTGGCAGGAGATGATACGCAGGTCCCTGAGTATCTCATCATTTGACTCCTCCACAGAATCTCCTGTCACGAGGATGCAAACAGACATGCCGCCACCTCCACCACCACCGCCACCACCAGTCACAGGCATGCAGCCAACACCACCAGTCTTCAGGCAACCATGTGAACATTATGCTCCCAGGCATAAGCAGGGTTGGATGGCTTCAGTTGAGGACCCGGATGTAATGCCACCACCATTGCCATATGATCCCTGGCAAGATTCCTGGCCAGAGGAATATTCTTCTTTTGGATTTGAGGGGGAGCCAAGACAGCCACAAAGGGTCCATTTATTTACCCCCCTCCCAACACAATCTCAGGGCAGTCATGGCTTTTACACACAGGCTATGTCACAAGAAGTGCCAACTGGACAGGCTGAGTGGTCACACACTGGTCATCAGTGGGACTATCAATCCACCCTGAGAGCTCCACCATCCTCTTCACTTGGGAGAGAACCACCATCCTCTTCACTTGGAAGAGCTCCACCATCTGCAGAAGAAAATATAGCTGAAATTACTTAAGCAGCAGCAGATGCAGCTGAACCTGCACCTCAAGCACCACCAGATGTAGCTGAACCTGCACCTCAAGCACCACCAGATATAGCTGAACCTGTACCTCAAGCACCATCAGATGTAGCTGAACCTGCACCTCAAGCACCACCAGATGCAGCTGAACCTGCACCTCAAGCACCACCAGATGCAGCTGAACCTGCACCTCAAGCACCTAGAAGCCCTGCTGCTCAAGAGCCTGTGGATGCATTGTATTCACCCCTGGGTGAGGAATACATTGTACTCCAGAGGAGGCTCATTACAAGCACGAAGAATATACAAAGAGGCCAAGAGAGGTTCTTCAGGAGCCAACAGAGGAGACAACAACCTAGCATAGAGCTACAGAGGGACATAACAGCATCATTAAGTGCAAGTGTTCATAACCAATCCCAGATTATGCAAATTCTGTCTGATATGCAGATGCAAATGGACAATAGATGGCGAGAACAAAATCAACTCTTTGGTGTGTTGGTTGAGCACTTTACACACCAGCAGGACACTGCCTCCAGCCTATCATCTGTGGCCAGCACACCAGCAGAAACAGAAGAATCTTCTCAAACCAGGAGAACAAGGAAATACACTACAGCCACCTCAGCTCCATCATACAAGAAGCCAAAAAAGAAATAAATATTTTTATAGTTCACCATAAATCTTGTCCTCTGTTATTTACCATATAATTGTCATCCACATAAATGTGAGGTGTGTTTTAGTACACTAATATTGTTAAAACATATAATAAGGCCTGTGTGGAAATGGACCAAAAAAGGTAATATTATCATGTTTATGACATATTCTTGTACTATAACTCACATCCACAATAGTTGTTTCTGAAGGGTACATATAGTAATATTCACTTCTAAGATGTAAATCAATATATCTCACATCCAATATAAATGTACATTGGTATATATAGTAGTGATGTTACTGATAGGGTGGGCATTATCAGGTGTTTTAAGTCTACAGGTGAGAGGTTGTGGTGTCTGTGATTGGTTTGACACAATTGCAAAGAGGCAGCCTTCAAGAAGGTCTTAGAAATGATCATATGAGCCATCCTAGGTTTTGCTTTCAAATAAGAATACCAAGAGAACAAAGCAAGTGTTCTAATTAAATCTGAAAGTAGTTTGAAATAACATGCCCTATTTAAAAGAAGAAGGTTTTCTTTGGACTTGACTGTCCCTTTATATATTTTGGCATCAGTGCCAAGCTGTGTTAGCTTTAGAATAAATTACACTCCAGTGGGTTCTAAAGAGATGAAGGTAATACAATTGAAAGTAAATAAGCAAGTATATGTCCACAATGTGATAAAGTACCTACAAGCTCAATCCATTTGATTATGTTGTGGCTTGAAACTATTTCAAATACACAAATAAACCTTAAAAAAGCAATATCATAGTAATATACTGTCCCTTTAACCTTGAGATGCTGCTTAAATGTATGTGTTTGTTAAGGCTTCCAGGGAGTTACGATGGTTTTTTAGTCAGTGCAAGGGTTCCTGCGCCTGCAATTTGTGGCGAGATGAGAATGGAGTAGATTTTCTGAAATCTGCACGCGTAAGTCCTTACGCTGTATATTGGATACCAAATTGTGCGTAGTTCTATGTTAGTCTATGGGTAAAAAAATTACGGCTGAAGGGTGAAATATACGCGCGTAACTTGTATGCTATGCCATATATGTGATACCAAACCCGCACAAAAACCGGCGTCGACGGCTTTTGCGGGTGACGCTGCATATCGGATGGGGCCCACTGTGTCCCAATTCAACAAAATGATTTGATACTGGTGCATTCTTATCCCCAATCCTAATATTTGACTTGTACTCATTTATGCGGTCTCTAATCCTGCGAGTAGAGTCACCGATATAGATTTTAGAGCAGGGGCATTTGATAAGATAAATTGTTAATTTTTTTCAGGTATAGTATCCCTTTATTTTAAAATTCTTTCCCGTTTGAGGATGAACAAAGGAATCTCCTTTCACAATATTGTTGCAACTTAGGCATGGGAAACAACGCATTTTTGGAGCATGTATATTTTGTTTTAAACCCCTTGCAGGGCCAATATCTGCCCTCACTATATTATCCCTGATGGTTTTTGCTTCTCTTGTAGACTGACATAGGTATAATCTTAAATTCCTCTACTTGTGGATTCAAATCCTTAATAATGCCTCAATGTTTTCAAATAATATTTGAAACCTTCTGACTGAATATTTACATATAGGGAACATACATAGTATGAACTTTTCCCTTTCACATGATTAAGGTCTGCTGACCGAAACGTTGTGGATTTATTCGTCTGTTGCTCTGTTGAAATAAAGTCTTTTTGATACTTTGGAGTGCTGCTGTTTTGGACTTTTCTGATATTGCTGAGGTGAGTCCAGTGTCCTACAGCTTGCACCCATTGACAGGAGTGCTGGACTTTCCTTGTTTTCTTCTACTTGGACTGTACTTGATTACTGCAAACAGCCTTTGCTCTGTTAATAAAAATTAATGGAGATGAATGTGAAAGACAAAGAGCTTAAGACATTATCATACAGTGATTTGGAAGCTGCAAATATTACAACACTAGTGTGGGACTCAAGGACTTTTCTCCGAACACAACCAACAGAGGCCTTTATAAAACAATATGAGAAATTTTCCAAAAATAATGTGGCCACTACTTTGGCAGAATATCATAGGATACGCCGTATCCCTAGAGGATGGAGGATGAACGTAAGACCAACCCTGATGTATGACAATAAGGAGTATGGTGAAAAATTCACATACATACTAAATAAATGTTACCTAGATCTGATTGTCCTAGTGGTGGAGTATTTACAAAAGAAACTGGAGATCCAGAAACAAGAAATAACAGCAGGATATTCATGGTGAAAGTACACAAGGCCCATTCCAGCATCACAGACAATGTCACACACGCGACGCGCAAGGTAGCTCCACCTCACTTCTGGATCATTGGGGCAATCCAACACCAGCGGACGAGAGGTGGTAGGAAGCACCGCCACCACAGGGAATATTCAGAAGCCTGAGACCGGCAACCAGAAGCAGAATAGGATAACACGCAGCCTGAAGTAGTGGTAAACCTGTCAAAGCACAATCTATCAACTGCTGAACTTTCAGTGTTAAACAAAGGACTTTCCTTTTGCCTTCAAACGAGGTGTAATTTTTTTGATTGACAGAGAGATCTGGCTTCTTTTTTTGCTCTATAAAATTAAAATCATTCTTTGCACAGCAAAAGTCTTGTACTTTTAAAGATGTCAGGTAAGGGCAATTGTCATTGCATAATTTGGGGCTGAGAAATAAGAGTTTATTTACCCCTAACATCCCTAACAGTAGTATAGACACATTTATAAGGTTGGTACAAAGGGATATTTACTAGAGTCAAGTGACAATAATAATAAAAAACCCAAGTATACCAATTTTTCTATGAGTGAGAGGAAGGCTTTAAATTAATTAAGAAATAATAAGGGGTTATTTGTAAACCTGCGGATAAGGGCGGAGCCACTGTTATCCTCGATAAAAAGTATTATGTTGAAGAGATTCTGTCACAATTAAATGACACTAATATATACAAACCCCTGGATAGGGATCCATCATTTGATATTAGGAAGGAATTATTGAGATGTCTGAATGTGGCATTTAGGATGGGTGTAATTACGGATAAGGAGGTGAAATTTTTGACTCCAGATAAATTTTCTATAACAGTATTTCTCACCCTTCTTAAAATCTACAAGGATATGAAAAATGCCCCCGGGCACCCTATAGTGGCCAGTACAGATTCAATTTTGAGTAAGGTTTCCATATATTTGGATAAGTTACTGAGACCACTGGTTATAAGATCTGAATCCTATTTGAAAGACACAGGGGCATTTTTTACTAAAATCAAGGATCTAGATTTACAGTGAAAATTAATTCTATATTACCTAGACGTAAATAGTCTGTACACTTCCATTACCCATACAAGTGGGATGGATGCAGTTAGAAATGCAATGTTTAGCAGTGGTATGTTTACAGAATTTCAAACTGAATTTATTCTGCAATTATTAAAATTAACCCTCCATTGCAACTATTTTCTTTTCCAGGATAGATATTACCTTCAGTGTCAAGGAACCGCCATGGGGTCAAATGTCACCCCAACATATGCCAACATCTACATAAACATCTATGAGGAGAGGTACTGTATATTTACACTCATGTGTTATTTTTAAGATATGGCATATGCTGGTAACGCTATATAGATGACTTGTTTGGTGTATGGGGGAGCGACATTGACTCCCTTTCTGATTTTGTGGGGGATTTAAAATTGAGTACCAGATTTATTAAATTTAAGTTAATCTATAGTGAAGAGAAAATAGATTACCTAGACACCACAGTGATTAAGAAAGGTAGAACATTGGAGACAGATCTTTTTAGGAAAGAGAGTGACAGAAATAATCTCCTTAGGTATGAAAGTGCCCATCCGCCCCCATTAGTAAAGAGTCTCCCTAAGAGTCAACTTCTGAGAGTTTAAAAGATTGTAACAAATTGTAACAAATAAAGCATTGGCTTATAAACGCATTGATGAAATGGGTCATTTATTTTTGGAGAGAGGTTACCTGGAAAAAAAATATACTGCTTTTGTGAAATTTAGAGTAGGTGTTATTGCATTGTCTTTTTATGATACACTTGTTAATTATGCAATTCTACTGCATTGAGTGATCCTTTAAACAAAAGCAAATGTTGTTTAAAGTCACTTTAAAGACAATATTTAAAACACATAATATAATACACATAATGAACATATAAGGTCATTCTATCAGGTTTAAATATGGTATTTCATAAATACTACTATAATTATCCTATACAGGGAGTGCAGAATTATTAGGCAAATGAGTATTTTGACCACATCATCCTCTTTATGCATGTTGTCTTACTCCAAGCTGTATAGGCTCGAAAGCCTACTACCAATTAAGCATATTAGGTGATGTGCATCTCTGTAATGAGAAGGGGTGTGGTCTAATGACATCAACACCCAAAATCAGGTGTGCATAATTATTAGGCAACTTCCTTTCCTTTGGCAAAATGGGTCAAAAGAAGGACTTGACAGGCTCAGAAAAGTCAAAAATAGTGAGATATCTTGCAGAGGGATGCAGCACTCTTAAAATTGCAAAGCTTCTGAAGCGTGATCATCGAACAATCAAGCGTTTCATTCAAAATAGTCAACAGGGTCGCAAGAAGCGTGTGGAAAAACCAAGGCACAAAATAACTGCCCATGAACTGAGAAAAGTCAAGCGTGCAGCTGCCAAGATGCCACTTGCCACCAGTTTGGCCATATTTCAGAGCTGCAACATCACTGGAGTGCCCAAAAGCACAAGGTGTGCAATACTCAGAGACATGGCCAAGGTAAGAAAGGCTGAAAGACGACCACCACTGAACAAGACACACAAGCTGAAACGTCAAGACTGGGCCAAGAAATATCTCAAGACTGATTTTTCTAAGGTTTTATGGACTGATGAAATGAGAGTGAGTCTTGATGGGCCAGATGGATGGGCCCGTGGCTGGATTGGTAAAGGGCAGAGAGCTCCAGTCCGACTCAGACGCCAGCAAGGTGGAGGTGGAGTACTGGTTTGGGCTGGTATCATCAAAGATGAGCTTGTGGGGCCTTTTCGGGTTGAGGATGGAGTCAAGCTCAACTCCCAGTCCTACTGACAGTTTCTGGAAGACACCTTCTTCAAGCAGTGGTACAGAAAGAAGAAGTCTGCATCCTTCAAGAAAAACATGATTTTCATGCAGGACAATGCTCCATCACACGCGTCCAAGTACTCCACAGCGTGGCTGGCAAGAAAGGGTATAAAAGAAGAAAATCTAATGACATGGCCTCCTTGTTCACCTGATCTGAACCCCATTGAGAACCTGTGGTCCATCATCAAATGTGAGATTTACAAGGAGGGAAAACAGTACACCTCTCTGAACAGTGTCTGGGAGGCTGTGGTTGCTGCTGCACGCAATGTTGATGGTGAACAGATCAAAACACTGACAGAATCCATGGATGGCAGGCTTTTGAGTGTCCTTGCAAAGAAAGGTGGCTATATTGGTCACTGATTTGTTTTTGTTTTGTTTTTGAATGTCAGAAATGTATATTTGTGAATGTTGAGATGTTATATTGGTTTCACTGGTAAAAATAAATAATTGAAATGGGTATATATTTGTTTTTTGTTAAGTTGCCTAATAATTATGCACAGTAATAGTCACCTGCACACACAGATATCCCCCTAAAATAGCTATAACTAAAAACAAACTAAAAACTACTTCCAAAACTATTCAGCTTTGATATTAATGAGTTTTTTGGGTTCATTGAGAACATGGTTGTTGTTCAATAATAAAATTAATCCTCAAAAATACAACTTGCCTAATAATTCTGCACTCCCTGTAATATCACTGAGTCTTTTTTCCGATTTTCCTCTAATGGAATTCAGTACCCTGATAGAATAACATTCAACTCAGTGGATGGTTTATCATTGCAGGAGCTTATTTATATATTCCCTAATAGGTCACATCAAAGGAGACAGGATAAATAATACTCAATAGGCTTAAGGTCTAAACACCTATTCAGTCCTACATACTGTAGAACCCTCCCCTTTAGAAAATAAATAAGACCAGACAACAACGTTGGGATATAGACCGGTCACAGTCGTGTTTATTTAATAAATGAATAACTGGTGCCTACGTATTCTATATTATTATACTAGGCACTAGAACATAACTTTAACTTTAAACTTGTAAACAAGTTTGAAACAAAAAACTCAGTGGCGGCATCCATCCCTAACCTAACCCTTACCAGCAAGTGGCCAAGGCCCCTTTCGAGGTTTGCAGCGTGACACCCGGCTGTTCATGCCCATTGGCACCGGGAGAGAGCTGTGAAGTTTAGAGGTTATCCTCCTGCATCTGCAAAGGAGAGAACCCCTAGGCCGGACCTAGCGGGTGTCACCCCTCCCTCTTTTATAGACCGGGGCCTTGACCACCAACAAGAATCAAGCATCCTCTTGCCGCCACTAAAGCCAACCGGCACCTATTTCTTAACACCCAGAGTGGCTTCTTATTAAATATTTTTTTTTTTTTAATTCAACATAAATTAATAATTTTTTTTTTTTTTCACAACACGTGTGTACTCAGATTACCCTTAAAAGCGCGCCTCTGATGTCTTTTAGAAATAGATCCAAACCAGCGTCCACTAGGTGGACGCCATCAGGGCAAAATAGGTCCTTCCTGTCAGCTGTTATTGCTTCGTGTCTAATTACGAAGCCACCCAGGGCCATGACCGTCCTACCCAACTGCCTGTTGACCTTCTTCCTTACATTATAGGTAGCTTTTTGGGTCACTATATGCCTCCAATGTAGTCGAGCAACCACATTCGACCATCCCAGCTTTACGTCTTTCAACCAGGTGTGTACATACTTTAAATCGGCTACCATCCTCTTAATGAGGTCCAAAGCAGGCAACGACCCCAAATCATTCCAACCCAGGTGCAGCACTAAGATGTTAGGCTGCCCCCATCTCCTGTGTGCCTCTTGCAAAAGAGCTGACAAATCTGCCCATGAGAGTCCTCTGCGACCCAACCAGTGGAAGTTGGCCCTGGACTTTGCAAATCCAAGTTGCTGACCTTCCGTTGACCGCAACGCCCTGAGTGACGCCCAGTGGATAAAGGAGTGGCCCACTATCCACACACGAACTGGAGGGGAATTTCCACCTATTGTACCTAGCAAAATATGATCAAACCCATTAACTCCTTTTTCAGTTCCCATGGGCACTCCCTTCCTGGCCCCCAATAACACTTTTGCTAATGAAAAGACCCCATGTGTAGCTGAAAATACGTGCCAATTTTTTTTTTTTACAAAACAAAAAGCTTAATCATCTCCCCTCTTTTTCTTTCTTTTTTTTTTTAACAGTACCCTGAAGCATTTCAAGCATTCTTCATAGTTCTCCGCCCTGCGCACCCTTTTGGGGCCCGTTCCCTCTGCCGCCTGTTCCTTTGCTCTAAAAGCATCCAAAGAGAGTTTGAAAACATTAACGTATCGGCCCTCCTGGATTTTTTAAATTACCTTCTGCTTAAGATGTCCATATAAAGAGTGCACCAGAGAGGGGTATGTATCCCTTTGCGCCACCACCCTATGTGGGACCTGATCTGGTGCTGTGCCCCCAGGCCCTGTTGCCCCCACCATGCTATCCCCTGCGACGGGAGTCCCTGACTTGGCCTTTGTCTGCGTGGCCACCATTTTTTTTAATCCACCTAAACATCCGTCTCTGGCCTTTACCCACTAGCCCTAGGTCCTCCCCACTGTCTGATCCTGACCCGCTAGTGGATAATGCTACTGGTTCCTTTTCACGTGCCTGCAGAGACAAAACAACTTGGGGAGTACTCTGCCCCACGATGGAGTCCCCAAAACTCACATTCGCCCTCCTCCCCCCTTCACTCGCCCCCACATTTACACCCAAAGCCACAGCAACCGCCCTCCTGATCATCTCTTCCTGGCTTAACCCCTCCTGGGCATGTTCACTTAACCCAGGGGAGGCATGTGGCCTACCAGCATCCTGCAATGCTGCCTGCACAGCTCTCCTGATGGTATCCTCAGTAACCCTGACTGCTGCTATGGTATCCTCAGTAACCCTGACTGCTGCTACATCCAAACCATCACCCCTGTCAGTGGCGCTCCCCGTTCTCATCACATCATGCTCTCTTAGGCCCCTCATCAGAAACTGTGCATTGCACCTGTTATCGTGCCCTCTACCTGCCTGTCCAGGAATATTTGAAGCCTCCCTAGTATTAGCCATTATCCCCAGCCTTATAGTTGCTCCCATAGTGCCCCTGCATGCATACATCTCTCTCACATCTCCTGCACTATCCCTGAGGCCTACTGCGCATCTCACCAGCTCCCTGGGTCTCCTGTCACCCCCCCCGCCACCAACCTCCTGTTTGCACTACCCTCCGGTAAGTGCCCTGCACACGCACCCCCGCGCTGGGCCCCATCAGTGGACCAGAGCCTCCCCAAGTTACCTGGAGTGCTCCGACCACGTGGGCCATGTCTTTTCTCCTCCTGTCCGGATCCAAAATGGCAGCCGTGACCTTTCTCACTGGATGATCTTGAGGAGGAAGTCTCAAGGTATCCGCCGCCTGATGTGCAGGCCCTCACCTCTATGTGCTCCACCGGCCATGTAGAAGGCCGCGCCACACCACCCGCTCCACCGTCGGCCACCGGAGCATCCTGGCCCCTATCTCGCATGGCAGGGCCCATAACAGTGGCCAGAGATTGTGCGAGGGCCAGGACTGCTGCCATGGCCACTGGTGGCAATGCGGGCAATGCTGCAGCTGCTGGGTCTCCCTGCCTAACTCCCTATGCCACCAGGCCCACTGCAGCCCCACTATCTCCTTCTGCCCCCAAATTAGGAGAGTCCATCTCCTCTGATGACTGCTGCCACATGGGGCCTTGTGCAGCCACCTCCTCACTAGTACCCTGGGCCCTACTCCCACCTGCTGCCACCCCTTCTCCTGCCTGTCTCCCTTTATTGAATCTTCTCATAGGGGGTGTCTTTTGGGGTGTAGGGGGTACCACATCCTCTGAAACTTGCTCTTCTCTCCTTCCAGCAGGTCCCTTCTTCCTCGCCGTCAGCTCCACCACCTCATGAAACCTCTTCGGTGGCATCGACTTCCTCCTGGCTCTCTCCATTATCCAAGATCTCTCCAGGCCAAAGAAACTTGCTCCTTGAAGTCAGAAACTTTCTCCTTGAAGTCTGAAGAACAGAAAGAGGCCGGTCTCACTGCTGCAGGACCCTAAAAAAGGTAAGCACAAACACCGCCTCCACACCTGCAACATTGTAACAAAAACACACTCCAGCAATATCCAGACTTCAATTTGTTAGACCCTTAATGTTGTTCCTGGCCCACTAGAGGGCCCTCCACTGTCATTTCAATAGGTGTTTAAAAGGGTTTGTCCCTGGACTGTAAAGCAATTAAATTTGTGTATTGTTTATTTTGTGTAAACAACAGGTTTAAAAAAATGTTAGTCACATGTTTGGGACAGCCAATGAGGTCCTTCCTTTTTTTCCCTTTAGACTGTACTTTGTGGGAGGGCACAGGAGAAGTTGGTGCTGCACAGAAGAATAGAGCTGACTTTCTCTACGGAATGAAGGACACCTCAGTCTGGGTCCTAACTACTATGGAAAGCTCATTTGGAAAAGAACCAGTAACCGGTGCCTCCTAGCTTAAAACAAAGTTGCTGCAAGACAGCAGTCAGCACTTTATTATTATTATTATTATTATTATTATTATTATTATTATCAGTTATTTATAGAGCTAAAGACATTGGTCTGATATGCAAGATAACAATTATGCAGCAAAGGTAGAGAGGGCCCTGCTAAGAAATTTACTGTTGTAAATCAGCTCTCTTAAAGGTGCTCTACAAAGCAGCTGGACTCGTAGGCTTACATGCTAAGGGGGTTCAAGGGGGTAACTAAGATAAGAAAAGAAAATGTTAGTGTATATTCTATGCATCCCTGAACAAAAGAGTCTTTAAGGAGCACTTGAAAGTTTAAAATGGAAACATAGAAACATAGATTTTGATGGCAGGTAAGAGCCATAGGCCCAGAAAGTCTGTGCCATATTTCCTAAAAGTAAAAACTTATCTAGTTCGTAGAATAGCCTTATGCTTATCCCAGGCATTCTTAAAGTCCCCCACAGTGTTTTGTCAACGTCTTGTGGAAGTTTATTTCATGAATCAATAACTATTTCTGTAAAGGAGTGCTTCCGCAAATTACACCTGAATATACTACCCTTCAGCTTGAGAGCATGACCCTTTGTTCTTGATTTTTTCGTTAATGTAAAATACTCACAGCCTCAGCTTTACTAATCCCTTTAATATACTTGAAAGTTGCTATCATATCACCTCTTTCCCTTCTCTCCTCTAAGCCATACATATTTAGGTCATAGACCTCTCCTGGTACGTTTTATTTTTTAGACCATGTACCTTTGCACAGATTCAAGTTCGTTTATATCCTTCTGGAAATATGGCCTCTAGCACTGCTCACAATACTCAAGATGAAGCTGTAAAGTGGCATAAGAATCTTACTATTGCTGGAGCAAGGCAGAGAATTTCACAAAATTGGGGCCAGTCTGGAGACGTTTTGTAGACCGGACCGTGAGAAGGTAACAAGAGAGGAGGAGAGAAGGAGGTCATGAGCATGAGTGAAGGGGACGGGAGGGAGAGTATTAGGGGATGGCAGAGAGGGTATCTGGAAATGAGGCCAGAGATATAGGGTGGAGCAGTTTTGAATGTCAGAGTCAGGATTTTGTGTTTTATTCTGGAGGTTAGAGGAAGCCAGAGAAGAGACTGACAGAGGTGCAGTAGTTGAGGATCGACGTGTAAGGAAGATCAATCTGGCAGAGGCATTTATTATGGTTTGTAAGGAAGATACATGGCAGCTACTGAGGCAGGAGAGAATGAAGTTGCAATGGTTAAAGCGATGAGGAAGTGGATTAAAACCTGAGAGCTCATTTGCATTGAGCCATAATTCGGTTTGCGTGCGCTTGCAAAACGTTAAATAAGCTGTCAGAAACAATATTGTTCTCCAACTGCTTCCAACGGCCTGTTATAGGTCAAGTTTGGCAACCGAACTCCGGCTGCCGAAAGCATTATCGTGTGCCATACAAAGTATCAGAACCCGCTAATCTTTAAATTATACCCGGTTTCTAATGCCCGCCCCAACCTTTAATACACTGTCGGAGGCTGCCGATACAGTAACAAAAATTATACCCAACTTAACTAGGTGTAAAATAGGAAAAAGGTGCTCTTTGAGACCTTTTTACCTTTGAAATCGAACCCAACACGTCATAACACCTCTATCCACCCCCCCCCCCACATTGCAACTTATAATAAATGTATTAACCACTAAAACCGCCATGCCCCATAATGCAAACTATCTAATAAAACTATTAACCTCTAATCCGCCATGCTCCACAACGCAAACTAGCTATTAAAACTATTAAACCCTAATCTGCCATACCACACAACACAAACTAGCTATTAAAACTATTAACCCCTATTCCGCCATGCCCCACAACGCAAATAACTAATCCCTAAGCCCCCTAACCTAACATCCCCTAAATTAACCCCCATTACATTAATTTTAAAAAATCCTAAATTACAATTAAAATAAATAATCCTAAATTACAATAAAAATAAAAATCCTAACATTAATTTAAAAATTAAACCTAAGATTAAATTACAATAATTAAAGCTAAGATTACAAAAAAATAAACCAAATTATCCAAAATAAAAAAATTCAACCCAATCCCTATGAAAATAAACTCCTCAAATAAAAACACCCCCTAATCTAAAGTAAACTACCAGTAGCCCTTAAAAGGGCCTTTGTAGTGCATTACCCTAAGATAAACAGCTATTTTACCTTAAAAAAATACTATGCTCCCCCCCATCTAACAGTAAAACCTCCCACCCACCAAACACCCAAAATAAAAAAAAACTAACACTAAAAAAAAAATCCTAAACTACCCATTGCCCCTAAAGGGGCATTTGTATGTGCATTGCCCTTAAAAGGGCATCCAGCTCTTTAACTGCCCTTAAAAGGGCATTCAGCTCTTTTTCAGTGCCCAAAATCCCTAATCTAAAAAAAAAAAACCTAAAAAACTAACTCTAAGCCCCAAATAAGTACTCACCGTTCCTGAAGTCCTCTTCCAGGCGATGTCTTCCGTCTTCCATCGATGTCTTCTTGGAGCCGGCGACATCTTGCATCTTCATCCAGGACCAAGCTGGACCTCTTCCATTTTCATCCAGGACTAAGCTGGCGTGGAGCGGAGATGACTGCAGAACTGAAGACCTTGGACCGAGGAGCCATGGAGCATCGTCTCTGTATAATCACCACCTCACACTGAGGATCGAATGCAAAGTACGAGTTTAAAAATGGTGTCTCTTGCATTCCTATTGGCTGATTTGGATCTTGAAAATTTAAATCAGCCAATAGGATGAAAGCTACTGAAATCCTATTGGCTGTTCTAATCAACCAATAGGTTTTTCAGTAGCTCTCATCCTATTGGCTGATTTGAATTTGAAGATCCAAATCAGCCAATAGGAATGCAAGCCATTTTTAAATGCGTACCTTGCATTCAATCCTCATTGTGCGGCGGTGATCGTATGAAGAGGATCCTCCACACTTCATGGCTCCGCGATCCAAGGTCTTCAGTTCCGCTGTCATCTCCACTCCAGTCCTGCTTGGTCCTGGATGAAGATGAATGAAGATGGAAGATGTCGCCTGCTCCAAGAAGACCTCACCACTGCTTGGAAAGAACCTTCTCCGCTGGACTTCAGGAAAGGTGAGTATCTATTTGGGGCTAAGATTTAGTGGGGGTTTTTTTACTTTTTTTTTTAGATTAGGGATTTTAGGCACTGAAAAAGAGCTGAATGCCCTTTTAAAGGCAACGCCCATACAAATGCCGCTTTAGGGGCAATGGGTAGTTTAGGATTTTTAAATGTAAGTTTTTTTTAATTTGGGGAGTTTGGTGGGTGGGGGGTTTTACTGTTAGAGGGGGAATTAGTATTTTTTTAAGGTAAAAGAGTTGTTTAACTTAGGGAAATGCCCTACAAAAGGCCCTTTTGAGGGCTATTGGTAGTTTAGTTTAGACTAGGGGTCGTTTTTATTTGGGGGGGAGGTTTTTTTCTTCATAGGGATTAGGTTTAATTAATATAATGGGGGTTAATTTAGGGGATGTTAGGTTAGGGGGCTAAGTAATTTAATTTGTTATTTGCATTCTGGGGGGTTGGCGGTTTAGGAATTAATAGTTTAATTAGGTTAATTGTGTTGTGGAGGATTGGCAGTTTAGGGGTTAATAGATTTTTTTAGGTTAATTGTGACGTGGGGGTTTGGCGGTTTAGGGGATTAATAGATTTATTAGGTTAATTGCGATGTGGGTTAATGTCGGATTAGGGGTTAATAATTTAACCCCTTAAGGACAAGGCCATTTTTCAATTTCTTACCCTTAAGGACCAGGGCTATTTTTACATTTCTGTGGTATTTGTGTTTAGCTGTAATTTTCCTCTTTTTTATTTACTGTACCCACATATATTATATACCTTTTTTCTCCACATTAAATGGACTTTCTAAAGATACCATTATTCTTATCATATCATATAATTTAGTATAAAAAATATAAAATATGATGAAAAAATGAAAAAAAAAACACAATTATTCTAACCCTGTTGCACATCTACAACCACCAAAAAACAACCATGCTAAATAGTTTTTAAATTTTGTCCTGAGTTTAGAAATACCCAATGTTTACATCTTCTTTGCTTTTTTTTGCAAGGTATAAGGTAATAAGTACAAGTAGCACTTTGCTATTTCCAAGAATCTTTTTTTTTAAATTTGCATAAGTTACATTTTAACATTGATATCAATCAGGAATCCCTGAATAACCATTCACATGTATATATATTTTTAGTCAAAAGCGATCAAATAAAAAAAAATTGTTCACTTTTTCACAAACTTTAGGTTTCTCACTGAAATTATTTACAAACAAATATATGTATATATATTTTTAGCCAAAAGCGATCAAATAAAAAAAAATTGTTCACTTTTTCACAAACTTTAGGTTTCTCACTGAAATTATTTACAAACAAAAAAAAAAATTATGGCACAAATGATTGTAAATGCTTCTCTGGGACCCCCTTTGTTCAGAAATAGCAGACATGTATGGCTTTGGCGTTGCTTTTTGGTAATTAGAAGGCCGCTAAATGCCGCTGCGCACCACACTTGTATCATGCCTAGCGGGGCCGGATTGGCCAGCCGGGAAGCCGGGATTTTTCCCGGTGGGCCGCTTCAGCTGGGGCCAGCATGACACACTTCAAGGTTTCAGTGTTCCTTCAAACTGTTTATTGAAGCCAGTGAGGCAGTCACGCTTACATGTCTGCTGCACATTAAGGCCGGTACAGTAACAGAGAAGAGGGTGATTTTTTATCTATCAGCTGAGCAGACAGACGTTTTCTATTGCAAATTGCAATGCAGAGAGAGAAGCAGTAAAAATGTTTAGCTTCTCTGCTATTCCTTATGGGAAGTGGGAGGGAGGGTTAAAGGTTAATAAGTGCTTGCACGTGGTATGCAGGGAAAACCGGAGGGAGACCAAACTGAAGAACAGAGCACTGTAATAAAGATAACGATCTTCCACTCTAGATTGACTTCTGACAATTTGTTCAGGTAACCCTTTGCTGGAAATATTATACAGGCTGTGGTGTTTAAATCTGTTATTTGTAACATTTTACCAGAGTTTTAACCTATCTGATTCTGCACACTTATTCTGAAGGAACTTAAATCAATCCTTTTAATACTATGATTCTGTCATAATTTTATATTTACTTTATTGCAAATGCTTAAGCTTCTTCTAGACCAGGTCCATTGAAATAAATAAGTTCACTGTCCAAAGGGGTCTTGGCATTTCTTTGGAGTCTGATGAATGTATATTTGTGTGTGTGTGTGTGTGTGTGTGTATATATATATATATATATATATATATATATATATATATATATATATATATATATATATATAAATGTGTGTGTATATATATATATAATATGTGTGTGTCTCGATGAAATATAGGGCTGGTCTTTAATTTTTTCCAGGGCTGCTTTTTATTCCCAGTCCGGCCCCGAATTGCCCAGCAGTGAAGGGGTTAATTAGGTAGCTTGTAGGGAGCTTGTAGGGTTAATTTTAGCTTTAGTGCAGTGTAGTAGACAACCCAAAGTTTTGATCTAGGCCAATTTTGGTATATTTCATGCCACCATTTCACCACCAAATGTGATCAAATAAAAAAAAATTGTTAACTTTTTCACTAACTGTAGGTTTCTCACTGAAATGATTTACAAACAGCTTGTGCAATTATGGCACAAATGGTTTTAAATGCTCCTCTAGGATCCCCTTTGTTCAGAAATAGCAGACATATATGGCTTTAGCATTGCTTTTTGGTAATTAGAAGGCCGCTAAATGCCGTTATGCACCACATTTGTATTATGCCCAGCAGTGGTTAATTAGGTAGCTTGTAGGAAGCTTGAAGTGTTAATTTTAGCTTTAATGTAGAGATCAGCCTCCCACCTAACACATCCCCCACCTGATATATCCCACCCCTTGATCCCTACCAAACATCTCTCTTCCCTCCTTCACCCCACAATTGTCCCCGCCATCTTAAGTACTAGCAGAAAGTCTGCCAGTACTAAAATAAAAGGCTTTTTTTTTTTAAATATCTCTTCAGCTGTGATGGATCCCCCCTTAGCCCCCAACCTCTCTGATCCCCCCCAAACAGCTCTCTAACCCTCCCCCCACTACCTATTTGCTGCCATCTTGGGTACTGGCAGCTGTCTGCCAGTACCCAGTTTGTCTCCTAAAAAAAGTTTTTTTTTTGTTTGTTTTTTTATAAAATTTACATTTTTCTGCAGTGTAGCTGTCCCCCCTCAATACCCCTCCCTCCCCCCTCTCAGATCCTTTGAACATTAGTTTTCCCCCCTCCCTCCCTCACCCTCCTTCCCATTCAATTACATTGGTGGTAGTGGTTGCTGCGTGCGTGCACACACACGTGCATGTGCGCCCCCTGCAGCCCCCCCACACGCTCCTGGCACCCGGTGTGCACATTGCACATACAGTAACCGGATGCCGGGTAGCGATGGGTCACCCACCTCCATACAGCTGTTCCCACCCACCAACGATCAGCACCATTGCTGCTCGATGCAGAGAGGGCCACAGAGTTGCTCTCTCTGCATCGGTCTTGGAAAAAAGATATTGCAGCGATGCCTCAATATCGAGGCATCACGGCAATACTTTGAAAGCAGCTGGAATTGATCAGGATCGCTTCCAGCTGCTTTAAACCCCTAACAACGTACAGGGTACGTCGCTGGTCTTTAAAGACCAGTTTCTGTGTGACCTACCCTGTACGACGTGCGTCATTAAGGGGTTAATAGTTTAATTAGGTTACTTGCGATGTGGGTGAATGGATTTGGGGTTAATAGTTTAAATAGCTAGATTGCGTTGTGGGGGGATGGCGGATTAGGGGTTAATAACTTTGATAGATACTTTGTGATATGGAGGTTGGCAGATTAAGGGTTAATACATTAGTTATTGTGGTGGGGGTTGCGGTTGAGAGGTAGATATTGCGCATGCGTTAGGGGTTTGATTTTATGTTAACAGCGAGCGACGAGGAAAATATATGTGCCGCACTTGTATGCGGCGCCGTATATGCAATCGAGTGTAGTGTAAGGTGGGGTTACCATAGTAACCTATTTATGTTTTAGAAATCTGGCATCGGGTGGAAGCGTTAATACAACGCTAACGTACACCTACATGAAAGGAGCAACTGCACGCAAAGCAGAAACTTTTTAAATGGAAACTTGGTACTAAAATTGAGCCGTAAAATACTTTTAGCTGTTAGCCACTTCGGTAGCTTACGACTCCATTTTTGACGGCTCAATGGAACGGGTGTTGGAAGAAGGGGGCTAACAGCTAAAGAATGAAATATTAGAAAGACAGTTAGTGAAACAAGTTGGTAAGGAAGGGACAGAGAGGTAGATTTGGGTGTCATCAGCATACAAATTATATTGAAATTCATGGGACTTTATTAAGGAACTTAAGGATTACGTATAAACTGAGAAGAGAAGGGGACCAAGCATAGAGCCTTGTGGTACCCCAACAGTAAGTGGTAAAGGGTCAGATTATGTGCCAAAAAAGGTTACACTTAAGGTCTGGTTAGACAGATAAGAGGAGAACCACAAGAGGTCTGTGTCGCAGATGCCAAATAATTGGAGGGTTTGGAGCAAGAGAGTGTGGTCAACAGTGTAAAAGGCTGCAGAGAGATGAAGAAGGATTAACAGAGAAAAATGTCCTTTTGATTTTGCTGTAATTAGGTCAATAGTAACTGTAATGATTGCTGTTTCTGTGGAGTGTTAGGGCAAAATCCAGATTGCAATGGATCAAGACAGGAGTTTAATGTGAGAAAATTGGATAAATGTTTATATATGGGCCTTTCCAGAAGTTTTGAGACGGGGGGGGGGGGGGAGAAAAAAAGGGCAGTAGCTGGATGGGGATGATAGATCAAGAGAATTTTTTTCTAGGATAGTTGTGATTAGTGCATGTTTAAGGGATGGGGGAAATATACTAGTGCTGAGCGAGAGATGATTAAAAATATGTGTAAGGATTGGAGTGAGAGTAGGAGAAAGGTAGGGCAGTAGTTGGGAGGGGATGCATTAAGAAGACAGGTAGTGAAGTGAGAGGAAGATATAACAACAGAAACTTCTTCCTGTAGCAGCAAAAGAGCTTTTTTTTGGACATCAGCAAATGGTTCAGTGGGTTGGAGACTGATAGTGTGTTGAGAGATTATTTAATTTCCGATGGAATATATTTTGTTGGTGAATTGGTTGGCAAAATCTTGAGCTGAGAGAGAAGTGGAAATAGTTGGTGGGGGTGGGCAGAGAAGGGTATTAAAAGGGAAGAACAGATGATTTGGGTTTGAAGAAAGAGTAGAGATAAGAGTAGAGAAGGAATCTTTCTTGGAAAGGTTAAGGGAAGAATAGTAGGAGTTGAAAATTAACTTGTAATGAAGAAAGTCAGCTGAACAACAGGATTTTCTCCAATGTCACTCAGCAGTGCGGGAACGTCTGCGTAGGTAGCGTGTCAGAAGAGTGTGCCAGGGCGAAGGATGAGTGTGTGACTTTTGAGCTATGGTAGGAGGTGCCAAATTGTCAAGGACCGATGTAAGAGTGGAATTATAGTGACAGATAGATTGATCAGGGCAGAAAAAGGAGGAGATGGAAGAGAGCAGAGGTTTAAGAGAGTTTAAAAAAATGTTGCTACTCTAGTAACTTGATTCTTCAGTGGAGTTTGGTGTGAGGACTAGAGCAGTGGGAAGTGCTGTGATGTTACAAGTGAAGAGATGATAATCAGAAAGAGAAAAAAGGAATTTGTGAAGTTTAAGAGATTACATTGGTAGCTGAAAATCAGATCAAGGGACCATTGTGACAGGCCGTAAGGGGATGCAAGCTTGAGAAGTTTTTTGCAGCAGGATCATCAAGATTGTTGGCAGGGAGGTTGAAATCCCCAAGAATGAGGACAGGGATGTCTGAGGAGTGCAAATAAGTTATGTACAAGAAAGGACAGATGCTATATATTCCAATGTCAAAGAATGGCAAGGCTGCACCAATGCAATTTTAAACATACTAGTAGTTATAGTGAGAACAAAAAATTAAGAACCACCACTTAATTATAGGAAAATTCATAGCAAAAATCACATCATACATGTTTTTCATGAAACTTAAGTACCATAAACCAATTACTGTGCATAGTTATTTAGAAGCACTTAGTGCTGTTCGCATGCTTCCCAACTAATTGAACTAAATAATCACAGCTTAGTGCCAAACCACACTCCAAACAAATCGAAGGACATAAAATGGACAAAGATTAAACGTCCATTCCAATTACCATTTATTTGGCAAATTAGATTAGATCAGTCCGAAGGTTTTATACTTCAGTGCAAAGGATCTTATCATAACAATCGTTATACCACTTGCAAACGTACATTTTATCTGATTAAACCAACCAAGAAAAAAAGAGTCTCACCATCATTAGCACACTTGCTGCTTGACTATGAAAAAACACACACCAAAAGAACAATCTGCGCTTAAACTCTCCTAACACATGAAAAAATAGAATTATTAAAAGTGACCTAAACAACGTGTAAAGTATAAAAATAAAATATATTAATTTCTCACATAAATTTTAATGTGTCAATATTGTCCATATGCAGTGTGTCGATATTGTCCAGAAAAAATAGAGAGTCACAATCCTGATAACATGAAAAAGGCCTTAAAATACTGCTCGGGTCTTGTACAAATGCCACAGAGGTAATCCAGTATAATATTAATCATTTAGGCCAAAAAAGAGGAAAAAACATGAAAAATATTGGCACAATGTCTTTCACCATTTGGTCGTACCTGTATAAGCTTCTATAAGATCCAAACCTACAGATAAAATCCACCTCCCCAGAGATGTTTTGCTTACGGCATAAGCCTCCGGTGCTGTGAGTCCAGACGCAGTGTGCAGTCGGGTGATGACGTCACTTAGTGTCGAGTACGATGTCCGAAGTGTAGCTCCACTGATGCTGTTCTCTCAGCCGACACAGATATGGGAAAAAAAGAAGGGAACAGGAGCGCAAACTCCATTCAAGTGAGTTTATTCAATATATACATACATACAGCGCAAGACTAATATGCAATTACAAGAAATAGATGATAAAACTGCACATAGAATAATGCATACAGAAGAGCAGGAACCAAATTCACCAACCGGATATGTTCACCACAACCCCACAAAGTGACCTCTTGGTTCCAGTTAACCAGTTTTGAACTTATGTGTTATTATTCACATTCTCAGATTTGCTTTTCAACTTGCTGGGAGCAAGAATGTTCTTTAAGTTTTTACCTTTTTTGAAGGTGACTACGGGTTGCTCCCCTATCTGACTTCCTAATCTGAGGTCTGCCTTTAGAATGGGACAATTTTCTTTGAGGATGCTTTTAATTTTATTGGAGCCTTCATTATAAGTCGAGATAAATCTGATGGGGGCTTCCCCTAGATGATCTTGTTCATTACTAGGCAGTTTGTTTTCAAATATCAGGTCTTCCCTGTTTCTTCCAAATGCCTTTTCTTTTGAGTCTTTTAATAGCTTTTGGTCATATCCCTTCCTTATTAGTTTCCTTTCTAAAAATTCAGACTCTTTATGGAAATTGTTTTCATGTGTACAATTTCTTCGCATCCTCAGGAATTGACTATACAGGATGTTTTGTATCCAACTTTTTTATGTGCACTTGTGTAGTCAATAAGGCTATTCCTCTCTGTGGGCTTTTTGTAGTTAGTCACTGCAATCAAGTTGTTATCGTTAGTATATAAAGTTAAATCTAAGAATTCAATGGAAGTCCTAGAATGAATACCTGTAAATTTTAAATTTAGTTCATTATTATTCATATGTTCATAGAAGTCTATAATATCTGTTTCACTACCCTTCCATAGTATGATGATATCATCGATGTAGCGGTTATATTTAACTATATTCTGCACAAACCTATTGTTATTCTATATGTATAAATTTTCAAAGTGATTCATGAACAAATTCACGTATGAGGGTGCGAAAGTTGCCCCCATAGCTTTTCCTCGGGTTTGTAGATAATAAACCTCTTCAAATATAAAATAATTATGAGTAAAAATGAACTTAATACTGTCAATCAGGAATTGGGCATGAACCCTAGAGAAATTGCTTCTAGTAAGTTCTGTTTCAACAGCACTTACACCTGCATCATGAGGAATGCAGGTGTAATTTGTGGAAACATCACAAGTAATCCACTACATGTAAGTTTCCCTCAAAAAGTTTAATGACCTCTTTAGTATCCTTCAAAAATGCACGTTTGACTGACTATTGGTTGTAGATATGAATCCACATACTTGGATAGGTTGTCACAGAGAGAGCCAATACCGGAGACTATAGTTCTTCCTGGTGGATTGGCTGCATCTTTGTGTACCTTAGGTAAATGGTAAAACAGAGGGGTGCTAGGGTGGGAATTTGACACAAATCTGTATTCATTAGTGTTAAGTATGCCAGCATTTTTTGCTTCCATTAATAATTTTTTAAGGTCCTGTTTTAAAATCCTATAAGTTTGTGTGTCATTAAGGAGTTTAAATGCTTCATCTAGATAATGGTCCCTTTTTTGAATTACTATACCTCTGCCCTTGTCGGCAGGGCGGCTCACAATGTCTTTATTTTTACTCAATTTATTTAAAGCTCTCTCCAATACAGTCAAGTTGTCGTTGTGTTTATCACTATTTTGTTTTCATCTTTGAACGTTGTTTCTAAGTCTTTTAACACTAGTTTGGTAAAAACTAGGATTTGGTCACCCTGGGATCCTACCGGATAGAACAATGTTTTTCCTCTAAATTTAGAGTGTATAATCTCAGGGGTAGGATCATGTATAGACAGATTAAATAATGCCTCAAATTAAATATTATTCTGTAAATAAGAACCAGAATCCTCAAGAGGCCCTTCTACGACCCCCTCCTCTGCTAAATTATGTAAATTCCTTAAAGCATCTATATCCGATGCCTGTATATATTCTAGGTCTATTCTAGGTCTATGTACAGGATTTTTGAGGAAATACCTTTTCAGAGTGAGTTTCCTGATGTATTTGTGTACATCTACAAAAATATCGAATTTGTTGGGTGTTGACTTAGGGGCAAAATGTAAGCCTTTATTGAGTAATCGAATGTCATCATTACTTAGTTGGATCTCTGCTAGGTTAAAAATATCAGTCTTATCTGTCTCTAATTTCTCCTTCTCCTTTCTTGCTGTCTGTATTCTCCTCCCTGCTTTTGTTCCTCGTCTATTTCTAACAATATTTTTCCTGGTCTCGATTGCATTTGTGTTGAGCTCAAGGGGAGAGGTATATCTGGTTCTACTGGGCCCTCTCGATGGTCTAAAAAATCATGATTATTTTCTATGCCATTTCTTTTAGGTCTTGATCCTATTCTATCCAAGGAGTTATTTATATTAATCTCACTGTACTTGTTAAGTGGTTAAAATCTGTTTGAGGTAAGGATGTGAAACCTCAGTTGATCATAGCTCTGATAAGGGTTCTGTTCTCTGGGGTGATGATAACCACTTCTAAAATAATTGCTGTGGTTTTGATTATATCGATAGGTGGGCACACTAACAGACAATATGTCTAAGAATTTTGGGGAATGTGCTACTAGAGAAACCAGACAGAGAGATATCAATCTTCTTAATTTAGATCCAAATGTCTTAAACATCACTCCCAATGATCCTGACATTTTATTCAAATCACTAGAGCAAAAATTAGAGTTAGACACTAAAGACTGGCAGGACCTTGTCCAATTATGTGTTACATAACATTATACTAAGGGTTTAAGAATCTTTCAACACCCGGCCTTTGAGCTTGAGGAGGTAGAACATGCAACTGAATGGGAAGCAGCTTTGCATGAATGCTCCATTCAATTAATCAAGCTATTAATCAAATACAGAGAACAAAGACTAGAAAAGAACAAAATAGAGATCAAAGACATAACTCAAAAAATTCAAGTCTTTAAAGCAGAAGAAAAGTGGATCAATAGGAACAAGAGTATACATTTAGGATAAAGAAACTAGATGCAGATTTACAAGCAAACAAACATAGGAAATTAACTAGAGACATTGAAGATTTTAATGAAAATAGGGTGTACACATACAAACAAGAATCCAAATTAACGAAGCAAACTAGAGAAACATGTTACCCATCTGCCCAGAATAATTATAATAAGACATTTCACAACAAGAAAGTGGAACAAGTGAGTAAAAATAATATTACTAAAAGATTTTCGCCAGCATCTAATAATCCTTGGAGCCATTCTAATTCTCACGAGTACAAACCGAGGAGATATTCACAAACCGATGATTATAATCATCAATTTAAATCACCACTGGCACATTATCAACAACCTAATAGATCAGAGCATGGATCTGATTTTAGGGATTCTATTCCATCATGGAGAAATCATCAAAACCACAAAAATTATTTTAGAAGTGGTTATCATCACCCCAGAGAACAGAACCCTTATCAGAGCTATGATCAACTGAGGTTTCACATCCCCACCTCAAACAGATTTGAAACAAGTACCGTGAGATTAATTTAAATTACTCATGGGATAGAATACGAGCAAGACCTATAAGAAATGACACAGAAAATAATCATAATTTTTTTGGACAATCGAGAGAGCACAGTAGAAACAGATATACCTCTCCCCTTGAGCTCAATTCAAATGTAATTGAGACCAGGAAAAAGATTGTTAGAAATAGACGAGCCTCCATAAAATTATCAATTATCAATGGGCCTCCATAAAATTATCCATCCTGATCAGACAGGATTCATGGCTGCCAGAAATTCTACGAAAAATATCCGCAAGCTTATAAATTTTCTGGATTATGCCTGGAATATAGATCAAAATAGTAAGAAACCCCTGCTGCAAGATGTTGCTATTTTGTCATTAGACGCAGTCAAAGCTTTTGACTCAATTGTATGGCAGTATCTATTTATGGCATTAGATAATTTCGGCTATAAAGGTAATTTTGTACAATTTATATCTAAACTCTATTCAAAACCGATATCTTTCTTGCTTATTAACGGATCTTTGTCTCCTAAGATAGTTCTTCAGAGAGGTACCAGACAGGGGTGTCCCCTATCGCCATTGTTATTTAACATTGCGCTTGAGCCATTGGCGATTCGCCTTAGGGATATCTTAATAGGAGTACAGATGGGCCCTCAGAAACTTAAAACGTTACTTTATGCTGATGACGTTCTGATCTTCTTAGCTAATTGTCAGCAATCCATACCGGTGATCTTACAAGCTCTTGACGATTTTAGTTCCTTCTCTGGGTACAGGATTAATTTAGAAAAAAGTGAGTTAATGTGTTTAGGTACTATCTCCCCTATATTTAACCCCTTAAGGACCAGCGACGTACCCTGTATGTCACTGGTCTTTTTTTGGGACTTGATTGTTTTATAGCGCTGTCTTGCCACCAGCGTTGAAATTGTTGTATTCCACAAAGCCTGCTGGAGGGAGGGCATTAATAGCTTGTTCTTGCTAGACTAATGCTATTATGTCCTGAAAAAACCCTTAACGACCAGTGAAATACAGGGTACATTGTGGTCATTAAGGGGTTAATATACCGTTTAAGGTGGTTGACACTATTAAGTATTTGGGTTTAGTTTTGCACAAAAATCCGTCTCAATGGTATAAGGCAAACTTTGAATCTCTGTTTCAAAAAATTGAAAGAGATCTTCAGATATGGGCGGTATTTCCGTTGTCAATTATGGCTAAGATTAATCTAATAAAATCTATCATATTTCCTCGTCTTCTTTATCCCCTTCAGAATCTTCCATTATTCATCTTAAATAAAGATTTAAAGAAGATTTATACACAGTTTTCTAGATTTATCTGGAATAATAAAAAACCTTGTATATTGCTTTTTAGATTAATGCAAAAACCTGAATCGGCTGGCCTGGCTCTTCCTAATCTTAAATTATATAATGTAGTGGCAATGGTTAAAATAGCGGTAGACTGGCTTGCAGGAACTAATATTGTTTCTTCAGAAGATATGGAAACATTTTTAATCACACCATTTTCTTTGAAGGCCATTTTGCATTTGCCGGTACGCAAGCTACCTCAGAATGTATCTGGACTTTTTACAATTAAAAATATAATTATTGCCTGGCAAAAGTTTTGTAAATGCCTGGATATAGATTTCTCATTCTCTGAATTTTTACCTATTATAGGTAATCCTAGCTTTTTACCTGGAATGTATCAGGAAGTATTTAAGGAATGGGCTCAAAAAGGGTTAGTTTCTGTGAATCAGTTATTAGATGGAAATTGTCAAATATATACGTGTCGATCTTTGTTTAATAAATATGAGTTACCCCAGGCGAATTTGTTTGCATATTTCCAAATTCGCCATTTTTTCTTCTCACAAAATTGTCTGTTTCCATTATCAATTGCTTGGTCAGATATTAGACTCTCTATTAAAAAATTCTTGGCAGGAGATTCATCGATCTCATTGTTATATGATATCATGTTGAATAAACAAAGCTTGGTATATTTGGATAATATCTGTAATTCTTGGTCTTCATTAGTGCCTACAATGGATCATAAAAAAATTAAACACAGTTTTGACTCTCTTTATAAATGCAGAGTTCCAATGGGCATGAGGGAATCTCATATGAAGTTGATTAATAATTTCTATCTATCTCCTCTTAGATTATCTAAGTTTTATATAACAATGGTTAGCAGATGTCCACGCTGTTATTATAATAAAGCGGATACAGGGCACATGTTTTGGTCTTGTCCTAGAGTTAGACAGCTCTGGTTAAAGATAATTTTTTGGTTTAATAAACTATACAAAGTGTCGATAGGATTATCTTTGGAAGAAGTCTTGCTCTTGGTTCCTTCACAAAATGCTATTAGTAATAGTACTAGAAATAGTCTTAATACTATTATATTAGTGGTTAGAAGCTGCTTGCTTAAAAATTGGAAGGCTAAGCATGTACCAGGGCTAGCTCTGATCTTTAAATATATCCAGGAACAAATAGTATATGAATCATACCATCTTAAGAATGCGTCAGAAAAGAGGATTAGGAACTTCTTATGGAAATGGTCTCCAGTTATTCTAACTTACCCAAGACCACTTAAAAAACGGATTCTTTACCCATTTTTGCAATCAATTAGTTTTGCTAAATTGACATTATTAGATGTTTTTCCACAGTCATGGATTGAGGGTCTTTGAAAATAAACGGTGGGTGGGCTGCAGAGGGGTGGGGGAGTTGGGAGTTTTGTTTTGTTTTTTCTGTCTTTTTCTTTCTTTTTCTCTTCCCCTTTTCTGCTGTATTGTTCCTCTGTCTGTTTGTCTATGTGTTGTCCTCCCCGCCCAGGGGATAAGGAAGAATTTAAAATCCAGCAGTTAAATCGATCTTTGAGAAAATTACTAATTTTATTATAGAATGTGGTTTTCCTTGTTATGAGATTATGTGATGTATAATGTTTTGACCCTGCGTGGTGCAAAAAGATAAGATTTGGAAAAGTTTTGAAGAATGTTTTCATTTATTGATATGGTTTTTGTTAAACTTTGCTGGATTTAAATAAAGAAAAAAATTGTTAAAAAAAAAAAGAAAAAAAAAGAAATAGACGAGGAACAAGAGCAAGGAGGAGAATACAGACAGCAAGAAAGGAGAAGAAGACTGATATTTTTAACCTAGCAGAGATCCAACTAAGTAATGATGACATTCGGTTACTCAATAAGGGCTTAAATTTTGCCCCTAAGTCAAAACCCAATAAGATCTATAATTTTGTAGATGTACACAAATACATCAGGAAACTCACTCTGAAAAGGCATTTCCTCAAAAACCCTGTAAATAGACCTCAGAACAATGTAGAATATATACAGGCATCGGATATATATGCATTAAGGATTTTACATTATTTAGAAGAGGAGGGGGCTGTAGGAGGGCCTCCTGAGGATTCTGGTTCTTATTTCCAGAATAATATTGATCCTACCTCTAAGATTATACACTCTAAATTTAGAGGAAAAACATTGTACTATCCGGTAGGATCCCAGGGTGACCAAATCCCAGTTTTTACCAAACTAGTGGTAAAAGACTTAGAAACAAAAAAGCCAAAAAAAAAAAAATAGTGAATAAACACAATGACAACTTGACTATATTGGAGAGAAAAGCTTTAAATAAATTGAGTAAAAATAAAGACATTGTGATCCACCCCGCCAACAAGGGCAGAGGGAAAGTAATTAAAAAAAAGGACCATTATCTAGAGGAAGCATTTAAACTCCTTAATGACACCCAAACTTATAGGATTTTAAAACAGGATTTAATTGTCAAATTTAATAAAAAACCTTGAAAAATTATTAATGGAAGCAAAAAATGCTGGAATACTTAACACTAATGAATACAGATTTGTTTCAAATCCTCACCCTAGCAACCCTCTGTTTTACCATTTACCTAGGGTGCACAAAGATGCAGCCAATCCACCAGGAAGACCCATAGTCTCCGGTATTGACTCTCTCTGTGACAACCTATCCAAGTATGTGGATTCATATCTTCAACCGATAGTCAGTCAAACACTCGCATTTCTGAAGGATACTAAAGAGGTCATTAAACTTTTTGAAGGGGAACCATATGGGATAAAGACATGTGGTGGATTACTTGTGATGTTTCCGCACTTTACACCTGCATTCCTCATGATGCAGGTGTGGGTGCTGTTTAAACATAACTTACTAGAAGCAATTTCTCTAGGGTCCATGCCCAATTCCTGATTGACAGTATTAAGTTCATACTTACCCATAATTATTTATATTTGAAGAGGTTTATTATCTACAAACCCGAGGAACAGCTATGGGGACAACTTTTGCGCCCTCATGCACATGAGAACAATTTCCATAAAGAGTCTGAATTTTTAGAAAGGAAACTAATAAGGGAGGGATATGACCAAAGGCTATTAAAAGACTCAAAAAGAAAGGACATTTGGAAGAAACAGGGAAGACTTGATATTTGCAAACAAACTACCTAGTAATGAACAGTAATGAACAAGATCATCTAGGGGAGGCCCCCATCAGATTTATCTCAACATAATGAAGGCTCCAATAAAATTAAAAGCATCCTCAAAAAACATTGGCCCATTCTAAAGGCAAAAAAGGTAAAAACTTAAAGAACATTCTAGCTCCCAGCAAGTTGATTTGCAAGTTGAAAAGCAAATCTGAGAATGTAAATAATAACACACAAGTTCAAAACTGGTTAACTGAAACCAAGAGCACTTTAAAATGTGGGAAATCCCATTGTTTGATGTGCAATCATATCAATAAAGCATCTAAATTCCATAACTCTGACATTACAAAGCAATTGTAATTCCACCTTTGTAGTGTATCTTTTAGAGAAGGTGTGGTCAAAACCAGTGTTAGAGGCTCCTAACGCTGGTTTTTACCGCCCTCTGGTATTTGGAGCCAGTCATTAAAGGGTCTAACGCTCACTTTCCAGCCGCGACTTTTCCATACCGCAGATCCCCTTACGTCAATTGCGTATCCTATCTTTTCAATGGGATCTTTCTAACGCTGGTATTTAGAGTCGTGGCTGAAGTGAGCGTTAGAAATCTAACGACAAAACTCCAGCCGCAGAAAAAAGTCAGTAGTTAAGAGCTTTCTGGGCTAACGCCGGTTCATAAAGCTCTTAACTACTGTGCTCTAAAGTACACTAACACCCATAAACTACCTATGTACCCCTAATCCGAGGTCCCCCCACATCGCCGCCACTCTATTAAAATTTTTTAACCCCTAATCTGCCGCTCCGTACACCGCTGCCAACTACATTATAGCTATGTACCCCTAATCTGCTACCCCTAACACCGCCGACCCCTATATTATATTTATTAACCCCTAATCTGCCACCCCCGCTATCGCTGACCCCTGCATATTATTATTAACCCCTAATCTGCCGCTCCGTACACCGCTGCCACCTACATTATAGCTATGTACCCCTAATCTGCTGCACCTAACACCGCCGACCCCTATATTAAATTTATTAACTCCTAATCTGCCCCCCTCAACGTCGCCTCCACCTGCCTACACTTATTAACCCCTAATCTGCCGAGCGGACCGCACCGCTATTATAATAAAGTTATTAACCCCTAATCCGCCTCACTCCCGCCTCAATAACCCTATAATAAATAGTATTAACCCCTAATCTGCCCTCCCTAACATCGCCGACACCTATCTTCAATTTTTAACCCCTAATCTCGCCGCTACTGTAATAAATGGATTAACCCCTAAAGCTAAGTCTAACCCTAACACTAACACCCCCCTAAGTTAAATATAATTTAAATCTAACGAAATAAATTAACTCTTATTAAATAAATTATTCCTATTTAAAGCTAAATACTTACCTGTAAAATAAACCCTAATATAGCTACAATATAAATTATAATTATATTATAGCTATTTTAGGATTTATATTTATTTTACAGGTAACTTTGTATTTATTTTAACCAGGTACAATAGCTATTAAATAGTTAAAAACTATTTAATAGATACCTAGTTAAAATAATTACAAAATTACCTGTAAAATAAATCCTAACCTAAATTACAATTAAACCTAACACTACACTATCAATAAATAAATTAAATAAAATTCCTACAAATAAATACAATTAAATAAACTAACTAAAGTACAAAAAATAAAAAAGATCTAAGTTTTAAAAAATAAAAAAATATTTACAAACATTAGAAAAAAATTACAACAATTTTAAACTAATTACACCTACTCTAAGCCCCCTAATAAAATAACAAAGACCCCCAAAATAAAAAAATGCCCTACCCTATTCTAAATTACAAAAGTTCAAAGCTCTTTTACCTTACCAGCTCTTAAAAGGGCCCTTTGCGGGGCATGCCCCAAAGAATTCAGCTCTTTTGCCTGTAAAAAAAAACATACAATACCCCCCCCAACATTACAACCCACCACCCACATACCCCTAATCTAACCCAAACCCCACTTAAATAAACCTAAAACTAAGCCCCTGAAGATCTTCCTACCTTGTCTTCACCATGCCAGGTATCACCGATCGTTCCAGGCTCCAAAATCTTCATCCAAGCCCAAGCGGGGGCTGGCGATCCATAATCCGGTGGCTGAAGAGGTCCAGAAGAGGCTCCAAAGTCTTCATCCTATCCGGGAAGAAGAGGCGATCCGGACCGGCAACCATCTTGATCCAAGCGGCATCTTCTATCTTCATCCGATGACGACCGGCTCCATCTTGAAGACCTCCACCGCGGACCCATCTTCTTCTTCCGACGACTTCCCGACGAATGACGGTTCCTTTAAGGGACGTCATCCAAGATGGCGTCCCTCGAATTCCGATTGGCTGATAGGATTCTATCAGCCAATCGGAATTAAGGTAGGAAAATACTGATTGGCTGATGGAATCAGCCAATCAAAATCAAGTTCAATCCGATTGGCTGATCCGATCAGCCAATCAGATTGAGCTCGCATTCTATTGGCTGATCAGAACAGCCAATAGAATGCGAGCTCAATCTGATTGGCTGATTGAATCAGCCAATCGGATTGAACTTGATTCTGATTGGCTGATAGTTCTTAACTATTTAATAGCTATTGTACCTGGTTAAAATAAATAAAAAGTTGCCTGTAAAATAAATATTAATCCTAAAATAGCTACAATATAATTATAATTTATATTGTAGCTATATTAGGGTTTATTTTACAGGTAAGTATTTAGATTTAAATAGGAATAATTTATTTAATAAGAGTTAATTTATTTCGTTAGATAAAAATTATATTTAACTTAGGGGGGTGTTAGGGTTAGACTTGGCTTTAGGGGTTAATACATTTATTATAGTAGCGGTGAGCTCCGATCGGCAGATTAGGGGTTAATTATTGTAGGTAGCTGGCGGTGACGTTGTGGGGGGCAGATTAGGGGTTAATAAATATAATATAGGGGTTGGCGGTGTTAGGGGCAGCAGATTAGGGGTACATAGGTATAATGTAGGTAGCGGTGGTATATTGCGCGGCAGATTAGGGGTTAAAAAAAATATGCAGGTGTCAGCGATAGCGGGGGCGGCAGATTAGGGGTTAATAAGTGTAAGGCTAGGGGTGTTTAGACTCGGGGTACATGTTAGAGTGTTAGGTGCAGACGTAGGAAGTGTTTCCCCATAGAAAACAATGGGGCTGCGTTAAGAGCTGAACGCTGCTTTTTTGCAGGTGTTAGGTTTTTTTTCAGCTCAAACTGCCCCATTGTTTTCTATGGGGATATCGTGCACGAGCACGTTTTTGAAGCTGGCTGCGTCCGTAAGCACCGCTGGTATCTAGAGTTGCAGTGGCGTTAAATTATGCTCTACGCTCCCTTTTTGGAGCCTAACGCACTGAAAACCCAGCCCTTCTGTGAACTCTAAATACCAGCGGTATTTAAAAGGTGCGGGAGAAAAAAAGCAAGCGTAGCTAACGCCAAACTCTAAATCTAGCCGATAGTGTACCTAGACATTTTATTGAAGTCCATAACTGTGACCCTAGTAGCTTAAAAATTCACAAGTAATTGACTGGGTGCCACCTAGGGAGAATGATAGACTTGTTTTAAGATTGTAATAGTTATGTTCCTTTGATATAAATATATATTCGTGTCCATTTTCCTACTCACTTTTCCTACTCACTTACAACCTATTTTTATTATTCTGGTTCAGTAGGAAGTTTTATTGTTGAATTTTAGCTAGTTCAATCTTAGGCATAGACATATATTTCAATGTATTTGCTGCTTTTAAATTTTAAAATGAAACAGGAGATGTATACCCAGCCCTGGAGAAATGCCTATTTCAGAAGGGCATTTGACCCCAGAGCAGGGCTAGTGAGTGGTGGATGGTGTTTGGGGGGCGGGCAGAGTAGGTAGCCTATAAGGGCTAGTGAGCAGGAAGTAGGCTCACCTTCTTTCCGGACCTGACGGTGAGAGGAAGCTTGCACCTCCCTATCACCTTCTTCAAGCCGGAGAGAACGTGAGGGTACCTCTTACCTGCTCACATGGCCGACGTTCAGGAGCTGTTGACTGCTGCTGCAGCTGCCGCCAGGGAGAGAGGGCCGCGATGGTTGCTGGCGCAGCTGCAGGCAGCAGGTGCCTTACCTGAAGGCGTCGAGATCCCGGAGCAGTCGACGGGGGTGGGACCATCCCCCAGGGCCAGGCCGGTGCGGCGGTCGCAGCCGCCGGAACGCCTCAGTCCGGAGGCAGGACCCAGAAGAGGACGGTCGGCGGTGAGTGCGGGCAGACGAGGCGGCAGAGGAAGACCGGCGGGGAGACGGAGCGGCCCGCTGAGAAGAGGACATCAGGAGCTGATGGAGCGGGAGGAAGACGGCGGTCACGTGGGTGCCGTGACGCGCCAAAGCAGATCCAGCCAGGAGGTGCCAGCGGAGGTGTTAGCATCGGCTGCGCCACGAGGTAAGCAGCTGAGCTATCGAAGAGGGCTGGCAGTAGAGGCCCGGCATGGGGAGACTGCGGGGGGGCTCCCAGCAACGGCCGTTGGAGGTGGCCAGGCCCCAGGGGGGGGGCATTGAAAGGAGGAGGCCGCAAAGGAAACGGTGCAAGGGGGAGGGAGGCCGGGTATAAGGCCTTTGAAAAGGGGGGATGTGCGGGAGGGGATGGGGGGACTACAAGGGAGGCCCAAATGAGGCTGGGAAAGGGGGGGGGGGGCATACTAGGCATAAGCGACCTGATGAGGCCGGGTGCAGGAGTTCAGGCCCATAGGAGAACACAGGTACATGGGGCCCACATGAGGCACAAGACTATGGTAACGCAATGGGTTGGGCCTAGGTGGGTTAGAGTTAATCCATAGTGGAATGGGAAGGTAGGGAGGGAGGGAAGCTACGGTAGGCAAGGGAGGGGGGGGGGGGACCCCAGATGAGGTGGTATAATATGGGGCCCCGGAGTGAGGTAGGGGTGGGCCTATGATTTGTTTAGCTAGGAGGTGGTTAGGGATCTCGGAGCTGCGGGGGGCCCGCGTTAGGCAGCACCTGGCAGTGATATGGGCCCTGTAGCGGGGGGGGGGAGGCATGTAGTGGGGGGGTGTAAGCAAGGAGCGAACAGATAGAGGGGGTAGAGTAATCTAAGCTGGGACTTAGGGGAAGGCTAGCAAGGAGGCAATTGCTTTTGGGGCCTGGACGGCTGGGGTGAGGGACCCGGGGGGGGTGTATTTAAAGGGGCCAGGGCCCCCCTTGTATTCAGGTGGAGGCCCACAAAAGGGGGGGCAATACTGGGGGGTTGTGATGGCCTATTCGGGAAAGGGGTTTCTTGGGCGGGTTTGAGGAATTGAGCTGAGGTATTGTAATGCCGTAACTGCCTTCCCTTTCTTCTGTGTAGTGATGCTTGCTTCCACGCTGGACGGAGGTCGCAGCAATGGACCCGACAGGACACCGGAGAGAGACGGGGATTCTCTGAGCATAGATGATATCCCTAGTGATTTCGACGGCGAAGGTCTGCAGGAGGCAGAGGTCCCGGAACGGGCTACGGCTGGCCAGGTGGGAGAGCTTGATGCCTTGGCGCAGCTTTTGGGGTCCATATCTCCCCCTAGGGGTTTGGGGGATCGGGGAAGGAGCAGGATCAATGCTAGGGGGGCGGGAAGCCGGGGGGCATGTGGGGACAGGGATGATGTTATTGCCATGCCTTTACAGGTCGAGAGGGAGCGGAGGAGGGATCCTTCGCCTGATGGCCGACGTGGGACAGATCGAAGGAGAGAGAGGTCACGTTCCCCTGCGAGGGGAAGAACCAGCAGGGAAAGGAGGAGGTCACCAACCTGGGCGAGGATTGCCTACGCGGACAGGGTCAGAGGCGGTGGTGAGAGACGTGAGTCGAGGCCTAGGAGGAGATCGCAGGAGAGGCGGAGAGATTCGCCGGCGAGGGAAAGGAGACAACCGCCCAGGCCGGGAACTTCAAGGGATTCGGGAGCTGAGACGGCGCGTGGGACTACAGCAGAGGCGCCAAGAGGTACAGTTTCACCTATTACTCAGACTGGGAGTGCGAATGAGATGCAGAATGTGTTGCTGCAAGGTTTGAGGGAGTTAATTCACAAGGTAGAGCAGTCAGGGGGGGCTGCGGGTCAGGGGAACCCGGCAGGGGCGTGGAGAGAGGTAGCCCCAGGGTTGGGTGCAGCGGCGGCTGGGTCTGTGAACCCGGCGGGGACTCCCACCCCGACGGGGGTGGGACAGGCGGCTGCCGCTTCTCCGGTTGGGGAAGCGGGCACTGTCGTTGCTGGTTCAGCAGTTGCGGTAGGGGGTTCCGGGATAGTGACGCTCAGGGTGTCGGAGGATGCCCTGCGCAGACCGTGCCTGTGCTCTATTGGCCCCTTGGGGCTGCACCTGGCCGCAGAGGTTAAAGAAAAAATTTGGAAGAGGGAGTTCCTGGAGTTGTTCTCCCTTCTCCCCATCGATCAATTCGTGGAGGTGAAGGAGGACCCGAAAGGGGAACAGGGAAAGAAGGAGGAGGAGGAGCGGAAGAAGCGTTATCGAAAGATCCCGAAGACATTCGGGAATTGGTCGAGAGCATTCTGCATATTGGCGAGTGTCATTACGCAGAAATTTCCTGAACAGGGCTCCGCCCTGTTTTGTTATTTTGATGAGGTATCCGCTGCCTATCGCACCTATGGGGGAATGGCGTGGTGGCGGTACGACGAGCAATTTCGGCAGAGGATTGCGGTCCGTCCGGAGATGAGATGGGACGACCGAGACATGGGGATTTGGCTGGAGATTATGACTCCATTGCGAGGGGGCCAGTCCTTTCGGACAGGGGGTGGCGGCCACCCTGGAACGGCCGGCGCGGGCTCAGCGGTTGCCCTGCGGAAGGGGCTCTGCTTCCAGTTTAATGAGGGTCAATGTCGATTCGGGGCGTCGTGCAAGTATAAACATGAATGCTCGGGATGTGGGGGAGTGCACTCCTATTCCAAATGCTTCCGGAAAGGGAAGGCCGGGAAGAGACCAGGGGAAGTGGGTGTTCAGAGCACGGACGCCGGTGGACATCAGAAAGATGGTCCCTTGGCTAAAACAGTACGCTGAGGTCAGGGGCAGGCGGGGGGATTCCGAGCTGCTCTTAACGGGTTTCAGCTCGGGTTTCCATATCCCCTTCCGGGATATGCAGGGGAGGGGGGTGTCAGGGAACTTGAAATCTGCAAGGGACTTCCCCGGGGTGGTGCGGGAGAAACTGGAAAAGGAGGTTTCTTTGGGCCGCATGGCGGGCCCCTTCCTGTCTCCTCCGCTGCCTGATTTGAGGCTGTCCCCTTTGGGGGTAGTCCCCAAGAAGGTTCCAGGGCAATTCCGTATGATACACCACCTGTCGTACCCAAAAGGCATGTCGGTGAACGACGGCATTGACCCAGCTTTGGCAGCGGTCCGATATGCGTCCTTTGATGATGCGGTGGCTTTGGTTCGGCAGGCGGGTCGGGGGGCCCTGCTGGCCAAGGTCGACGTGGAATCGGCCTTCCGGCTGCTCCCGGTCCACCCGGCATGCCACCACTTACTGGGTTGTTCTTTTGAGGGTAAGTTTTTTGTTGACTTATGTTTACCCATGGGTTGCTCAATATCTTGCTCCTATTTTGAAAAATTCAGTTGCTTCGTGGAGTGGGTTGTGAAGAAGGTTGCGGGGTTGACATCTATGGTTCATTACCTGGATGACTTCCTATTTGTCGGTCCGTCGGGTAGCGATGCATGTCAGCTGCTGATGGACGCTTTCGGAAAGGTTGCTAAGGAATTTGGTATCCCGGTGGCGGGTGATAAGTCTGAGGGTCCTTGTGTTGCACTGAGTTTCTTGGGGATACACATTGATTCGGTTCGCATGGAATGCAGCCTCCCAGAGGACAAGGTATCTGACTTGTGCGGGGTTTTGCGGCAAGCTTTGGGAAAAAAGAAGATCACGCTAAGAGGGATGCAGTCCTTGTTGGGAAAGCTAAACTTCGCTTGCCGGATTATTCCGGTAGGGAGGGTGTTCTGCAGGAGGCTATCACTAGCCACTGTGGGGGTGACAGAGCCGTACCACCACATTCGCTTGACAAAGGTGTTGAAGGATGACTTGGTGATCTGGCTTCGGTTTTTGGCGGAATTTGACGGGAGGTCGTTGATTCAGCAGGTTGAGTGGGAGGACCCTGATGTGCACCTGTTTACGGATGCTTCTGGGGCTCACGGGTTCGGAGCGTATCTCGGTGGGAAGTGGTGCGCGGCGCCATGGCCCCAGGATTGGCGGGCCTTGAACTTGACGAAGAACCTTGTGTTCTTAGAATTGTTTCCGTTGCTGGTGGCATTAACTATCTGGCCCGGTCGGCTTCGGGACAGGAAAGTCCTGTTTCATTCAGACAACATGGGAGTGGTGTCGGCAGTTAACTCATTGTCAGCATCCTCCCCCCCGGTGGTGGTTCTTCTCCGGTTGTTTGTGTTGGAGTGCATGAGATGTAATGTAATGTTCAAAGCTGTACATGTGCCGGGAAGAGCCAATGAGATAGCTGATTCTCTTTCCCGTTTCCAGTGGCGCAGGTTCCGGGATCTGGCTCCGTTGGCAGAGGTGGAAGGGACGCAGTGCCCGGGGGATCTGTGGAAGGTGGACTTCTTGGCTTGCTAAGGATGGTACGGGGGGCACTGGCGGAATCCACGTGGAAAGCCTATTCTCAGGTATGGAGAGACTGGTGTACGGTGTTGCAAAAGGCTGGGGGGGCCGTCACGGCCCAGAACTGGTTGGGGGTCCTCGTTGATTGGATGGCGGGATGGGGGAGGCAGGGAGTTTCTAGGGCCATGGTGAAGAGGCGCCTAGCAGCTCTCGCTTTTCTCTGTCAGTTTTTGGGGCGGGAGGACGTCACCAAGTCCTTTGTGGTGCGAATGGCGGCCAGAGGCCTGTGTAGGGGTGGTAGGATTCCGGACTCTAGGAGGCCGGTAATTTTTTCTCTGCTGCAGAAGGTGGTTGGCTCTTTGGAATCGGTGTGTGATGACGGGTATGAGGTCGTTCTTTTTCGGGTGGCATATGTATTGGCCTTCTTTGCGGCCTTTCGAATTTCTGAGGTGGTTGGGGCAAATAGACGTGACAGTGGAGGGATTCAGAGGGGTGATGTGTGGATTCAAGGTGGGGAGCTAGTTATATGGTTGATGAAGTCAAAGACTGACCAAGGGGGGCGGGGGAGGGCCATCAGCCTCAGATCGATTGGGGGGGCGTGCTGCCCAATCGGGGCGATGGTGGCTTTTTTGCGGGTGCGACCGAAGGGTGACGGTCCATTGTTGGTCCACAAGAATGGGGATTCGTTATCCCGCTTCCAGTTTATGGCAGTTTTTAGGAAGGTATTGGGGCGGTTGGGTTTACCACAGCTTGAATTTGGGTCCCATTCCTTTAGAATCGGAGCTGCTACTGAAGCGAGAATGTTGGGTATGTCAGACGCTAGGATTAAACGGATTGGGAGGTGGGCATCTAGCAGTTTTAGGACCTATGTTCGGCAGGAGTTAGTGCTCTAGGGTTTACGTGATGCTGTTTTGTTTTTCTTGTTTACTGGTTAGGTCCCCGGGAATGCTGGATCATTGGACATTCCTACATCTATTGGGCCAGGAGAGCGGCAATGACCAAAGACGAGGGGAGTCAGCTGGGGTTGGATTGCACGGCAGTCCGGATACGATGGTTGGGGTTCCGGGGGCTGAGGTGGGACCAGGTGCTGGTGAAGATGGTGGAATTTGCTAGATTGTACAGCCCTCCGAGCTTAGTAGTGATACATGCGGGGGGGAATGATCTGGGCTTCGTCTCTCAGAAAGATTTGTTAACGGCAGTGAAAAGGGATTTGTTGAGGTTATGGGAATTGTTCCCGGAAATTAAGGTGGTGTGGTCGGAGATAGAACCCAGATTGAGTTGGCGGTCAGCATGGGATGCCAAGAGGCTAGAAGTATCTAGGAGGAAGATCAATAGAATCTTAAGTAAGTTTGTTGAAAAAAAAGGGGGGGTGTCAATACGGCACGTGGAGTTTGAAGGTCAGTCGGGGGAATGTTTCTTTCTGAGAGACGGGGTCCACCTGAATGAGGTGGGACTACATCTGTTCAATTTCAATTTGAGGGAAGGGGTTGAAAAGGCCTTGGTTGGTGGCGGGGTCCGGCTTTAGGCCGTCCTGGTGGCGGGCGGGGCTTGCCTTTGGTGGTCTGTGGAGTTTGATGGGGTACCTCCTGCCATGCAGGAGAGGTTTATTACGGTTCCTGAGGGGACCTTTGGCATGGGAATACAAGAGGTTAACTGGCAAGCCTCGGGGGGGGGGGGGGGATTGTTATTATGTGTTTTATTATCACAGTTAGTTAATTGTTTTATATGTTAAGAGAATTTAATAAAACAAGCTGTGGCCTTTTATACCCCAATCCGGTGTCGTGTGTCTTATTGCATAGGTTAACGTAGTCCCTATTATGGGGGTCATATCCATTGTGTTACTCATTTGATAATTGTTTTTATGCATTGTATTTGTATTTTATATGTACACTTTTTATTTCATTAATTTTTTTTAATTTTTTTTATTGCATCATAATTTTAATATATTTTTATATTGTCACTTCATATAATCAGTTTAGACCATGAGGGGTTAACATTCTTGGATCAAAATGTAACATCACTTGGGTTGTGTATGTAGGTTACACTCCCACATATTTGATTGGTTAATAGTACCTTTAAATAGGTTAAAGGTAGTTTACACAGGTATAAGTCACCTGTCCTCTTGAGAAAGCCTGTTCGTAAAATAGGGGAAACGCATTGAGTTTTATCAGCTATGTGTGAATCTGAGACACGCAGTTTTAAATTCTATTCCATTCTTTCAAAACGGACCAGAGACACTGGGGTCCGGAGGTCACCCTGTGGGGTTGTGGTGAACATATCTGGTTGGTGAATTTGGTTCCTGATCGTCTGTATGCATTATTCTATGTGCCGTTTTATCATATATTTCTTGTAAGTGCATATTACTTATGCGCTGTATGTATGTATATATTTAAAAAAAACTCACTTGAATCGATTTTGCGCTTCTGTTCCCTCCTTTTTTTATTTTTTTTGCTTGACTATGAAGTAACCCGGCTTCTCAAGTAATAGAAAGTCAAAGCTCACTGTATGATAACAAAAGTTGCATTTCCGGTGTAGAGAATCCAGGTGAGTTGCGGTCGTTAAATTCATTTTACCTTCCGGTTTGAATTAACAGCTGCTGTATGCAACAAAAGATGTGATTAAGCACATGCAGATTCCAGCGTGTGAGGTCTTCACCAAACTGACACCATGTGTATTTGCCGGATGACGCCTTTTGCCCCTCCCACTAAGGGGTTTGACCAGGGCTTTGTCAGATTCGCTGTTACTGAGCCTGAATGGCTCTTTTATGTTTAAATATTCTTTATTAAAGTAATTTTTTGCAAAAGAAAAAAGAATAGATAGTTCAGGCCATGACAATATTTAACATTTTTCTTCAAATATGACCAACAAAACAGCATATATTATCACGGTGAGCATAGACTATCTAGTGAAGATAACTGTCGAACTTCCATTTGTCTCGGATCTGACTTCAGAGTATTACAGAAAGCTCTCAACAAAAAGAGCAGAACCTCTGCGTCTGATGCTAGCAATGCAGTTAATATTTTATCTACCCTCTCGTATCTGATAGCCCTCTATACCTCACTTATTAGCATTACATAAATGTAAAAAAAAAGAGAAAGAGAGAAAAAAAAGAAAAGAAAAACACACATAAAAATAAGGACATAACAAAAATGTCAACAAGAACAATAAAACAGTTCTAATAATGCCTTATTAATTATGCCGTAGACAGGTTACTCCAAAGGCACCATGAATTCCACCCCTGCCCCCTAAGATCTTAGTACTCCATAATCCCCCTCATCAATATCAGTGTATGCTAGTACCATATCTGCTCAAATTGTTTTTGGGTGTCTAAAATCTTAGATGCTAATTAGTACATTTTGTATGTTAGAGCGATCATATTCTTAATTTCTTGCTAAGGAGGCGCCTGAGACTTCCAATATTTTGTTATGCAGGTTCTGGCCACCATGCATATTATTCTTACAAATGTATTAATGTATTTATTAAACCTTCTATCTGGCTCGTGCAAGAGGGCTTGAGAGATAGATAACTGTATTCTTTCCCCGAGTGTAGTACTCAGGAAATCTGATACATTTTCCCATATCAATTTAATCTGATCACACTCCCACCACATGTGACAATAAAAACCTACTTCTCCACAGCCCCTGTAGCATAGCCTATTGTTTGAAGGTGTCATGTGTGAAGTTTTTAACGGAGTTGGGTACCACCTAAAGATTGTTTTGGTTGTATTTTCTCTTAAATCAGCACTCCACAGCACGCTGTCTTAAATACATTATCCCAAACCTTTGTTTGGGATAATGACACCTTTAAATATTGTTCCCATTTTAACATGGTTGATGACTTAGTAGTGTGTGTCCCCTGCAAAGCCAGATACAATCTGGATATGGTTTGTTTGGGTCTATGGTAGCCTTAAATAACTCATCTATAATTGTAGGATTGAAGTGTGTACTATTTCTAATATGAAGATGTACTGCTGAGGAAATTTGCAAATATTGGTACCACTGTAGCTTCACTGGAGCTATTGTATTCTGGATTTGACTGAAGGATTTAAGTTTCCCCTTATCTAAGAAGTTTGCCACCCTATATAACCCTTTGTTTGCCCATTTATCTACTGTCTTCTGAATATATTTGCCTATTAGATATCTAAGAGGGGTGATCAGCGGGTGCTTTGGTAGTAGGTTGTTTGATTTGGAGACCAATGCCCACATGCTTTCTGTGTCTTTTGATGTTGGAGGTTTATATTTGCCTAATTTATTCCCTCTCTATTTCTTATTCCATAAGATCTCATCTGGGTGATTAGTCCCTTGTAAATTAGCTTCTAAATGGGTCCAGAGTATATCTATGTATTCTCTTCCTAATAGTGTGGTTTGCGCCAACCTTGATGCCTTATAGTTATCTAAAAGATTTGGTGTGCCCACTCCTCCCAGGCTACTGTGCCTGGTTAGGGTTGAAGTTGGGATTCTTGCCATTTTTCCCCCCCTTATAAATGCCACTATCTCCAATTGTAAGCTCTCCAAGTCCGCTTTTGGGACCTTTATGGGTAAGGTCCTAAACAAGTACAGTAATCGCGGTAGGACACTCATTTTAACCACCGCCAGTCTACCCAGCCAAGAAAAAGTGAATGCACGCCACTTATTAATGTTTATATAATTGTGCTTGTATAGTTGGTCAAATTGTGTTGTGAGGTAGATCCCCAAATACTTAAGAGAATGTGTGGCCCATTTCAGATCAAAGTTAATTTCTATAATTTTCTAAGTCTGACTTGGTAAACCTAGTGGTAGAGCTTCAGATTTGTCGAGATTGATTTTATAACCCGAAATGTGTGAGAACCGGTCCAGCATTTTATACAAATTTGGTAATGATATTAAACGTCATCCGCAAAAAGTGTTAATTTATATTCCCGTTCCCTTATCCTTATCCCTGTGATATCCAGGAAATTATAATTTGGGCCGCTAAAGGCTCTATGCATAGGGCAAGAATTAGAGGGGACAGGGGACATCCTTGTCTAGTCCCATTCAATATGGAAAATTTTTTAGATTTGTATCCCGAAGCAGAAACCTGAGCTGTTGGTGATGAATAAATCACCTGCAAAGCCTTGATAAAGGCTCCCTTGAACCCCATCTGGGTCAAGACTGCTCTTATGTAACCCCAATCTATCCTATCAAATGCCTTCTCTGCATCCAATGACAGGAGCAGAGAAGGCATCCGAGCTTCCCCCAAATAATCTATAATTTTAATCAGCCTTCTCACGTTATCTGGGGTTTCCCTGTTTTTGATAAAACCTACTTGGTCAGGATTAATCAGTGAGGGGAGTATGGGCTTCAATCTATTGGCCAGAATTTTTGTTAGAATTTTTAGGTCTTGGTTTATAAGTGAAATGGGACGATAGCTGGAACACAACTTTGCATTTTTCCCCGGCTTCGGGATAACCACTATTTTGACCTGTAGCAACTCAGAGGGAATAGTTTGACCCTCTAAAACATAATTGCAAAAGTCTGTTAAGTGTGGGACTAATATATCTTTAAAAGTTTTATTATTTATTTATTTGCTAGCAAAGCCATCCGGTCCTGCTGCTTTTCCTATTTTAAGATCTTTTATAACTTTTATTATTTCAACCCTTGTGATTGGGGCATTCAGGGTTTCCCTATCCTCTTTAGATATGGTCTGAAAATTTGCTTCCTCCAGGAATGTCAGAGTATGATCACCTAAATCCGGAGAAGGTGTAACTTTTTTACCATTATAAAGTGCTCCATAGAATTCTGCAAACGCATCCACAATTTGTTGTGGATGAGAGATCAGGTTGCCGTTGGGGAGTGCAATAGAGGGGATACTAGAAGCTTTGCTGCGCTCCCTGATTTTGTGAGCTAGGAACTTCTCTGGCTTATTTGCGAAGATAAAATATTGTGTTTTCAATTTATGGATGTCTCTCACAGATTGTGTATTTAGTAGCGCCGCTAGTGTCCGTCGTATAGTCTCCAAGGAGGCCAATACACAATTTTTTCGGGTAAGTCTATGTAAGGCTTCCAGTTGTTCTATCTCTTTATGTAGCTTTGATATATTAATTGTGTACTGTTTTATCTGTAAGGCCTTCTGCTTAATAAGCAGACCTCTCAAATAAGCTTTATGAGCGGCCCATGGTATAATTGGATTATCCGTAGACCCAACATTTACTGACCAGAATTCGGTTAATGCTTTCGCCACACTTTCTCTTTTTAGCGGGCCCTTCACTAAGAAAGGGTCGTAGGTCCAGGATTTGGTCCTCTGGTGGTCTATCACTCCATCTAGACACACATCTATTACAGAGTGGTCCGACCATACACAAGCATAGATTGATGATGATCTAAGTAATGGCTGTAAAACTTGGCTTATATAGATATAATCTAGCCTGGTGTAATTTCTATGGGCCGACAAATAATAAGTAGTGTCTGTGATGTTCCCATACAGTGTAAACCATGTGTCTATGAGTGTGTGTGGGGCTAGGTGTTCCTGTATGTCAATAATAACTCTATTGTGTCTTTGTTCTTTGTGGCTTAGTTTACCTGAGTGCCTGATTTTCTTGTTATCGTGACATTAAAGTCTCCCGCTAAAATAATTTTATGCTGAGACCAGTTTGTGAGCAAGTTCGAAACATTGCAAAAAAAGACATGTTGATTGTTGTTTACGTCGTAGATATTGCAGAGTATAACATCTGAATCTGCAATTTGGCCCTTAACTATTAAATATCTCCCCTCTTCATCTGCTATTGCTATCATGTTCAAATGCTAACTCAGAATTAATTAGAATGGAAACCCCCCTCTTTTTCCTATCCGTGGCCGCATGGTAATGTTGAGTGTAAAACTTAGACCAATATTTAGGTATCATTGAATGAGTGAAGTGTGTCTCCTGGAGAAATATAATATTGGCTCCAAGAGTTTGGTATTGATTAATAGCCATGCGACGTTTAACGTCGGAATTTAAACCTCTCACATTATGTGAGACAAGATGTATTGGAGGAGTCATGAGGTCATGTTAGGGTATTAGAGTGTAGTATTTTAGTGGATCTTACTAACCTTATTAGGATCAAGGTTTTTTCTCCTAGTATTCGATGTTGATGAACTTTCTGGGAAATGGGTACTGTCTTGGCATTTAAAAAAAAAAAAAACATAAATAAAAAACCATACAATGAGAAACAAACAACATCTTAATACATAACTAAAATCCCAAAATGATGAGTAAACCGGAAAAAAATACTACTTTCATCCGCTTCTTGGAAACGTATGTAATTTGTATGTAATTTTCAAACTAGACTTTTTAAACCAGTAGTCAGAACTAAGAACTATGAACCAGTTAGATGATTTTTAGAGTACTACAATTTCATCTAGGAGCACAACATCTGTACAGTCCACACAATGACCCGAATTTCAAGACTATCCATGAATCAACCAAATGAAACATGTTCCTTGGAGTAGGCTAGCTCCCTTTCAGGGTGGAGATCATGAAGTTTTCCCCTTCTTCAGGAAGGGTTGTTCTGTTCTTCCATATTGTCACTTCTTGGATCTTCTTCTGTTCACTTTCTCTCATTTGGTTGGGTTTGAAGTGTTCAGTTTTGAGGTGGGTAATCCCTCAGTAGACATAGATGGGGTCTCCAGCCCAAATATCTTGCATACTTCGGAGATCTCCTCTCTTTCCCTTATCGTGATGGTTCAACCTTCTTTCATTTATACTTAATTTGTTGTTTTTGCAGGAGAGCAGTTAAGGGACGCAGGAATCCCCTCCTTTGAAGGGTCCTGACACTAAGGTCTTGAAAAAAGTGTATCACAGTTCCCTGGTATTTAAAGGTAGGATTGTTTCGTGAGGCCAGTAATTTTTTTTCCTTATCATTATACAGACTGAATTTGATGATCACATCTCTGGGTGGTGCTTCCTCTTTGGGTTTCGCCTTTTGGGCTCTGTGAGCCCTCTCCAAGATATATTCTGAATCATCTTTGTCTCCTGTGATCTGCATAAAAAGCTGTTGTAGATATGGTAACAGATCAGTGTTGGTGATGTTTTCTGGCACACCCTTGAGCCTGATGTTGTTTCGGCGACTCCTATTTTCAAGGTCATCAACCTTATCCTGCATTTCCATCAAAGATTGTTGTTGTGCAGTCAGTGTGTGGGAGACTGTTGTCAACTCTTCTGTAATAGTTTCTCTGTGCTCCTCTAAGACCTCTATTCTTCCGCCCAAATCAGCTAGGTCTGACCTTATCTCTGTGAGGCTTGTGGTAACCGCTGAGTGCATTGAGTCCATCTTTTCCCATAGCCTCTCAAAATTAGAGACTATGTACTGTTTGGAGACCAGCTCCCGTAAATCCGCTTTGGTTGCTGGAGTGGTGTCTTCTTGTGTGTGTGATGTAGACTCTGACCCAGAATCTCCCCCAGTCTCCATTTTTGTAAGTCCTAGAGTCTTATTATATTTAGCTGGCTTGAAAAAAGTACTAACTGCTGCGGTCTTACTGGATTTGTCCCCTTTATTATTTCTCCTGGCTGACATAATCCTTTAAGCTGCCTCTAGGTGGAAAGGGAGGCCGAGAGTAAACAAACAGAATATGACTAGGCCAAAGGAGTGTTACTGCAATATACAGATTGACGAGATTGTGAACAAACTGTGTTGTTTTCAATTATCAGGGCTTATTAGTCATAATATCTCCTTCTCAGGACATTCTGCTGTAAGCTTGGCATTTATTTTATCTTTTCCCCAGGACTGCAGCCCCGCAAAACTCACAGCTATATATGGACAGTATTTTGGGGACCTTTCATTTATTATGTAGTCTTAATTACTTCACATACCACTGGCCTTTAACATTATGTGGGGTTGCACAGGTATCTAAACTCGCTGGAAAGTAAAATTGTGCCTGTATCTGCCCCTTTTACTGCTGTGCATTATCTCTCCCCTTGCTTGTGTCCTGTGAGCTGCAGCGTGTGCTGTGGTATGCTTTGGTACAGTAATGCACTCTGCCTTATTTATTGTCAGCTTAGTCATTCTTACCCTTCCTCTCTGTGACTACCGTTTTAGGAGACTGTTTTTATTTTTTGGATCCGTTATTACTATTGGTGCTTTAATTCCCTGTGGAGTTTCTAGGGATCCGTTGCTCTCTCTGTCTAAATGTCACTCTGCAGCTTTTAATCGTGAGTGTCTGGTCGGTGGTCTCTATTCTGAGGTCTGTACTTACTTGGTATGTGTTTCAGCTGATCCAGACCGATCCGATGTTATTTTCTATCATTGAATAGTTTTCTTGCACCCTATTTATATCAATCATTTTAACAAACTATATGATATTCAAGTGACAATTTCTTATCAGATAAATTTACAATTAATTTTGTTTAATATATAATCTTGGAAAAGAGTAGACAAAAACCATAGATTTTCTCCAATTCTGGGTAATCCCCCCCCCCCCCAACTTTTTCAGTGTATAATGTTGCTTATTTTAAAAAGCAAGCATACTTATATATATACATTTTTTTTTTCATTTAACCCATTAGGGGTTAATGTCTGCAACCTGTACATCCATTTAGTTTCTTGTTGGAGAAGTACTTTATCATAATATCCTCCTCTCTTTTTTAGTTTTGGATGTTCAATACCTATCACTTTTAAGCAAGTATATTTTGCTTCATGACATTCAGCAAAATGCCTAGCTACTGGACTGTCAGTGTCTTTTTGCTTAATGTCATACCTGTGCTCTTTAACTCTATCTTTGAGTTCCCTCCCAGTTTTACCAATACAATACCTGCAGCAAGAACAATACAACAAATAAATGACCCCTGGTGTGTTGCAAGTTATCCATTCTCTAATTTTGAAAGTTTTTTGTGAATTTGTACCAAAAGCTTTGGTTTTCTGTATGTTACTACAGTAGGTACACTTGCCACATAGATGACAACCAGGGCCGGATTGGCTGCACTGCACTCAGACTGACAGGCTCAGCCACAGTCAGCCACTCATTCACAGCTGAGCCGCGTCGCAGTCACAGTGATCAGCTGACAGCTTGGCTGCATAGATACCCCCAGGGGAGCTCTTAGCCCGGGATAAGAGACAGGGCTGGAGTGTGTGTGTGGGAGGGGGGAAGAGGGTTGAGGTGAGGAGGAGATTTGTCACGTCCTGTGCTGTGATGCGCATAACCTTGTGTGCAGAGCATAACCTTGTGCACAGATTTATAAGTGTGCTCAGTCAAACAGCAGAGGTGCGTGGTTTGTTCTGGCTGACTCTGCAAATCGCCGGCTCTAGAGAAAAAGTTGAAGTGTTTCGGTAAGTACATAATCTGGCTGCAGCTTGTGACTCATGAAAGTGCCTCAGCATGGCTTACATAGGGCAGGGGAGCTCTACGAACCTTCACATTCATGTAACTGCAGAACTCCCTCTTTGTAACAAGTAAAGGGACTTATTGTTGCCCAGACTCTAACGATAAAGTGTTAACTAGTTGCTTGTATTATATATATATATATATATAGAAAAACAACAAGCTTGCACTCACTGGTCTTTTTTTGTGAAATATTTTACTTGAAAAACTGTGACGTTTCGAGGACAAAGTATCCCCTTCTTCAGACAATGTGTATAACAAACAATAGTGACTTTATACACTGTGTCAAACAAACCCCTCCCCTCAATTAGAACAAAAAAAACGCCAAATCTGGTAACTATGGTGACCTATGAGTCACAATGTAAACAACCAAGTGCTATCCATTACTAAATATATATATATATGAGAGCCATCCCGGCTCTAACATAGTTAGTGACAGCCCAAGTGCAGGATAAAAGAACTGTGGAGAAATGGAAACAATGGAAACAAACGTGGAATACAGGCAGAGCACAGAAAAAGCAGAGTAACAGTGTACATTTAATCTTTCATATCACCGCTTATTCGTCAATAACACATCCGAAGACATTGTGCACCACAGGTAAGCAAAGTCAGAGCACCGATCTGAAAGATTCAAACTCACCTAGGGGAGACACATACCTAAACACTGCAGCCGCTCACTACCGCATCAATACACAACACCTGGAAGAGGATCCGGAACTACACAGGACTCTCACGTGGGGGGCCATCGGCCAATCACCGGAGTTGTTTACTGTTGCCGTAGTAACCATTCACATCGAGCCACACACAGGTACTGCAACGCTAAAGTGCAATAGGACTTGTTGGCAGTCCAAACAAAGGCAATGCAATAAACCACAGCATCAAACTATAAACTGCCAATACCTAGTGCTAAAACTTAACCTGAAACTATCGAGTTCCTAGACCTCAACATCTTCAAAATGGATAATGGCCAATTAGGGACTTCACTGCTTAGAAAACCTACGGACAGAAATTCGATTCTACATGCTACCAGCAACCATCCAGTAGCACTTCTCAAAGCAATCCCGAAAGCCCAACTATGCCGGGTGGTCAGGAATAATAGTGATGTGACAACTTGAAGAAATGCAACAACGCTTCACACGAAGAGGATATAATCCCCATCTGATCCATCAAAGTAGAGTGCAAGCTGAATATGATGATAAAACCCTGACCACGTCCAGGGACATAGGGGAACAGAGATTGACCTTCACAACCACATATAGCCCCCTAACGAGATCTTTGGGAAAGTCATTAAGAGAACATTGGCACATTGTACAGGGTGACCCAGCACTCCCATTCAATAGCTGGCAGCACCCTAGAGTGGGGTACAAACACGATAAGAATTTGAAAGATCTTTTGATGTTAACTGACCCTACTCACTGCTATACCCCAGAGACATGGCTGTCACGAAAAAAGAAACCAGGGTGCTATAGGTGCTTGGGGTGCACTACCTGCAATTCTATGATTCCAGGGGCCTCCTTTGGCCATCCACACCGTAATCAGAGATATAAGATCAGGCATGTGTTGACTTGCACTACCACACATGTGGTGTACCTATTAAATTGTAGCTGTGGGCGGTTTTATGTGGGTAAAACCACGGATGATGCCAGAACCCGGTTTGCCAATCATAGGTCTTCAATCAGGACATCCCTCAAAAAGGGTTCAAGTGACCAACCTGTGGCTAGGCACTTTGTGGAAAAAGGACATGGACTTCAGGACCTCCGTTTTACTTTAATTGACCATGTCCCCCCACTGAAGCGGGGGGGGGGGGGGCGACAGGGACACTCTTCTTCTACAAATGGAGGCCAAGTGGATCTTCCGGTTAAATACTTTACAACCCCATGGACTGAACACAATGTTTGACTGGCACTGCTTCCTATAGTTAGATATAAGTTCTAACGGATGTCTCCAGCCGAGTGCCAATACTTCTGAAACCCTGAGGATGTACTGGGAGAGTCCACCTATCATTCAATCTACCGACATCCTTTTGGCCTTTTCTGTAAAATCTTGACTGGTTATTAGGGCTATCTGCTATGCACATCCCTTCCCCTTTCTTTTCCATACGAATGTGTCTTGAATGGATGATCTATAGAGAGCTTAGGTGAGTTCACCCGTAGATAAATGTGCTGTGTTATATCACTGTAACACACTGTCTGTTGTCCTCTGGCTACATCCTCTACACAGTTTCTATGAATCCCACGGCTGTACTACCTGCATGATTGGTATCTATTTTTGACACGATCTTCAATGCTCTTTTTGGTTATGGTATTATCTGTGGTTGTTGCCTCATGGGCGACTTTTTTGAATGTTGGTACTAATTGCTGACCGTGAATGTATGTGTCTATGATGTGATAAGTCCCAATATTCACTGTCTTAGCTATATTTGCTCTGTAGTTTCAGGTTAAGTTTTAGCACTAGTTATTGGCAGTTTATAGTTTGATGCTGTGGTTTATTGCATTGCCTTTGTTTGGACTGCCAATGGTTGTGAATGGTTACTACGGCAACAGTAAACAACTCCGGTGATTGGCCGATGGCCCCCCACGTGAGAGTCCTGTGTAGTTCCGGATCCTCTTCCCGGTGTTGTGTATTGATGCGGTAGTGAGCGGCTGCAGTGTTTAGGTATGTGTCTCCCCTAGGTGAGTTTGAATCTTTCAGATCGGTGCTCTGACTTTGCTTACCTGTGGTGCACAATGTCTTCGGATGTGTTATTGACGAATAAGCGGTGATATGAAAGATTAAATGTACACTGTTACTCCGCTTTTTCTGTGCTCTGCCTGTATTCCATGTTTGTTTCCATTGTTTCCATTTCTCCACAGTTCTTTTATCCTGCACTTGGGCTGTCACTAACTATGCCGGGATGGCTCTCATATATATATTTTAGTAATTGATAGCACTTGGTTGTTTACATTGTGACTCATAGGTCACCATAGTTACCAGATTTGGCGGGTTTTTGTTCTAATTGAGGGGAGGGGTTTGTTTGACACAGTGTATAAAGTCACTATTGTTTGTTACAGACATTGTCTGAAGAAGGGGATACTTTGTCCTCGAAACGTCACAGTTTTTCAAGTAAAATATTTCACAAAAAAAGTGCAAGCTTGTTGTTTTTCTATACTACACTAGCACCCTGGCAGTCGTTGGAAGGTGAGAGTGCACATCTCTGCTACTTATATATATATATATATATATATATATATATATATATATATATATATATATATACTATATGCTATATATATTATATATAATCTATATATATATATATATATATATATATATTTATATTTATATATTATATTATATATATATATATATTTATATATATATATATATATATATATATATATATATATATATATATATATATATATATATATATATATATATATATATAAATATATATATATGGGTTGAAGGTAAAACCAGCTAGAGCATAGTTGGCTGGGCTGGAGGGGGCCTGGCTAGGCTGGAGGGGGCATGGCTGGGCTGGAGGGGGTGGGCCAGTTTGATTTTCCAGTCCGGCACTGATGACAACCAACTCTCTGTTGTAGGCTACTTAACCAGTTGGAGACATTCTTCTTTCAAATTCAGAATGTAGGCTATCCCTACGACTTACTGCTCTTTTTGCAGTTAACAAAGGGTTATGCAAGAGAAACTGACTTAAACCTTTATCTGTGTGCAAAATGTGCCAGTGTTTTCGCATTATGTGATGTATCTTACCCCAATGACAGTTATAAGGGGTTATTAGATGCACCATCTCTGCTTCATTATTTTCTTCACATTTTGCACCATAAAGCATTTTGTGTCTATTTGTAGTACGGGCTCTCACCCAGGCCTTTTAAATACTTCTATTTGAATACCCCCTTTGCCTAAACCTACATGCTAGTTTGCCTGCTTGTCTTTCAAAGGCAGCCTCACTGGAACAGTTTTGTTTAAGACGTAGAAACTGTCCCACTGGAATTCCATCCTTTAAATTATTTAGATGGTTGCTGGTAGCATGGAGTAAACTGTTTGTGGCAGTATCCTTACGGTATACTTCAATATGTATTGCTCCATTACATTTTTTAATTTTTAGATCTAAAAATGTTAGTTCTTCCTTACTCACTTGGTGAGTCAAAAAAATATTGTAAGGATTTTTATTTAGTTCTGCCACAAAAAACCTCCACTTCTTCTACACTGCCATCCCCCAAAATGAGAATGTCATCCACAAAGCGCAGCCATAGGACCACGTGTGCGTCCACCCACTCTGACATACCACAAAACACATCTTGTAGTTTCCAGAGGCCAAGGTGTAAACATGCATAGGTGGGCGCACATATGGCACACATGGCCGTGCCCCCAATCTGCTGATAGAATCTTCCATCAAAAGAAAAAAAAAAATTGTTTTTTAAAACAAAGTCAAGGAGTTTCAAAACCAACTCAGTGTGTTGCTGAGATTCATGCCCTCTGAATTCCAAGAAGTGTCTGGCAGCCGCCAGACAAACTTCATGTGGAATTAAGGAGTAGAGAGATTCAACATCTAAAACTACAAAGAGGATCTTATCACTGATCTTTACATTATAAAGTCTGCGCAGGACATTGTTGTGTCTCCTGCACATAAGAACTCAAAGTAGGTAAAAATGGTTTCAAAAAAGTGTCTACATATTTGCTAATACCTTCTATTGGGCTCCCATTCCCAAGACTATGGGTCTACCAGGGGGTTATTTTAAAAAAAAATGTGCAGTTTTGGAATACAATAAAATGTTGGAATAACAGGGAGTGCAAATAAGGTAGCCAGGATGCAATGTTTTTGAGAAATGGAGTTGAGGAGCTGGGTGGGTGATGCATAATCACAACATGTAGAGAGAGGGGAGAGAATATGCTAGTAGTTAGTATAAGTAAGAGGGAGAGTGACATAAGATGAGATACAGATTTGCAGTATCAATAATGTCTTTGGAATGTGGTGCAGGGGGGGAGAAAGGGTTTAGGAATGAGAGCAGACATCAGGTGAGGATAAAAGGGATGGGCCAATGAATGTAGCAGGTGGTGAGGGGGAAGTAGTAAATGAAAAATATAGCTTGTTTAGAAAAGAGGTATAGAAAGGGAATATGAGGATATGGAACATTTTGCAAAAATGTAAACAGTGAAATACATACAACGCAATATTACAAGAGTACTTGTCTAGCAACTTGTCACTTGTTCAATTCTTGTATAATTGTTTGCTTAATGAACTCCCTTGCAAAATGCTCACTTCATAAATGTGAACATATGCTATTATGAAATTGCACTCTGCTCAGGCAATGCACCTCCCAGTGCAATGCACACCCCAATTACTTGATCAAAGACATCCTAAAAGTAATTAAGTGTGTGTGGTGCAACAGTGGTGCTGCCTGAATACTTATATATGTTAGACTTGTAGGTGGCATTATATGTGAGGAATCCTACACTGCACCCCTTCATTCCACTGAGAAAGTACAGCAAAATAAGGGTTCACACGCCAGAAGAACAGTTTCCACCAAGACTGTACAAACTTGTGCAGGCCTATTTGGGAGGAGGACACTGAGAGAGTGGGGTATTGTTTGTTACTATTATGCCATTGCTGGTATGTAAGATAGTCTGTAGGGACCATTAAGTACAGTAGAATTACATAATAAACAAATGCATAATAAAAATACAATTCAATAGCACTTTGAATTTCAAATGAACAGTATAGTTTTTTTCTCTGACACATTTAAAAAGTTCTATCATAATATCACATATGACCCCGACTCTTTATCAGAGATACTTCAAGACTGCCCACTTCGCACACAACAGACTAAAATGAGGTATTTAGGCATACACTTATCACAAGACCCACAGGTACTATTTCAAGCCAACTACAGAGCACTAGAACATACCCTGGTGTCAGATCTTTCTAGCTGGAAAAAGAAGACAATTTCTTGGGTAGGGAGAATTAACGTTGTCAAAATGAACGTAGTCCCAAGGATATTATACCTACTCCAGACTACCCCAATTCCATTGCCAACAAATTACCTACATAAACTACAAAGTATATTGGAACACTACATCTGGGGAAACATTAGGCCAAGGATAGCAAAGAGAACTCTATACCTCCCCAGAGACAGAGGGGGTCTCGGAGTCCCAAACATTTATACTTACAAGCAAGCCACCATATTACAGAGACTACTAGACTGGTGCTATAACAACCCCAACAAGAAGTGGGTGCAGTTGGACTGTGATATCCTTACCACAAGAAATGCAGGTCTTCAGGCCTGGGTTTCAGAGAAACACAGATCCAAAGCCACGTGCACATACCCGTTACTAATAGATTTTTACACACATTGGGATAAAATCCAACGCACCTCCACAAATATCTCTTCCACCCATGCACCATTAACCCCAATGTACCAGAACCCTGAAATGCCTTGGAACTGCAAACCAAGGGATGTAGATTCAGGGTCTTCTTTCAGTGACATGACGCTCTCCTCCCTCTTAGAAGGGGACAAACTCGCACCACTAGCAGACATTCAAGAGACAGTGCTAGGGATGCATTTGAACTGGTTAGCACACTCACAGATCAACCACTTCCTCGCAAAGCACCGTTCCAGGGGTTCGTTTACAAGACAGAAAACGGTCTTTGAAACCTTGTGCGCCCGAGACACCCCCACGGCCCATGCCATCTCATTGACATATAAATTATTTATTATGGAGGACGCCAATACACTCCCCACATATGTGAGGGCATGGGAAAAAGAACTACAAATGGAGATAGAAAATACAGAGTGGCACACCGCGTTCCAGATTACCAAAAAAGCCTCAGTTTCTGTACGAGTACAAGAGGCAAGCTATAAATTTATATCAAGATGGTACCTCACACATAGTAGGTTGCAATGCATTTATAAGACAGCTTCGGGGAGGTGCTGGAGAGACTGCGGGGAAGAGGGCACACCAGCACACATTTGGTGGTCCTGCCCCAAACTTGACATGTACTGGATGGGTGTCTTCCTCCATATTACACACATAATAGGGAAACCATTACAAAACAGCCCAAAGACGATCCTATTCCTGTCACTACCTAAACTAGAGACCAAGCAGAGCAGGGCATTACTCCTGATTATGTTGAATAGTGCCAAAATGTTTATCCCAAAATACTGGAAAACAAAGACGATACCATCCATAGAGGACTGGAAAAAACAAGTGAACACCCTGCTGCAGTTAGAGAGGTACCACCACATAAAGCATGGCACAGCAGACATACATGACCTAATGCTGCAACAGTGGGAGCAGCACAACACTGACCACTGATATCAGACCACGTAGAAACACTATACCTCAGGGTAAAAGACGTGACTACTGACATAACATACCTACCTACTGGCTAAGTAGGGACAAGACATAAAGACGCGAAGAACGCAATGACAGACTTGGGAAGTGAGGGACCACAAACTGTGTAGAATTAATCACCTTTAAAAATCCTTTCATGGGTGAACTTATGACCCTTTTCCTTTTATTGATGTTACCTAGAGGTTACATACGGTATCATCTTTTACATGAGACTTCATATTTGTTTGGTTACAGGCTAGTATTTTTACCATGTATCATTGATTATGTTTGTTTGGCCGTAGGGCCTATATGGACTAAGATTCTATAATAGAACTGCGAAACTTAGCAGTATCTTCAACAATGGCACAAGCTGCCAAGGACAATACTGAGAAATTGGAAAAAAAAGTAAAGACTGGAAAACATATATGTGAAATGTTACATGTTGTATACAAAGCTTGAGTTTTTAAATAAAATATATTAAAAAAAAAAAAAAAAATGTAATTTTTATTCCCATGTATTATTACGCTCTCTAGGGAGCAGGGCAGAGTCCGCTCCCCCTATCTTTCCTGATTGTGCCCCTTGTATAGGGCTGCCCGTTACAAATAAAGATGATCATAATCATGAAAAAAAAAAAAAAAGTTCTATCATTACCCTGCCCCTTTATCATGTGACAGCCATCAGCTAATCACAGACTAATATGTCTACACTGCATACTCTATAGGAGCTGGTGCCTCAGAAAGTGTGCCTTTAAAAAGACTGTCCACAATTTGAGAATGGAAGCAAATTGCAAAAAAAAATTGCAAACTCTATTTAACTACTGAAAGTAATTTTTGAATTTCTTTTTACTTTAATGTCCATTTCAACAACATTGTTTATTTAGATAGTCAGGTACATTTACTATTCTCTTATTTCTGTTTAAATAATCTTCTTTTTGCGCTTTTGTGTGAGTGGGTCTCAGCGCTATCAGTTCCCCAGGAAGTATTTCCAATGAGTGGAGACACTACAAAATTAACACCTAGATTACAAGTTTTGCGCTGCGGCTTTTAACGCTGAAAAAATGGCAATTTCAGTGTAAAAACAGTAACGCACTATTGGGAGTCGTGTCGGTATAGCTATACTGCAAGCATTTTAGCCTGTAATGCAACGTCAATCCTGCACTCAAAAAATTACATTTTTGCATCCCGGCGGCACGGAGCAGAGCCATCAAATAGGATGAAAGCTACTGAAATCCTATTGGCTGATTTGAACAGCCAATAGGATTTCAGTGAAGAAGATGGAGGTGCGCTAATGAGCAATGCTTCACAATCGGTCAGGATGATGGCAGCTCTCCCAGATAGTAAGGTAAGATAAAGGTCCTGTAGAAACAGAAAAGAAGGCGCCATATGGAACAGTATCATCAGGTGAGAGAACCATACACATCAATTTCTAACTCACATAGGAAGCAGCACTCGTGGTGCCAGAAACAGCAGGCTGGGACCTCTTAGTCGCCCAACAGACTCAGCCGCAATGTACGCAGTCCGATCAAGTGGGTACATCTCGCCAATCAGAGGCAACAGAATCCCAACGCCTTCAGCTAGTGGTACCAAACAGCAAAGCCAAATGAGGGGTTGTGTGTGCGAAGCTCTACAGTCACTCGTATCAATAGAGTGCTCAACCAGCTCGACACCACCAGTAATGATCAAATATACAGAGCAAGGGTATAAAAAGCTTAAAACAAGTTTATTAAAAACAAGTAAAACACAGGAACACGTTTCTCGGCTACACAGAGCTGTTTCATCAGGCTGTCTATTGCCTGATAATGAATTTAAAGAATCAAATTAGCCATAGGAATGCAAGGAATGCCAATTTGAAATTGCTACCTTGCAATCAACTTTAGTGTACAACGGCAACCATATGAAAAGGACGCTCCACGCAGGATGTCTTCGGCTTTCAGGATGGCTCCACTCCACACAGCTGGGATGAATATAGAAGATGCCCCCGGGATGGATGAAGACCTTGCCGCCTGGATAAAGACCTTGCCGCCTGGATGGAGGTAGATGTCAGGACTTCAAGAACCATGAGTAGATCTTCTGGGGTTAGTGTTAGTTGTTTTTTTTTTTCCATTTTTTTGGGTGTTTTTTTTTTTTACATTAGGGCTTTGGGCTTTGAAAAAGAGGATTTTTACATCTCACCTTTTTTCCATCAAGGATTCACATTCCCCATTCCACAAGGATAGACTTTCAATCCACATGTATTTTTTCTAGGCAAAGCATTCTGTCTCCACTTGCTTTTATTTGCTTTTTTTGTGATTTGTATGAGCTCATTAGGTCACATGGATCCATGTTGTCATGCAGATTTGATTATATATGTCTAAGATTGTAACACTTATGTAATAACCCTTTTTATACATGTTTAATATACTTTATGTTTGGGAAGAATAAATGCTCATTCTCACTAAATAACATTCCCTTCTATTTATATATTTTTTTGTGAGTATTTTATTATTATTTTAGATTTTTAGTGTAGTGTATATAACCTTAGCCTTCTCTTAGCGCTCCTTGGATTACCCCTTTTTAGGTTAATTTATAGTTTAATGTTAGGGTTATATGTATTTCACACAGGCCCGGACTGGGACCAATAAAAGGCCTGGGCATTTTAGGGTAAAGAGGCCCACTCCCCCCCCAGCCCCGCTCACCATTTCTTATTTAATTGTATACCAAACATGGCAAGTTTAATACTTGTTTAAGTTACAAAAACCTTTAACATTTCCAGCTCCCTATAGTCACTGTATTTTCTCATTTGGTTGGTATGAAAAACTAAAGTAAATTATAAAAAAAAACAACACAACAAACGAAAATAAAGCGTTAGTTTTTAATGAAAAACATATTTTTGTCATGTCTGACCCCTCTGTGTGCCCCTCTGCATCATGTTTGACCCCTCTGTGTGAACCCTCTCCATCCTGTGCCCCTCTGCATCATGTCTGAACCCTCTGTGTGACGCCTCTGCATCATGTGTGACCCCTCTGTGTGCCCTTCTGCATCATGTCTAACCCCACCTCTGTATCATGTCTGACCCCTCTGTGTGCCCCTCTGCATCATGTCTGACCCCTCCTCTGCATCATGTCTGACCCCTCTATGTACCCCTCTGCATCATGTCTGACCCCTCTGTGTGCCCTCTGCATTATGTCCGACCCATTTGTGACAGAGGGGTCAGGCATGATGCAGAGGGGCACACAGAGGGGTCAGACATGATGCAGAGGGTCAGACATGATGCAGAGGGGCACACAGAGGGGTCAGACGTGATGCAGAGGGGCACACAGAGGGGTCTGACATGATGCAGAGGGTCAGACGTGATGCAGAGAGGCACACAGAAGGGTCAGACATGATGCAGAGGGGCACACAGAGGGGTTAGACATGATAAAGAGAGCCAGACATGATGCAGAGGGGCACACAGAGGGGTCAGACATGATGCAGTAGGGCACACAGAGGGGTCAGACATGATGCAGAGGGGCACACATGATGCAGAGGGGTCACACAGAGGGGACATACATGATGCAGAGGGGCACACATGATGCAGAAGGTTCACACAGAGGGGTCAGACATGATGCAGAGGGGCACACAGAGGGGTCAGACATGATGTAGAGGGACCCCACCCACCACCTGATCCAGGACTAGCAACCCAGACGTGGTGCAGCCACGTGACATGGAGGAGTCCATCATGGCCCATGATGGACTCTCACTCCTCTATGTCACGTGGCTGCTGTGTTGGCACGTGTAATCCCTACATGCTGCATTCCCCTTCCCCATATGACCACAGAGTGCACTGCAGACAGACTCAGTGTTACACAGTCTCAGGTCAGATGTGACACAGACACAGATACTTAGACACTGCCAGCCCAGCCAGGCCCAGGCCAGGCCTAGTTAGTAGTACTGCTGAGGCCTGAGACTGACTGAGATGATCACTTACCCACCCACACTTTACTAAGCTGTCGCTGTAGCTGTGTAATACTATATATATTTAAGGTCCTCTGAGACCAGACCATCCATCACCATTGCATTCACCAGACCAGACCACGGTCAGTCACCGACCTGCCCTGCTGCCAGTGCCGGCCACCTGCTGAGTCGCAGCCTCCTCAGTCCAATCATGATGATATTCGCTGGCGCTGCACAGTGCTCTCCCCCACCGGCCAAATGGAATATGACAGAGACCATGATGATGGAGGGAGGTCAGGTCTTGTCTTGGGTTAGGTTACGGTAAGTTTTAGGACCCGGCCTAGGGCAACATTATTTTCAGCCGGCCTGCCTGCCCTCGTCGCCACCTGCTCCAGCAGCTGCCTGAGCTCCCTGGCCCTGTCCTCCACCTCCAACCTGACACGGTCACGTGGTGGACCCGGCATGTGGCATGAGTCTGTAGCCGCGTACAGGGCGTGTGTCTACCACCAGTCTGCGCGCCATCAAACATCCAGATTTCATGGGCCTCCCCCCATTCTGATTGGCCGCACTGGCCGCACATGCGCACTGCTTCCCGGGCCGGCCCCTGTGAGTGACGTCAGACTCTGACGTCACTCACAGGGGCCAGAAGCAGTGCGCATGTGCGTACAGTGAGTGTGGCCAATCAGACTGGGGGGGAGGCCCAGGAATCTGGATTCGGAATGTTTAGATGGTGCGGCGGCCGCGCTGGCGGCCCTGAAAGAATCCTCCTGATTGCGGGCCGGGCTGATCTCATCTGAGTTACTGAGTATGAGCAATTTCACAGGCACAGCCAACCCAGAGAGAGACTTATATTACTTACTGTAACATACATTTCAAGATTTATTTATTAAATGTTATATAAAAAAAAAAAGTTGTCAATTTTATTTTCTATGTGATGTGGCGTGACGTTGCAGTGGGCGGGGCTAAACTACCATGTGGCCTAACGGGCAAATGCCCGGTATGCCCGACGGCCAGTCCGGGCCTGATTTCACAGGTAAGTTTTTATTTATTTAATCAAATAGAGTTATATTGTAATTTTAATTTAAAGTTAAGGGGTGTTAGGTTTAGGGGTCTATAGTTTAATTAAGTGTTTTGCCATGTGGGGGGCTGGCGGTTTTAGGGGTTAATATGTTTATTTAGTGGCAGAGATGTGGGAGGCCAGAAGTTTAGGGGTTAATAACTTTATTAAAGTGGCGGCGATGTCAGGGAGCGCCGGAATAGGGTTTAATAACTTTTATTAGTTGCGGCGATGTCGGGAGCTGCAGATTAGGGATTAATAACTTTATTTAGGTGTCGACGATGCTGGGGGTGGCAGATTAGGGGTGTTTAGACTAGGGGTTTATGTTAGGGTGTTAGGTTTAAACATAACGTGCGTTACAGAGATTTTTCATTCCGCGCTTCAGGTGTTAGTTTTTTTTCTAACACTCTCTCCCCATTGATATCTATGGGGGAAAGAGTGCACGATCATGTCAAATCAGCCCTTGGCTTTTGTGTGGTATGTAGCTTAACGCCACCATATCGCACGCACAAGGAGGTTTTTCAGTAACTCGTAATGGCAGCGCTATGGAGGGTGAAATTACGCAACTTTTGATGTGTTTGTTTCACACCCTGTTTAGCGCAAAACTCATAATCTAGGTGTAAGTTAGTTAATTTATGTCCCACATATCTCCACACCATCTACCCAGTAGATGAAGAATAAAGGGGTTGCAATTATCTCATACTAATTACATATGTCTCATAGGACCTCCCTGTTTTGCTTGTTAATACTGGTGTGGGAACTCAGTCACTCTTAAAACTATTTCTCTGTTTCAAAAATAAAATTGCAGACCACCTAAACCTACCCAAAATTATAATTTTCACATACAGATCACCCTGCCAAACCTTCTAAATGCCCTGACTCCCCACTTGAGCAATCCACATTACACCTTTATCCTACCAGTTGCATGGGGAAAAAATTATCTTGCAATGTGTATTTTTCACTTTAGTGGAATGGAATGTAGGTTTGTGCATGAGATTGTCGGATTTCTAATAAGTTTCAATAAAGACTTCTGGAACTTACTATGTATAGCTTAAAGGAGAATTTTCCACTGAGTCTGTAGAATGGGATTACTGGGATACTCCTCCTTTTTCTGATTTCAATTATATTAGTTTGTTATTAAAACAAATGTCAGGTTGTTGTTATATAGGAATGCTACAAATTAATTTCCTCCCTCACTCCATTTCACAGTGTGCAATGCAGGGGTGGAACTATAAGTGGTGCCACTGCACCAAGGCCCGAGGCTGAGGGGTCCCACTCAGAGATCTGAAAATAAAATGCAGTACGCTGTTTTGTTTTTTTAATCCAGTAGAATATGCGACCATGTGACATCACCACATTCCTGAGTACATACCTCACCATTGCAGAATTCATCGGAACACCCTTGCCTTGACAGAATCGCTGCAGTTCCCCACCCATCAGATTCTGCCATCTTGACAGGATTCACTTTTGACTGATATCCATGTAAGTCCGGTCTTTTAAACAAATTCTGCGAGGTCTTCTCGTTTCTACTGTGCATACTATACAGTCGAACCCAGTCATGCCGACGAAAGAAGCTAAACCAGTTAGTGGTACTTTGCTCAAAACTCAGTTCAAAGCAGGCACCAAGATTTTATAATGCGCAGAGTTGGAAGCTGGGTCAGTGGTGTGTAGCCCTTTAGTTGCCAGAGAGGGGTTGAAGACCCTTTTGGCCATAAAGGTGGCATAAAAATTTAACAATAAAATGCACCAGAGCACAATACTTTTTTTACTACTGTATGTCTTTAACTACAGACCTCCTGGATCCTATTTAATTACTGTAATTTTATATATATATGGTCTAGGAAATAAAACGTACAAGGAAATACTTTATGACCTTAATACATGTAGCTTATAGAAGAAAAGAGAGGTGAAAAAGTTGCATAGCCTGAGTAGCAGCAACACCCCCTTAAAATGTACCTGACCATTCCTAGCTACTGTACTATAATTACTAAGCATACAACTTGATCTACAATCAGTCATGGAGTCTATTTCTCTAAAATCAGAAAATAAATAGTACAGCTGTGTTATGTTTTTCTAACATAATTCACATTAAGAGTTTGAAATATCTAGGAGACGGCTACTACTAAAATGCCAAACAAAGATCATAACAAAACAAATATTTATACTTTCTTTTTTCTTTGCAGTTTAGCATCTTGGTAAAGTATAAAATTCACTGCCAGGAAAATTAGCCACAGGCCATCACATTCCTGGACTTTGGAGCTCAACTGGATACCAAGAATAGCAGTGCAGGGAAAATACATAGGATAGCAGGAATAGCACACTGTGTTCATTGGCTTTAACAGAAACTAAATAAAAATGTATTTATAAATATAAAAAAGGATAAATGGAATCAATTGAACACATTGTCATATGTATATATATATATATATATATATATATATATATATATATATATATATATATATATATATATATATATATATATATTATTGAACAACAACCATGTTCTCAATGAACCCAAAAAACTCATTAATATCAAAGCTGAATATTTATGGAAGTAGTTTTTAGTTTGTTTTTAGTTTTAGCTATTTTAGGGGGATATCTGTGTGTGCAGGTGACTATTACTGTGCATAATTGTTAGGCAACTTAACAAAAAACAAATATATACCCATTTCAATTATTTATTTTTACCAGTGAAACCAATATAACATCTCAACATTCACAAATATACATTTCTGACATTCAAAAACAAAACAAAAACAAATCAGTGACCAATATAGACACCTTTCTTTGCAAGGACACTCAAAAGCCTGCCATCCATGGATTCTGTCAGTGTTTTGATCTATTCACCATCAACATTGCGTGCAGCAGCAACCACAGCCTCCCAGACACTGTTCAGAGAGGTGTACTGTTTTCCCTCCTTGTAATTCTCACATTTGATGATGGACCACAGGTTCTCAATGGGGTTCAGATCAGGTGAACAAGGAGGCCATGTCATTAGATTTTCTTCTTTTATACCCTTTCTTGCCAGCCACGCTGTGGAGTACTTGGACGCGTGTGATGGAGCATTGTCCTGCATGAAAATCATGTTTTTCTTGAAGGATGCAGACTTCTTCCTGTATCACTGCTTGAAGAAGGTGTCTTCCAGAAACTGGCAGTAGGACTGGGAGTTGAGCTTGACTCCATCCTCAACCCGAAAAGGCCCCACAAGCTCATATTTGATGATACCAGCCCAAACCAGTACTCCACCTCCACCTTGCTGGCGTCTGAGTCGGACTGGAGCTCTCTGCCCTTTACCAATCCAGCCACGGGCCCATCCATCTGGCCCATCAAGACTCACTCTCATTTCATCAGTCCATAAAACCTTAGAAAAATCAGTCTTGAGAGATTTCTTGGCCCAGTCTTGACGTTTCAGCTTGTGTGTCTTGTTCAGTGGTGGTCGTCTTTCAGCCTTTCTTACCTTGGCCATGTCTCTGAGTATTGCACCCTTTGTGCTTTTGGGCACTCCAGTGATGTTGCAGCTCTGAAATATGGCCAAACTGGTGGCATCTTGGCAGCTGCACGCTTGACTTTTCTCAGTTCATGGGCAATTATTTTGCGCCTTGGTTTTTCCACACGCTTCTTGCGACCCTGTTGACTATTTTGAATGAAACGCTTGATTGTTCGATGATCACGCTTCAGAAGCTTTGCAATTTTAAGAGTGCTGCATCCCTCTGCAAGATATCTCACTATTTTTGACTTTTCTGAGCCTGTCAAGTCCTTCTTTTGACCCATTTTGCCAAAGGAAAGGAAGTTGCCTAACAATTATGCACACCTGATATAGGGTGTTGATGTCATTAGACCACACCCCTTCTCATTACAGAGATGCACATCACCTAATATGCTTAATTGGTAGTAGGCTTTCGAGCCTATACAGCTTGGAGTAAGACAACATGAATAAAGAGGATGATGTGGTCAAAATACTAATTTGCCTAATAATTCTGCACTCCCTGTATATATATATATATATATATATATATATATATATATATATATATATATATAAAATATAAACTTCTCTATACTGCTAAACAGTTTTTTCAGGTTTACCACACTACGAATACAGTGGCACCACACTGGCAGTCTTTTCTATGTTAGAGTTAGCTGACACAATAAATAGATCGTGTCGTCAGTAGTAGTTTTAGCAGAAAAGTGGTGCTGTGCAGTAATGAATGTATTGAACAAAAGAGAGGAAAGAACCTCCCAAAAGGCTGCACAAATAGCACTCTATGCCTGGACTTTTTGGTAGAGAAGTTGGGAGAGTTAAAACATAACTTTTAATACAATAATTTAAAATAAAGGATCACTTAAAATCAAACCAAGGAACTGGAGGCCCCTTTCCCTCTGTAGTGTTAATATTCAGCCTTTGATATGTGAATAGTAATAATGGGAAAGTGCACAGGAAGGCTATCTTGTTCCACGGCCACTAGCTGGAAATTCCACTGAGATCTAAGTTATCTGTTATATCTATAAACAGTGTGGTTTTGAGTTATTAGTATATTGCAGATCAGAGCTCATAATATTGTCTCAAGTGATCTTGTCTAATTATATACCATTACTATGAGGTGTAGGTGGAGTTTATACACTCTAGATGTTGATATATGTGTACAGACAGAAAACATTACGTTGGTATATTTCTGGTAATAGATATCACTTGAGGCCACTTGAAAGTTACTAGTCTCTATCACTGTGAATTCTGGATTCTGCTTGTGATGTAAAACCCAGCTATATAGAGATAGAATACTAGAGTATAGGTATCTGAACTTTATTATAATTTTATTTGAGTATAATATAGATCAAAGCTCATAATGTTGTGTTAGATCATACTCTCTTGTTATATAACATGGTGTTAAAGTATCAAGGATATTCAAGTAGTCATAATATTGGGTTATTGGAACAAGCATAAACCAAAGAGATATTTAATTAGTGTCAGTGTAAATTGTTATTCGTGTTTAAACTGTAAAACCCAGCTGAGTTGGGTTGTAATGTTAGGTATTGAGATCTTGTTATAATTAGATTTCTCGTGACTCTGGCAGATAAAAATTCTCCCGATTACGAGAGTGCTGATTTTCACTCTTTGATATTCCAATGTTACTGGTATAGGCACAAAGGTAGTGCCCTGTAAGTATTATAGCTGTGGCTCAATGATATCGATTTATAGCTGCCAAAGTGAGACTAATCTGCTTGAGGTTTATTACCAACTTATTGTATTAATTTTACTGGTGTGTTGTCCGGTTCTTAGGTTCAAGCTAGCACGCTGTTTATTGAGTTATATACTGGTTTGGTAATAAATATTTGCTAGTTTGAATATAAGTACTATAGTATCCTGAAAGATCTATTATAGTACTGGAGTGTATCCGGTATGCATTGTCTGTTATACAAAGTTAATAAAAAATCCCAAATGAATGTGGCTGGTTGTTAATACTGTTGTCACTAGACACTCTGATATATAACCGCTAAATAAAAATAATACTTAAAGAAAAGATGTGCCAGTAAGTGGCTCATTAATATTTATCTAAGTTAGATTGTCATATTGTATCAATCTTTTAGTAATCAAACGGTTACTGAGTGTTGGGCCGGCAAGCTGCTCAATATATAGTGAGCTGTTGTAATGATGAATATTTGCCGGTTAGAATTAAATTGAGTAATTCACATGGGAGGTTTGTTATGGTACCGGAATATATCCGGTATATATGGTAATTATATAGAGATATAGAAATCAAAGTTTAAATCACCAACAAATAGCGCAAACTGGTAACTCTACTAATATTATTAAGAGAGTGTAGTCACTATGGTACTGTTGGTAATTTAAGTGGATCTCTCCTAATAGTTAGCTCAGTAGTGTATCTAAATCATCAGAGCGTAGCTGTGAATATTATGGATGCCACTTGATGCGGTTTTTATATTACCGCTGTGTTCGTGAGCGTCACTATTAAGGAGATCAGCTGTGTAAACGCTGTATAGTAATGCCAGCTAGTTAGTTAACGTAGTTAAGATCTGTGTAAATAGATATTAGTACTATATGCCCGCCTGTGCAGGCCAACAGTTCAGGTTAAAGTTTTTTTTTAAAATAATAGAGCACCCCAGAGCTCTATAACCCCCTGACGTGTTTCGCCCGTATAGGGCTTTTTCAAAGGCTAACTATTAGGAGAGATCCACTTAAATTACCAACAGTACCATAGTGACTACACTCTCTTAATAATATTAGTAGAGTTACCAGTTAGCGCAATTTGTTGGTGATTTAAACTTTGATTTCTAAATCTCTATATAATTACCATATATACCGGATATATTCCGGTACCATAACAAACCTCCCATGTGAATTACTCGATTTAATTCTAACCGGCAAATATTCATCATTACAACAGCTCACTATATATTGAGCAGCTTGCCGGCCCAACACTCAGTAACCGTTTGATTACTAAAAGATTGATACAATATGACAATCTAACTTAGATAAATATTAATGAGCCACTTACTGGCACATCTTTTCTTTAAGTATTATTTTTATTTAGCGGTTATATATCAGAGTGTCTAGTGACAACAGTATTAACAACCAGCCACATTCATTTGGGATTTTTTATTAACTTTGTATAACAGACAATGCATACCGGATACACTCCAGTACTATAATAGATCTTTCAGGATACTATAGTACTTATATTCAAACTAGCAAATATTTATTACCAAACCAGTATATAACTCAATAAACAGCGTGCTAGCTTGAACCTAAGAACCGGACAACACACCGGTAAAATTAATACAATAAGTTGGTAATAAACCTCAAGCAGATTAGTCTCACTTTGGCAGCTATAAATCCATATCATTGAGCCACAGCTCTAGTACTTACAGGGCACTACCTTTGTGCCTATACCAGTAACATTGGAATATCGAAGAGTGAAAATCAGCACTCTCGTAATCGGGAGAATTTTTATCTGCCAGAGTCACGAGAAATCTAATTATAACAAGATCTCAATACCTAACATTACAACCCAACTCAGCTGGGTTTTACAGTTTAAACACGAATAACAATTTACACTGACACTAATTAAATATCTCTGGTTTATGCTTGTTTCAATAACCCAATATTATGACTACTAGAATATCCTTGATACTTTAACACCATGTTATATAACAAGAGAGTATGATCTAACACAACATTATGAGCTTTGATCTATATTATACTCAAATAAAATTATAATAAAGTTCAGATACCTATACTCTAGTATTCTATCTCTATATAGCTGGGTTTTACATCACAAGCAGAATCCAGAATTCACAGTGCCAGAGACTAGTAACTTTCAAGTGGCCTCAAGTGATATCTATTACCAGAAATATACCAACGTAATGTTTTCTGTCTGTACACATATATCAACATCTAGAGTGTATAAACTCCACCTACACCTCATAGTAATGGTATATAATTAGACAAGATCACTTGAGACAATATTATGAGCTCTGATCTGCAATATACTAATAACTCAAAACCACACTGTTTATAGATATAACAGATAACTTAGATCTCAGTGGAATTTCCAGCTAGTGGCCGTGGAACAAGATAGCCTTCCTGTGCACTTTCCCATTATTACTATTCACATATCAAAGGCTGAATATTAACACTACAGAGGGAAAGGGGCCTCCAGTTCCTTGGTTTGATTTTAAGTGATCCTTTATTTTAAATTATTGTATTAAAAGTTATGTTTTAACTCTCCCAACTTCTCTACCAAACAGTCCAGGCATAGAGTGCTCTTTGTGCAGCCTTTTGGGAGGTTCTTTCCTCTCTTTTGTTCAAAAAGTTTTTTCAGGTTTATTTTGTTAGAAAACAAAATATGCGCTTCAAAATATAATACATAGTTGTGTCATTGTTTTCTAGGATCACGGCTTAGATTGCAACAACATTCTCTTTATAACACTGATATTCAAAACATTGTCAGACTATTGTCAGAATATTGCCTTTTTGGCCTCGCCATTCTCACAGTCTTTGGGTCTGGCGACATATTCCAAAAAAGTTGTCTGAACCTCTCTGTTCCAAAGAGTGGTGATGTGTTTCTTATAGGAAATAATAGGGATTACAGCTTCAGCAAAAGTCTGTCCACATCGCCACTCATCTGTGATCTCGTTTGGGTAGGTGCGGGATGTATTCAAAGTATGTTTACATAACATAGACTGTGTGTTTGTTAAAACAAATAATGGTTTGTTGTAGTAACAATTCAAATTTACTAGATTTCTCACAATGGAAATTCTAAACACAGCAAAGTTGGCGAGACTGATATGGCTGAAAAAGAGCTTCCAATATGGAGGACAGTGCTTTGAATATTAGAAACTCACAGCAATGTTTCCCCATGAAAATACAAGTTACTCCCATGACACGCTTATCATATTCACACAAAATGCCTGTATATTCCTTAAGTCTGCGATCTCCATTGAATGCACTGTAATGAGTTTGTCTCCTTGGTTAAATGGAGACCTAAAGCCCAATGGAACAAAGGCATGACTGTGATATAGCCGTGTCAGCAACCCTAAACTTTGGACTGTCTGATCATCTCTACCCCAGTGGCAAACTTGGAGTCCAATCCACTACCCGACTAAAGAACCATAGCCTGCACCAAAGAAAACAGCCAAATTAAGAGAAACACCCAAGAATGGTATGCGTCCAGCCATGGGAAACCACACCCTAGACACAAGAGATCCAAATGATTGAAGAGACTGCATTTGCATACTTGTCAAATTGAATTATAGCATAACAACTTGTAGGTCTATGTCTATATTTAGTCCTTGAGGGGACATACTCCCTAGGGAATGAATCCATTTTGTCTCTGCCCTTCTCAGTTTGATTAGATGATTCTCTTTACTATCCCCCATAGCAATCTGCTCTAAGACCTTGCACTTAAACACTTTCAGCTAGATTACGAGTTTTTATCAGTAATGGTGTGCATGGCTAACGCACAGTTTATCCTCACCGCTCACCTAAAGTAACACTGGTATTAGGGTTTTTTTTAAACCCGGCGTTAGCCGCAAAAAGGTGAGCCTAGAGAAGAATTTAGCACCACATCTCACCTCAATACCAGCGCTGCTTACGGTAGCGGTGAGCTGGCAAAACTTGCTCATGCACAATTTCCCCATAGGAATCAATGGGGCAGAGCCGGGTGAAAAAAAAACCTAACACCTGCAAAAAAGCTGCGTTCAGCTTCTAACGCAGCCCCATTGATTCCTATGGGGAAATACTTTTTATGTCTACACCTAACACCCTAACATGAACCCTGAGTCTAAACACCCCTAATCTTATACTTATTAACCCCTAATCTGCTGCCCCCGACATCGCCGACACCTACATTATATTAAGATAGCTACAATATAACTAATAGTTACATTGTAGCCATCTTAGGATTTATTTTTATTTTACAGGCAAGTTTGTATTTATTTTAACTAGTTACAATAGTTATTAAATAGTTATTAACTATTTAATAACTACCTAGTTAAAATAAAGACAAATTTACCTGTAAAATAAACCCTAACCTAAACCCTAACCTAAGTTACGATTACACCTAGCACTACACTATAATTAAATTAATTAACTAAACTAACTACAATTAATTACAATTAAATTAAATAAACTAAAGTACGGAAAAAAAAACAACACTAAATTATAGAAAATAATAAAATAATTACAATATTTTTAAGCTAATTACACCAAATCTAATCCCCCTAATAAAATAAAAATGCCCCCAAAATTAAAAAACCCTACCCTATACTAAATTACAAATTGCCCTTAAAAGGGCCTTTTGCGGGGTATTGCCCCAAAGTAATCAGCTCTATTACCTGTAAAAAAAAAGACAACACCCCCCAACATTACAACCCACCACCCACACACCCAACCCTACTCTAAAACCCATGCAATCCCCCCTTAATAAAACCTAACACTACCCCCTTGAAGATCACCCTACCTTGAGACGTCTTCACCCAACCGGGCAGAAGTGGTCCTCAAGACGTAGTGATAGAATATCAAAAAAGCTCCTAACTAGAGGCTATGAGAAGTGGGTTAGATATTAAGAGTGTTATCTCCTATCAAGTGTATGTGTAAACCAATATTATTTAAAGTATGGGTAATCTAACAATTTGAGTTAACAATTTGACAAGTTTAATATCTACATATAATTGATTTTACATACAATTAAAAACATGGATCCATGTACATATTACAAATATTGTACAAAATAAAACAATGAATGACAGTAAGTAACAATTGTTTGATGTTGACAATTGATTAAAAATATGGTAACAATAAATAGCATATATTTGATATTAAAACAATGGTTGTTTAAAATAACTATATAATAATCTTTGAATAATATATTGATGATTAGAAGATGTTCATTTTCTTAAAAAAATCCTTAAAACATGGTGCAGGTGTATGGTACTAGTTAGATAATCGATTGATTTATCTTTTATCCTTTAAATAATATGTCCTCCTTTGATAAGAAAAAAGTTTTAAATGATTTAAATTATCATTTATATCATTTAAAACTTTTTTCTTATCAAAGGAGGACATATTATTTAAAGGATAAAAGATAAATCAATCGATTATCTAACTAGTACCATACACCTGCACCATGTTTTAAGGATTTTTTAAGAAAATGAACATCTTCTAATCATCAACATATTATTCAAAGATTATTATATAGTTATTTTAAACAACCATTGTTTTAATATCAAATATATGCTATTCATTGTTACCATATTTTTAATCAATTGTCAACATCAAACAATTGTTACTTACTGTCATTCATTGTTTTATTTTGTACAATATTTGTAATATGTACATGGATCCATGTTTTTAATTGTATGTAAAATCAATTATATGTAGATATTAAACTTGTCAAATTGTTAACTCAAATTGTTAGATTACCCATACTTTAAATAATATTGGTTTACACATACACTTGATAGGAGATAACACTCTTAATATCTAACCCACTTCTCATAGCCTCTAGTTAGGCGCTTTTTTGATATTCTATCACTACATATTCTATTTTCAGGGGTAGCTAGGTACCCCATTATCAAAAGGCAATATTGAGATATTTTGAGCGCTGTAAGATATATTTTTAATCAATTGGTCCTCAAGACGGCCAGAAGTCTTCATCCAATCCGGGCAGAAGAGGACCTCCAGATGGGCAAAAGTCTTCATCCAGGCGGCATCTTCTATCTTCATCCATCCGGAGTGGAGCAGGTCCATCTTCAAGCCATCCGACGCGGAGCATCCTCTTCCATCCGACGACTAACACTAAATGACGGTACCTTTAAGTGACGTCATCCAAGATGGCGTCCCTTCAATTCCGATTGGCTGATAGAATTCTATCAGCCAATCGGAATTAAGGTAGGAAAAATCCTATTGGCTGATCAGGATTGAGCTCACATTCTATTGGCTGTTCCAATCAGCCAATAGAATGCAAGCTCAATCCTATTGGCTGATTGGATCAGCCAATAGGATTGAACTTCAATCCTATTGGCTGATTGCATCAGCCAATAGGATTTTTCCTACCTTAATTCCGATTAGCTGATAGAATTCTATCAGCCAATCGGAATTGAAGGGACGCCATCTTGGATGACATCACTTAAAGGTACCGCCATTTAGTGTTAGTCATCGGATGAAAGAGGATGCTCCGCGTCAGATGGCTTGAAGATGGACCCGCTCCGCTATGGATGGATGTAGCTAGCTTAGGGTTTATTTTATAGGTAAGTATTTTGTTTTATATAGGAATATATTTAATTGTAGTAATTTTATTTAGATTTATTTAAATTATATTTAAGTTAAGGGGGTGTTAGGGTTAGACAGATTTTGGGGTTAATAAATTTAATATAGTTGCAGCGAAATTGGAGGCAGCAACGCAAGACTCATAATCTAGGCGTTTATTACTACATTTATGTTTGTTTTTACAGTTATTTTACACACTGTGGCCTTCAAACCCATTTTTGATATTCACTAGATGCTCATATACCCTGCGTTTTATCTTCCTTTTAGTACGACCTATTGTAATGCTCATGGGATACCCCACTATCAGACAGAACTCGGCAAGTAGTCTTGTTATCCCGGCATCAAGCCGGAATGATAGGGAATATCCCAGAGCAGAGAGAGTTAGTAAGATGAGGAGAGCGGCACTCACCACAGGCAGGACAGTCCCCAGCGGCAACGGCAGAGCAGTCCAAGGCAAACCACTAAAATGGTCAGACAGGCAGTATTTGGCAACAGTAAAGCAGTCCAAGGACAAACCACAAGAATGTTCAGACAGGCAGGGTTTGGCAATGGTAAAGCAGTCCAAGGCAACAACACTAGAATGGTCAGGCAGGCAGGATTCAGTAACAAAGAGGCAATTTAGAACAACAGGAATTAATAAGCAGAGTAGTCAGACAGGCAGGGTTCAGAAGCAGTATATCAATCCAACAATTTAGAGGTTAAACAGGCAGAGTAGTCAGACAGGCAGGGTTCAGCAGCAATATATTAGTCCAGCAATTTAGGGGTTAAACAGGCAGAGTAGTCAGACAGGCAGAGTGCAGCAGCAGTTTATCAATCCAGCAATTCAGGGGTATAACAGGCAGAGTAGTCAGACAGGCAGGGTTCAAACACATTAAGGCAATACAGTAGTAGCGATCTATCACACCCAGGAGCACACAAAGAAGCACCTATACTTGGGCAGTTATAGATCATTACTGGGAGACTTACATAGGCGCAGGATTCGCGCCACAGGAATCCAGACCGGCAACTGAGAGGAGCGTGCGGCGATGACGTCAGCACCGCATGAATCCGACCCGACACAGCCCCTGGCAATGAACAGGGAAGGAGATGCCGCACCCCTAGCAACGGCTAGAGTGGAGCTGCGTGACACCTATATAGATTATTCCACATATACAGGTCAACTGGTACACTACAAATGTGGAGGTTGTCTTACACTTCAATGTATACGCTTTGTTCTATTCCAGTTTCTAGTCACTTCTTGATCTGTATCAATGATAGGACACATGCAACAATCTTTTGCCGTAGGTGCTGTATTTTAATGTTTTTTTTAATTAATATATGTATTTACAATTTTAATATTTGTATATTTGTGTGTTTGGATATATCCACCTGTATTATAGGGTTTTAAGTTTTTGCTTGTATTATTTTGTTACTATAGAAATAAAATACTATAAGTGAAAGCATACTACTGCTCCCATACGAGCGCTGCTAATTCATATGGAAATGATGGAGGAACAGATTTGTTACAGGGCAGCTGCAATATTATAAGTATAACAAGTTTAGAACAGTGAGATATTATATCAGAAATAAAAAAATAAACCACCGCTATCATCTTCTATGAAATATTAATATCACAAACACAAAATCTTCTTCCAAAAAAAAGATACTTTTAAAAATAAATAGAATAATTTAAATATTGATTCTAGCATTATACAATAAAATACATACAAATAAAACATTGTATGCATAGGTACAATATACCCACAATCTACCTGCTGCTTTAAATATATAGGCCTAGATTTAGAGTTCGGCGGTAGCCGTGAAAACCAGCGTTAGAGGCTCCTAACGCTGGTTTTGGCCGCCCGCTGGTATTTGGAGTCAGTGATTAAAGGGTCTAACGCTCACTTTTCAGCCGCGACTTTTCCATACCGCAGATCCCCTTACGTCAATTGCGTATCCTATCTTTTCAATGGGATCTTTCTAACGCCGGTATTTAGAGTCGTTTCTGAAGTGAGCGTTAGAGCTCTAACAACAAAACTCCAGCCGCTTGAAAATAGCAGGAGTTAAGAGCTTTCTGGGCTAACGCCGGTTTATAAAGCTCTTAACTACTGTACCCTAAAGTACACTAACACCCATAAACTACCTATGTACCCCTAAACCGAGCTCCCCCCACATCGCCGCCACTCGATTAAAAATTTTTAACCCCTAATCTGCCGACCGCCACCTACGTTATACTTATGTACCCCTAATCTGCTGCCTCTAACACCGCCGACCCCTGTATTATATTTATTAACCACTAATCTGCCCCCCACAACGTCGCCGCCAGCTACTTACAATAATTAACCCCTAATCTTCCGACCGCAAAGTGCCGCCACCTACGTTATCCTTATGTACCCCTAATCTGCTGCCCCTAACACCGCCGACCCCTATATTATATTTATTAACCCCTAATCTGCCCCCTCAACGTCGCCGACACCTGCCTACACTTATTAACCCCTAATCTGACGACCGGAGCTCACCGCTACTATAATAAATGGATTAACCCCTAAAGCTAAGTCTAACCCTAACACTAACACCCCCCTAAGTTAAATATAATTTAAATCTAACAAAATAAATTAACTCTTATTAAATAAATTATTCCTATTTAAAGCTAAATACTTACCTGTAAAATAAATCCTAATATAGCTACCATATAAATTATAATTATATTGTAGCTATTTTAGGATTAATATTTATTTTACAGGCAACTTGGTAATTATTTTAACCAGGTACAATAGCTATTTAATAGTTACCTAGTTAAAATAATAACAAATTTACCTGTAAAATAAATCCTAACCTAAGATATAATTAAACCTAACACTACCCTATCAATAAATTAATTAAATAAACTACCTACAATTACCTACAATTAACCTAACACTACACTATCAATAAATTAATTAAACACAATTCCTACAAATAAATACAATTAAATAAACTAGCTAAAGTACAAAAAATAAAAAAGAACTAAGTTACAAAAAATAAAAAAATATTTACAAACATAAGAAAAATATTACAACAATTTTAAACTAATTAAACCTACTCTAAGCCCCCTAATAAAATAACAAAGCCCCCCAAAATAAAAAATTCCCTACCCTATTCTAAATTAAAAAAGTTAAAAGCTCTTTTACCTTACCAGCCCTGAACAGGGCCCTTTGCGGGGCATGCCCCAAGAATTTCAGCTCTTTTGCCTGTAAAAAAAAACATACAATACCCCCCCCCCAACATTACAACCCACCACCCACATACCCCTAATCTAACCTAAACCCCCCTTAAATAAACCTAACACTAAGCCCCTGAAGATCTTCCTACCTTGTCTTCACCATCCAGGTTCACCGATCCGTCCTGAAGAGCTCCTCCGATGTCCTGATCCAAGCCCAAGCGGGGGGCTGAAGAGGTCCATGATCCGGTCAAAGTCTTCATCCAAGCGGGGCAGAAAAGGATCTTCCATCCGATTGAAGTCTTCATCCAGGCGGCATCTTCTATGGTCTTCCATCCGGAGCGAAGCGGCAGGATCCTGAAGACCTCCAGCGCGGAACATCCATCCGGCCCGACGACTGAACGACGAATGACTGTTCCTTTAAGGGACGTCATCCAAGATGGCGTCCCTCAAATTCCGATTGGCTGATAGGATTCTATCAGCCAATCGGAATTAAGGTAGGAATTTTCTGATTGGCTGATGGAATCAGCCAATCAGAATCAAGTTCAATCCGATTGGCTGATCCAATCAGCCAATCAGATTGAGCTCGCATTCTATTGGCTGATCGGAACAGCCAATAGAATGCGAGCTCAATCTGATTGGCTGATTGGATCAGCCAATCGGATTGAACTTGATTCTGATTGGCTGATTCCATCAGCCAATCAGAAAATTCCTACCTTAATTCCGATTGGCTGATAGAATCCTATCAGCCAATCGGAATTCGAGGGACGCCATCTTGGATGACGTCCCTTAAAGGAACAGTCATTCGTCGTTCAGTCGTCGGGCCGGATGGATGTTCCGCGCTGGAGGTCTTCAGGATCCTGCCGCTTCGCTCCGGATGGAAGACCATAGAAGATGCCGCCTGGATGAAGACTTCAATCGGATGGAAGATCCTCTTCTGCCCCGCTTGGATGAAGACTTTGACCGGATCATGGACCTCTTCAGCCCCCCGCTTGGGCTTGGATCAGGACATCGGAGGAGCTCTTCAGGACGGATCGGTGAACCTGGATGGTGAAGACAAGGTAGGAAGATCTTCAGGGGCTTAGTGTTAGGTTTATTTAAGGGGGGTTTGGGTTAGATTAGGGGTATGTGGGTGGTGGGTTGTAATGTTGGGGGGGGGGTATTGTATGTTTTTTTTTACAGGCAAAAGAGCTGAAATTCTTGGGGCATGCCCCGCAAAGGGCCCTGTTCAGGGCTGGTAAGGTAAAAGAGCTTTTAACTTTTTTAATTTAGAATAGGGTAGGGAATTTTTTATTTTGGGGGGCTTTGTTATTTTATTAGGGGGCTTAGAGTAGGTGTAATTAGTTTAAAATTGTTGTAATATTTTTCTTATGTTTGTAAATATTTTTTTATTTTTTGTAACTTAGTTCTTTTTTATTTTTTGTACTTTAGCTAGTTTATTTAATTGTATTTATTTGTAGGAATTGTGTTTAATTAATTTATTGATAGTGTAGTGTTAGGTTAATTGTAGGTAATTGTAGGTAGTTTATTTAATTAATTTATTGATAGGGTAGTGTTAGGTTTAATTATATCTTAGGTTAGGATTTATTTTACAGGTAAATTTGTTATTATTTTAACTAGGTAACTATTAAATAGCTATTGTACCTGGTTAAAATAATTACCAAGTTGCCTGTAAAATAAATATTAATCCTAAAATAGCTACAATATAATTATAATTTATATTGTAGCTATATTAGGATTTATTTTACAGGTAAGTATTTAGATTTAAATAGGAATAATTTATTTAATAAGAGTTAATTTATTTCGTTAGATTTAAATTATATTTAAGTTAGGGGGGTGTTAGTGTTAGGGTTAGACTTAGCTTTAGGGGTTAATCCATTTATTATAGTAGCGGTGAGCTCCGGTCATCAGATAAGGGGTTAATAATTGAAGTTTGGTGTCGGCGATGTTAGGGAGGGCAGATTAGGGGTTAATACTATTTATGATAGGGTTAGTGAGGCGGATTAGGGGTTAATAACTTTATTATAGTAGCGCTCAGGTCCGCTCGGCAGATTAGGGGTTAATAAGTGTAGGCAGGTGTCGGCGACGTTGTGGGGGGCAGATTAGGGGTTAATAAATATAATCTAGGGGTCGGCGGTGTTAGGGGCAGCAGATTAGGGGTACATAGGGATAACGTAGGTTGCGGCGGTTTACGGAGCGGCAGATTAGGGGTTAAAAAAAATATGCAGGGGTCAGCGATAGCGGGGGCGGCAGATTAGGGGTTAATAAGTGTAAGGATAGGGGTTGTTTAGACTCGGGGTACATGTTAGGGTGTTAGGTGCAGACATAGGAAGTGTTTCCCCATAGGAAACAATGGGGCTGCGTTAGGAGCTGAACGCTGCTTTTTTAGGTTAGGTTTTTTTTCAGCTCAAACAGCCCCATTGTTTCCTATGGGGGAATCGTGCACGAGCACGTTTTTGAGGCTGGCCGCGTCCGTAAGCAACTCTGATATCGAGAGTTGCATTTGCGGTAAAAATGCTCTACGCTCCTTTTTTGGAGCCTAACGCAGCATTTGTTTGAACTCTCGATACCAGAGTTAAATTTATGGTGTGGCCAGAAAAAAGCCCGCGGAGCGTTAACAGCCCTTCTACCGCCAAACTCCAAATCTAGGCCATAGAGATTTATAGTAAAATGCCTCTGCAAGACATTCAGAGCCTTCAGGCACTTTTGTCAGCAGTTTTGAATATTTACCCAGCAATCTTGATCCTGAGATGGATCCCTTTTAAATATATCCCCACATTGTGGATATTTTCTATCATCAGGGCCTATGATAATTACGGAGGAAGAGTGGTTATTCTGCTCCACTTTCTACTTACATATATACTGTTCTTTAACCTATATACCTACATCAACACTCAAAAAAATCTCACTATGTATTTTCCATCTGTCTCATAACCAAATAAAGTTTGCAGACCTGCACACTGTGCTTAGTGGAAGGCTGCTTTGACCCAGGGCAATGAGGAAGGCCCTTTGTGGGTGGGATTTAGGTAGATATATTTAAGGAAAGGTCCAGAAACTAGTTGCAACAAAAATCTTTAGTGGGGCAACTTAAAGTTATTCAGAGCAACAGGCAACATAGTTCTTGCCTAAATGGAGCTGAAGGTTCTTCTTCAGTAGGTCCAAGTGGTTATGGATGAAAGGCACTCAGTTTTGCTTTGTGAGCAGCTCCTGACTGCCCTGATTGATGAAGATGGTGAAAAGCTAAATCCATAGGTGACAGAGATTTCGCCCACTGGAATAGCTTATTCAAGAGATGAGTCATGGACAATGAAGGAGGGACCAGAGCCTAAGTAGTGAAGACAGCCGATCAGGCAAGCAAAGGGAGCCTTCTAGCATGGTGGCTGTTGCAGAGGCAGGTGGTAGACAAGATTATGACCGTGGGGAGCTTGTGGAGGAACGTGCTGTCCAAGAGGAGGTAGTGAGTGTTGTGGGTCTGGTGTCAGGTGAGGTGGTAGTAACACCTGGGCCTGAGGTTGTGATGGGGAGAGTGTGGGTCCATGTGGTGGACCATGATGCAGTTCATGGCTCATTTGAGCCTGAGGTTATGACAGGGCAGGCTTTGAAGGATGGGGAAGGGTTGTTAGGTCTGGGTATGGCTTGGAGAAGTCTGTTGTTGTTTCCTAAAGGGTGTCTAAAGGGAGTACTCCTGTCTTTCTCATTAAAGGGGATGGCTATTTAAAAGGTTAGTGGCAAGGTTGGGAAGTGTTGCAAGGGTCATAAGAGTGGGGGTTGCACATTCTGATTTTAAGTCAGAGGGTTAGGGTTAAAGGGGTTGCTTATGGGATTTTCATGGGAGTGGGACATCCTAGGGTTCCTAGTTTTGGACAGAATAGGTCAAGGACTGTGCATTCCCATTTACTGTCTGGTGTGGTTGCCCAGGGTTGTGAGTTGTGTTGATGGAAGTAGGAAGTCTGATGCAACTGAGTCCTTTCCCAACTCTTCAGAGGAAGAGGGCATAGTACCACCCACTCCCATGAAGGTGCATGGTTTGAATATCAAATGGTAAGGTATCGGAAGGGTCCCAGGATGTGGGAAAGAGAATGGATCACGGATGACTTCCAGGGGTTGTGTCCATGCTGCTCAGGATAAGAAGGTGAGGGGGTTAACCCTTTCCACCTGGGTTACTTTAGGACAGAGAGTATTTATCTGGAGCTGGATGATGGCCCTGATCCACTGGGGGGCCTCCACAACAGTGAAAAGATGTTCGGAATTTTGTGGGAGTTGTTATGGAGGTGAGGGAACAGGTTGGAGTTCCTTTGCCAGCTGTACAACAGATGGGTTTGCAGAATGGTGGGGTGAGGATAGTGGACAAGAAGCAGGTAGATGAGTCAAAAGGGCAAGGACAGGAGCTGTTGAAGGATCTGTTCAAAGGATTGGAGAAATCTGTTTTTCCATCATTAGTTTCTCCTGTGTCTAGGGCATGGTTTCCCATGGCTGGAGGCATACAATTCTTGGCTGTTTCCCTTAATTTGGTTCCTGAGTCGGGTAGTGCATCGGTTACTGGGGTTGCCACGGGGGGTGGAGATGATCAAACAGCTGGTGGTCCAGAGTTTATAGTTGCTTACAATGCTTTGTCATTGCCATGCCTTTGTTCTATTGGGCTTTAGTTCTCCATTTAACCAAAGAGACAAAAGAAAACATATGGAACTGTTTTCTTTGTTGCCTCTGGGACATTCTTTTGAAATACCTGGAGGGGTAAAGAAGGAAGAGGAGGAGCAAAAGAAGCATTATAGGAAGCTTCCAAAAACTTTTATTAATTCATTTCAGGCATTTGTATTTTATGCTTGTGTTATGTCAAAGAAGTTTCCTGAACAGGGTGCTCCCCTTTTTTTTACTATTTTAATAAAATCTTTGCAGCCCAGCAAACTTATGGTGGGATGGGTTGGTAAACATATAGTGAGCAATTTCATCAGCGTCTGGCCATCAAGACTGAGATGAAGAGAGATGATAGGAATATGGGTAGAGTCGCAGGTGAAACTGATTGTATTGAAAAAAGTGTTAACGTCAATAAAAAAAAAGATGATACCATGGTTATGCAAGTATGCTAGGAAGTGTTGTTGTAAGGAGAAGGCTGCTTTGTTGTTTCATGGTTTTACTATTGGTTTTGTCACTCCATGTGAGTGGTAGTGAATGTTTTTCAGGCAATTTGAAATTGGCCAGGGATTTGCCTTATGTGATTAGGGCTGCATGGTGGGTCTTTTTCCAGATCCTCTCTTTCTGAGTTTATAGGTTTCCCCTTGTGGGTGGTTCCTAAGTGGGAGCCCAGAAAATGTCAGAGGATCAATTATTTATCATATCTGAAGGGTTCTTCAGGTTAATGATGAAATAGCTGTCATCGCTTAACTATGCCTCCTTCCTTTGATCAGGCTGTTTCATTGGTCCATTCCATGGGTCATTCTGTGCTAATGGCAAAAGTAGATATTGAGGCAGCATTTTGGTTGTTACTTGTTTATTCAACATTGCAGCTGTTGTTGGGTTGTTTTTAGGATGGGGCCTTTTATGTCAACTTATGCCTTCCTATGGGGTGCTTGTTTTCCTGTTCTTTATTTGAATGCTTCAGATCTTTCATTGAGTGGGTTGTTTGTGTTGAGTTAAGCTTTTCCACCATCCATTTGTGCACTACTTCCAGGCAATGGCATTGGAAGGTATGTTCTGAGTTCCTATGAATGCTTAGGACAGAGAACTTGCTGAATTGATAAATGCATTTTTGGGTCCAAAGTCTTTACTGTTTTATACAGTTCAACTACCTTTTCCCATAGATCCTTTGACAATTCTTTAGCTTCCGGGCTGATTCCCCTGCAGAATTCAGCATTGCACACAAGCCATATTTTGCGCTTGCATGCAATCCTGCCCCCTGCCCGCGCACAGCCAATTATGTGCGGGCAGGAGTTGTTAATCTCCCCAGTCAGACTACACCAGGGAGATTGAAATTCACCACTTTAGAGGTGGCAAAAGATTAGGAAAGCAGCAGTGTGGTGACCTCTGCTTGTTAAATACGGTGTGCAGGTTCTCTTGTGAGAACCTGCAGTCGTATGGGGTCGAAAGGCTCACAAAGCCTTTGATAAATCGACCCCTAAAAATGAGTTGCAAGATAAGCAACAAGAAAGAGTGCCTTACCCCACACAAAATTTAAAGTGGTTACTATATATTATCTACAAATGGATTCTCTGCGTCGGATGTCTTGAAGATGGAGCCGCTCCGCGTCAGATAGATGAAGATGGAAGATGCTGTCTCGATGAAGACTTCTGCCCGTCTGGAGGACCACTTCGCCCAGCTTGGATGAAGACTTCTCACGGCTTCGTTGAGGACTTCGGCCTGGTTGGATGAAGACTTCTGCCGCTTCCTTGAGGATGGATGTCCGGTCTTCAGAACTGTAAGTCAATCTTCAGGGGGTTAGTGTTAGGTTTTTTTAAGGGTGTATTGGGTGGATTTTATTTCTAGGTTAGGGTTTGGACCTGCAAAAGAGCTAACTGCCCTTTTAAGGGCAATGCCCATCAAAATGCCATTTTCAGGGCAATGGGGAGTTTAGGGTTTTTTAGAAAGTATTTTATTTGTGGGGGGGTTTGTGTGGGTGGTGGGTTTTACTGTTGGTTGTTTGTTTGTTTTTTTTACAGGTAAAATAGCTGATTACTTTGGGCCAATGCCCCGCAAAAGGCCCTTTTAATGGCTATTGGTAGTTTAGTTTAGGCTAGTTTTTTTTTTTTGGGGGGGGGGGGGCTTTTTTATTTTGATAGGGTGTAATTAGTCTAAATATCTGTTATTTGTTTATTATTTTCTGTAATTTAGTGGGGGGGTTGTACTTTAGCTAATTTTTTTTTTATTTTTTATAATTTTTATTGAGGTTGTGCGAGAGCAATACAACTTATGTAAAACATCATATCATCAAGACAAACATAAATGGTACATGTCAGTTTAACAACTTCTATATAGAAAGAAAAACAAAATTCTCAATATGTATAATCTTATATAAAAAAAAAACCTGGAACCTCTTTTTCTCTTTTTTACATAAACTAAGATCAATAGTTTGAGTGGTCACTCTTGGACCTGTAAGCTTAAAGAAGTTTATCATGTGTAACAAATAAACTTAAAACATTTTTCTGGAAAAGTAATAGGCCACTATTGGCCCCAACTGAAATTTTAACTCAAGGTGGGAAAGAGAAATTATTTAGCATGTTCTTTTTCCAGGCAATGGTGAAAGTTATGGTAAGGGTTGCGGCATTGGCAAGAAAAGCTGCGTATTTAGTTCTCCTTAACAAGGGGACACGTTATAGATTGGGGGGGGGAGGTGGGTATATATATATATATATAGTAGGTTATATGGTGTGAGGGACATGTAGCATGGGGAGCTTTATATGTTAGGGTTCAAAGTGAGCACGCTTTACTGAAACAAGGTACCCCAACGTTGTGAGAAGTCATCTAAGGACATGGTTTGCTAGTATATGCATGACAAGGGCCAATCGAACATTGAACTAGTGTGAAACTCCACCTTTCAGAGCCTAAAAAAAATCCCAATGGAAAAATTTAACGAGGGTTATATAGTTCAGCACTGGCACTATTAGGCGGGGGACTATATAAGATACAGGGCCAGCCTGCATTAGTAAACATGTGAAATGCGTAGATAGGCTACATATATTAGTATATAGATTCTGATGAGAAGTGAAAGTCTGAAACTGTCATCAAGGGCTTATGTATATATCTAATGGGGAATATTAGTATGTCCCATCTAGCTATTTGGTCACCTTTCCTATGTCATCTATAAAAATACAAATGAGAAGGCTCAGGAATCTCGGCCGCAGACACCCAAGCCTTAGGAGCATTCAGAGTGGTAGGGGACAGCATAATACATTTTATGTCAAACCTCTGTGTTCATTAACTGTATAGGGTGTGTAAGGAAGTAAAAGTGTACACATACGAAAGATCTACAAGCGGTCAGCTGGATCCTAACTGACAGCATTCACAGGAAACTTACATGTTTATAAACAGGGTATGATAAATACTATTGTCTAACACTACAGAGATAGATACCCATCTGAAAGTCTTACAGAGGCAAGCCCACGACATTAATACCTGAAAGTTAAGTGGTAGTACGCTATGGATAGACCTAAGTGCCAAGTGATTGAGCAGCTAAAGAGCTGTACACTTCTCTTCTCATATTAAGTATATGTGTAGCTAGGTCTCCCTGTATATTAACACCTGCTTATAAGATACTGCAGCTGAATATAACATAAATTTAAGTAAATGTAAATGTACTGCATTCAACACTATAGGAGTAGGAAAAATGGTAAGAATAAATAGTGAAAAAATTAGTGTGCATAGCAGGTAACGTCATAGTAGAAGTCCTCTTAGGGGAGTAAGCACATCAGGCCAGCACACATAGCAAACATGATCCTAAGCTAGTAGTATATGGGAAATAATACAGCATTCATGCAAGATAAAGTAACCTGAAATATTGGGAGACAAAGTGAATATATAGAAACCTTACTTTAAAACTCCAAAGTAATAGGAAGCTACAAAATATTACCTTTGGAGCACATGGTTATGCTGCTACTATGGGTTTAACAAATTTTGTCTAGGTTAACTCTGGTATACAGTACACAGGAGGACAGATAGGAAAAATAAGTTGCATTGCAAATCTTTCAACCTTCATTTGTAAGACTCTTACTGCACCATAATGGCAATCAAAATTTCAACCAAAAAATAAATAAAAATAAAGAGAAGTTATAGTATTGTATATACTCCACAGAGGTATAACATTGATAGATTATGGCTAAATATTAGTGAGGCAGTTCCGTATAGTCAGGGCAGGCTGTCCATCTTAAAAGACATGTTATGCTAAATTTCAGGCTGGGTGAGAGGGGTACTGTGATGCGATATGTCAATGTGAGAGCTCCCTTACCCCACACCAGACCGGGAAGCTGAACAACGTCTCTGTGTGACCATGCTAGAGCTCTGAATTGTGGGCATTAAGCCAAACTGAGTTAGGCAGTCCGGAGGCAAAGAAAGTTCCAGTAGTAGATTGAAATGTCCCCTCCAGCCTGCGCGGTCTTGCACTAAAGATGGTAAGGGAGGCTCTGAGGCATTGTGTAAAACATGCGGGACCGATGTGAAGATGAGGAGCTGTGCGCTATGCAGCCTAAGGGTTCTGTCGGTGCGACCATGCGGTACGGCTAGGCTGAGCGCTCCAGGTGTGATCATATTGGCTTGAGGTATGGCTCCCAAGATTTCGGGATCAGTCCCCAATCCTCCGGTTGTCGCATAAGCGCGGTGGTCCTCTGCATCGTCGGGATCAGGTAGTTGCGCAGCCTGGATCGTGATTGCCATTGCTATCTGTTTAGGCTCTGTTAGAAAATGGCGTCCAGATAGAGCACTGCACCTCTCCAGGAAATTGTGAATTTGCGCCATAATGCAATCCGCTTCCTCCATTTTTAGGTAGATTAGTGGTCCTCGGCTTAAAGATTCCAAGGTGATAGTCAGCAGGCAAGTGTTACTCACAGTTGGAGGTACTGAGTAGGCCCCAAGATGGCTGCTGCAAATAGTATGCTCAGCGTTGGACGTAACAGTATTTTAGTGGTCTATGGTTGTAGTAGTGCTCCTTTTCAAGAAGGTTATTAAGAGCAGCCAAGGTTTCAAATCATCAGCGATAGGTAGTTGATTGAATATTGGAGCACAGACAGTCGCTAATTTTAGATTTTAAACACCATATGGAGAGAGCTATAGAGATGTGCGACCGTCCGGCTTCACAGTTGGCTCCGCCCCCCCTACTTTAGCTAATTTAATTTAATTTAGGTAATTGTATTTAATTTAGTAAATTTATTTAATTATAGTGTAGAGTTAGGTGTTATTGTAACTTAAGTTAGGTTTTATTTTACAGGTACTTTTGTATTTATTTTAGCTAGGCAGTTATTAAATAGTTCATAATTATTTAATAACTATTCTACCTAGTTAAAATAAATACAAACTTGCCTGTAAAATAAAAATAAACCCTAAGCTAGATACAATGTAACTATTAGTTATATTGTAGCTAGCTTAGGGTTTATTTTACAGGTAAGTATTTAGATTTAAATAGGAATAATTTAGTTATTGATAGGAATATTTAGTTAGATTTCTTTTAATTATATTTAAGTTAGTGGGTGTTAGGTTTAGGGTTAGACTTAGGTTTAGGGTTTAATAACTTTAATATAGTGACAGTGACGTTGGGGGCGGCAGCTAGCTTAGGGTTTATTTTATAGTTAAGTACTTAATTTTAAATAGGAATAATTTAGTTAATTATAGTAATTTTATTTAGATTTATTTAAATTATATTTAAGTTAGGGGGTTAGACTTAGGTTTAGGGGTTAATACATTTAGTATAGTGGCGGCGACGTTGGGGGCGGCAGATTAGGGGTTAATAACTGTAGGTAGGTGGCAGCGACATTGGGGGCGGCAGATTAGAGGTTAATAAATATAATGTAGGTGGCGGTGATGTTGGGGGCAGCAGATTAGGGGTTCATAAGTATAATGTAGGTGGGGGCGGTGTCCGGAGCGGCAGATTAGGGGTTAATAAATATAATGTAGGTGTCGGCGATATCGGGGGCGGCAGATTAGGGTTAATAAATGTAAGATTAGGGGTGTTTAGACTCGGGTTCATGTTAGGGTGTTAGGTGTAGACATAAATGTTATTTCCCCATAGGAATCAATGGGACTGAGTTAGTGAGTTTTACGCTGCTTTTTTGCAGGTGTTAGACTTTTTATCATCCGGGCTCTCCCCGTTGATTCCTATGGGGAAATCGTTCACGAGCATGTATGACCAGCTAACCGCTGACTTAAGCAGCGCTGGTATTGGAGTGCAGTAATGAGCAAAATTTTGCTCAATGCTCACTTCTTGTCTTTTAACGATGGGTTTGTAAAAACCAGTAATACCAGCGCTGTAGGTAAGTGAGTGGTGAGCAAAAACTGCTCGTTAGCACCGCATAGCCTCTAATGCAAAACTCTTTTTATGCATGTTGGGTTGTTGGGTGAGTGAAAACTTTTTACTTTGCACGGTCTAGCGAGGTTAACGTGTGAGCAGGAGTGCAAAATACCACTCCACTCGTAATCTAGCTCTAAGCAATCATTTATACTTAAATAAGTAGATATAATCTATTTTTCTTTGTGTACCTTTTGTTTGGGTAAAGCTCTGTAAAAATCCATGGGAAAATCACATGTTTATTATAATTTTAATATGATTTTAGTGTGTTTAACTCGATTTTCCTGATATATATTATTAAGTTATTTGAGTAGTTCAGGTTTGTAAACATCTATGGGAAACCCACCATTTTATTATGTGTTTTAAGTGTGTTTAACTAGATTTTCCTATTATATAATTTAGTTATATGAGTAGTTCTAAAATTTCAAATGGTAACTTTTGTAATGGAGATAAAAAAAGAAACCCATCCAATCTTCCATACAATGTTTTGACAAGGGAATTCTGATGGACTGAAAGAAGCAAGACCACGTTTAGATTTCTAAACAGTAGAGTTGATATTTGAGCTCACTTCACTGAAACAAATTAATTCCCATATGGGCAAACATGTAAATGATCATTTTGTTAAATTTGTACATACATAAGTTAATATTTATTATCAGCTATGAAACTGGATTGTAAATGAAGAAATATAATTTGATTAGGTGAGTTTTATTGTTTGTTTTCTTAACTTTCATTCTGGTAGCGTATTTCACATATGGAATTTAGAAGTTTATTGGATTGGTTGCCAAATTAAAAAAAAAAAAAAAAAAATCTTTCTGATCCAATATTGGCTTGACACACATATTCCAAATGTAGCATAATCTAATGTTTAAGGAGAAAACTTTTTGCTATCAGCCGACCAGATGCTAAACCACAAGACCTTGGGTTAGACTTAAATGTTAAATACAAGAATTTGCTAAGCAGAAAAAACACATTTTTGTAGTGCCTACTTTCTCTTGAAAACATTGTGTTCCATCAGCTAGATTTTGAATTTTTATAGCAGGGTAAAAAAGCAGCGTTAACAGGTCTTAACGCTGCTTTTCTACGCCCGCTAGTATTATGAGTCTTGCAGGTTTAGGGTCACGCACACTTCTTTGGCCTTACTGCAAAACGACTTATGTAAACTTCGTTAAGTCTTTTTTTCTATAGGACTTCCATAGTGCTGGTATTACGAGTCTGTCCTGGGAGGCCAAAAAGTGAGCGGTAGACCCTACCCTGTCAAGAGTCCTAATGCATTTAAAAGTCAGTAGTTAAGAGTTTTATGGTACAACACCATAGCATAAAACTGATAACTAAAGTGCTAAAAAGTACACTAACACCCATAAACGACCTATTTACCCCTAAACCGAGGCCCTCCCGCATCATAAACACTATAATAAAAATTTTAACCCCTAATCTGCCTCTCCGGACACCGCCGCCACCTACATTATATTTATGAACCCTTAATCCGCTGCCCCCAACATCGCCGACACCTACATTATATTTATTATCCCCTAATCTGCCGTCCCCAATGTCGCTGCAACCTACCTACACGTTATTACCCCTAATCTGCCGCCCCCAGATTAGGGGTAATACATTTAGTATAGTGGCGGCGACGTTGGGGGCGGCAGATTAGGGGTTAATAACTGTAGGTAGGTGGCAGCGACATTGGGGGCGGCAGATTAGAGGTTAATAAATATAATGTAGGTGGCGGTGATGTTGGGGGCAGCAGATTAGGGGTTCATAAGTATAATGTAGGTGGGGGCGGTGTCCGGAGCGGCAGATTAGGGGTTAATAAATATAATGTAGGTGTCGGCGATATCGGGGGCGGCAGATTAGGGTTAATAAATGTAAGATTAGGGGTGTTTAGACTCGGGTTCATGTTAGGGTGTTAGGTGTAGACATAAATGTTATTTCCCCATAGGAATCAATGGGACTGAGTTAGTGAGTTTTACGCTGCTTTTTTGCAGGTGTTAGACTTTTTATCATCCGGGCTCTCCCCGTTGATTCCTATGGGGAAATCGTTCACGAGCATGTATGACCAGCTAACCGCTGACTTAAGCAGCGCTGGTATTGGAGTGCAGTAATGAGCAAAATTTTGCTCAATGCTCACTTCTTGTCTTTTAACGATGGGTTTGTAAAAACCAGTAATACCAGCGCTGTAGGTAAGTGAGTGGTGAGCAAAAACTGCTCGTTAGCACCGCATAGCCTCTAATGCAAAACTCTTTTTATGCATGTTGGGTTGTTGGGTGAGTGAAAACTTTTTACTTTGCACGGTCTAGCGAGGTTAACGTGTGAGCAGGAGTGCAAAATACCACTCCACTCGTAATCTAGCTCTAAGCAATCATTTATACTTAAATAAGTAGATATAATCTATTTTTCTTTGTGTACCTTTTGTTTGGGTAAAGCTCTGTAAAAATCCATGGGAAAATCACATGTTTATTATAATTTTAATATGATTTTAGTGTGTTTAACTCGATTTTCCTGATATATATTATTAAGTTATTTGAGTAGTTCAGGTTTGTAAACATCTATGGGAAACCCACCATTTTATTATGTGTTTTAAGTGTGTTTAACTAGATTTTCCTATTATATAATTTAGTTATATGAGTAGTTCTAAAATTTCAAATGGTAACTTTTGTAATGGAGATAAAAAAAGAAACCCATCCAATCTTCCATACAATGTTTTGACAAGGGAATTCTGATGGACTGAAAGAAGCAAGACCACGTTTAGATTTCTAAACAGTAGAGTTGATATTTGAGCTCACTTCACTGAAACAAATTAATTCCCATATGGGCAAACATGTAAATGATCATTTTGTTAAATTTGTACATACATAAGTTAATATTTATTATCAGCTATGAAACTGGATTGTAAATGAAGAAATATAATTTGATTAGGTGAGTTTTATTGTTTGTTTTCTTAACTTTCATTCTGGTAGCGTATTTCACATATGGAATTTAGAAGTTTATTGGATTGGTTGCCAAATTAAAAAAAAAAAAAAAAAAATCTTTCTGATCCAATATTGGCTTGACACACATATTCCAAATGTAGCATAATCTAATGTTTAAGGAGAAAACTTTTTGCTATCAGCCGACCAGATGCTAAACCACAAGACCTTGGGTTAGACTTAAATGTTAAATACAAGAATTTGCTAAGCAGAAAAAACACATTTTTGTAGTGCCTACTTTCTCTTGAAAACATTGTGTTCCATCAGCTAGATTTTGAATTTTTATAGCAGGGTAAAAAAGCAGCGTTAACAGGTCTTAACGCTGCTTTTCTACGCCCGCTAGTATTATGAGTCTTGCAGGTTTAGGGTCACGCACACTTCTTTGGCCTTACTGCAAAACGACTTATGTAAACTTCGTTAAGTCTTTTTTTCTATAGGACTTCCATAGTGCTGGTATTACGAGTCTGTCCTGGGAGGCCAAAAAGTGAGCGGTAGACCCTACCCTGTCAAGAGTCCTAATGCATTTAAAAGTCAGTAGTTAAGAGTTTTATGGTACAACACCATAGCATAAAACTGATAACTAAAGTGCTAAAAAGTACACTAACACCCATAAACGACCTATTTACCCCTAAACCGAGGCCCTCCCGCATCATAAACACTATAATAAAAATTTTAACCCCTAATCTGCCTCTCCGGACACCGCCGCCACCTACATTATATTTATGAACCCTTAATCTGCTGCCCCCAACATCGCCGACACCTACATTATATTTATTATCCCCTAATCTGCCGTCCCCAATGTCGCTGCAACCTACCTACACGTTATTACCCCTAATCTGCCGCCCCCAACGTCGCCGCCACTATAATAAACATATTAACCCCTAAACCGCCACACTCCCGCCTCGCAAGCATTAGTTAAATATTATTAACCCCTAATCTTTTTTACAGGTAAATTTGTATTTATTTTAGCTAGGTAGTTATTAAATAGTTAATAACTATTTAATAACTATTCTACCTAGTTAAAATAAATACAAACTTGCCTGTAAAATAGAAATAAATCCTAAACTAGCTACAATGCAACTATTAGTTATATTGTAGCTAGCTTAGGGTTTATTTTACAGGTAAGTATTTAGATTTAAATAGGAATAATTTAGTTATTGATAGGAATATTTAGTTATATTTCTTTTAATTATATTTAAGTTAGTGGGTGTTAGGTTTAGGGTTAGACTTAGGTTTAGGGTTTAATAACTTTAATATAGTGACGGCGACGTTGGGGGTGGAAGATTAGGGGTCAATAAATGTAGGTAGGTGATGGCGATGTTAGGGACGGCAGATTAGGGGTTAATAATAATTAACTAATGTTTGCGAGGCGGGAGTGTTGCGTTTTAGGGGTTAATATGTTTATTATAGTGGGGCACAGATTAGGGGTTAATAAGTGTAGGTAGTTGGGGCAACATTGGGGGCAGCAGATTAGGGGTTAATAAATATAATGTAGGTGTCGGCGATGTTGGGGGCAGCAGATTAGGGGTTAATACATATAATGTAGGTGGTGGCGGTGTCCGGAGTGGCGGATTAGGGGTTAATAAGTATAATGTAGGTGTCGGCGATATAGTGGACGGCAGATTAGGGGTTAATAAATGTAAGATTAGGGGTGTTTAGACTCTGGGTTCATGTTAGTGTGTTAGGTGTAAACATAAATTTTATTTCCCCATAGGAATCAATGGGGCTGCGTTAGTGAGTTTTACGCTGCTTTTTAACAGGTGTTTAAGAGCCGGCTCTCCCCGTTGATTCCTATGGGGAAATCGTGCATGAGCACATACGACCAGCTCATCGCTGACTTAAGCAGCGCTGGTATTGAAGTGAGATTTGGAGCTAAATTTTGCTCAACGCTCACTTTTTGTCTTTTAACGCCTGGTTTGTAAAAACTCGTAATACCAGCACTGTATGTAAGTGAGCGGTGAGAGAAAACTGCTCATTAGCACCGCATAGCCTCTAACGCAAAACTCGTAATCTAGGCGAGAGTTTTTATTTAAAGGGACATGAAACCCAAAATTTTTCTTTCATGATTTAGGTAGAACATACAATTTTAAACAACTTTCCAGTTTACTTTTATTATGAAATGTGTTTCATTCTCTTGGTATCATTTGTTAAAGGAGCAGAAATGCACTACTGGTTTTTAATTGAACACATGGGTGAGCCAATGACAATCGGTATATATATGCCGCCACCAATCAGCAGCTAGAAACTAGTTTTTTTGCTGCTTCTGTGCTTACCTAGATACACCTTTCAGCAAAGGATAATGAGAGAGTAAAGCAAATTAAATAATATAAGTAAATTAGAAAGTTGTGTAAAATGATATGCTGTGTCTAAATCATTACTTTACTATTTTAAAATGATTATAAGAGACAGCAACACAGAGGGAAATTTTTTAAATTATAGTTATTTATTTATTTTTGCTCTAATGCAAATCTTTGCTTTCAACCACTGAATTTACTTAAAGGGACAGTCTACACCAGAATTTGTATTGTTTTAAAAGATAGATAATCCCTTTATTACCCATTCCCCAATTTTGCATAACAGTTATATTAATATACTTTTAACCTCTGTGATTATCTTGTATCTAAGCCTCTGCAAACTGCCCCTTTATTTCAGTTCTTTTGACAGACTTGCAGTTTAGCCAATCAGTGCCTGCTCCCAGATAACTTCACGTGCACAAGCACAGTGTTATCTATATGAAACACATGAACTAACACCCTCTAGTGGTGAAAAACTGTTAAATTGCATTCTGAAAAGAGGTGGCCTTCAAGGTCTAATAAATTAGCATATGAACCTCCTAGGTTAAAGGGCCACTAAACCCAAAATCTTTCTTTCATGATTCAGATAGAACATACAAATTTAATCAACATTACAATTTACTTCTATTATTTATTTTGATTCATTTTTGAGATATCCATATTTGAAGAAAAAGAAATGCACATGGGTGAGCCAATCACATGAGGCTTCCATGTGCAGCAACCAATCAGCAGCTTCTGAGCATATCTAGATATGCTTTTCAGCTAAGAATATCAAGAGAATAAAACAAATTAGATAATAGAATTAAATTAGAAAGATGTTTAAAAATGCATTCTCTTTCTAAATCATAAAAGAAAAAATGTGGGTTTCATGTCCCTTTAAGCTTTCAACTAAGAATACCAAGAGTACAAAGCAAAATTGGTGAAAAAAGTTAATTGGAAAATTGTTTAAAATTACATGCTCTATCTGAATCATTAACAATTATTTTGGCCTAGACTGTCCCTATAAGTGCAGATAGATCCCATTAGGACTATCAGAATACCCTCCCTAAAATCTTGCTATATAAAAATGTAATAAAAATGACTTGTTTGATACTGCAGCAGAGGACAGGGTCTTGAGGGTTGTAAAATTTAGGGCAAATGTAGTTATTTAACTTTTAATTGTTTAATATGGATTCTGAAATGTTACTTATTTAGTTAACTCTCTAGTGCTATGCATTATCATTTTATCATTTGAAAGCTGACTTTTTTATATGTCATATTTATTATACTGCTATATAATATATGTGGACTGTGATTTTTTATTTTTGTTTTTCTCTTTTTAGGATGTCACATAACACTTAAAAAAATCTGTAAGTAATATGCTATATTACATTTAAAGGGATAGTCTAGTCCAAAATAAACTTTCATGATTCAAATAGGGCATGCCATTTTAAACAATTTTCCAATTTACTTTTATCACCAATTTTGCTTTTCTCTTTTGGTATTCTTAGTTGAAAGCTAAACCTAGGAGGTTCATATGCTAATTTCTAAGCCCTTGGAAGCCACCTCTTCTCTCAGGGCATTTTGAAAGTTTTTTACCACTAGAGGGTGTTAGTTCATACGAGTCATATAGATAACACCATGAACGTGAAGTTCCAGGGAGCCAGCATTGATTGGCTAAAATGCATGTCTGTCAAAAGAACTGAAATAAGGGGGCAGTTTGCAGAGGCTTAGATACAAGATAATCACAGAGATAAAAAGTGTATTTATATAACTGTGTTGGTTATGCAAAACTAGGGAATGGGTAATAAAGGGATTATCTATCTTTTAAAACAATAAAAATTCTGGTGTAGACTGTCCCTTTAAGCTAACATAACATTAATTATTGCGATTCAGTGTAAAGAATCATAATAATGATAACAACAACAGAAACATAGCTTTTGATGGAAGATATTTACCATAGGTCCAATAAGTCTGCTCATTTTACCTATAAAGTATAAGCTTAATTAGTTTGTGTAATAGCCTTATGCTTATCCCAGATATTCATCAATTACCCCATAATGGGATAGATTACAAGTACCACACTTACTGCTGTGCACACACACTCATTTTTAAATAGTTATTCTTATATATAACTGTACATATCTATACCTATAAATAATTTTATATATATATATATATATATATATATATATATATATATATATATATATATATATATATATATATATATATATATATATATACAGTATATATGTATATACCTGTATATAGGTAAACAGAGTAGAATATATCTCCAACAAGTGGGGATATAAGCTTTTGGTAATTGGAGCGCAATACCACAAAGCGTAATAAATATAAAATAATAAACAATGAACAGTTGTCACTAAATCAGATACTTAATAGATATGGCAGGAGAAAAGCACACAACATCAGTTAACAAGAGGGGAGGAAGTAGAACCCTTGCTTTAAGACAAAGAGAATATTACTGGATTCATAAAATGGGGACTCTAGTTCCATATGGTCATAATAAAGATATAGTCTTGATATTTTACCATCCAGATAGATACATTTAGTTGTAGCTAAGAAACAATATTAGGAATACAATGAATGATAAGACTCAAGAATGAGAGCAATCCTTTAAGCCAATTATTGGCTTTCTGGGGAAAACAGATCAATCGGATTGAAAATTATACAGTGGCGTTATACTGATAGTACTCCTAAATTCGCTAGTCTAAAATAGGACATACAAGTTTAGATATCTAAGTGTATTCCTATATATATTTTTAATCCTAATCTTAGTTCTATTCCCAGATACACTCTAATACACTTATACGCAGAGTAATTATGCAATTATTTATATTACAAATATATGTTTTTTGAATTTCTTCTTTCGATTCTTTAAATATTATATTTATTATTGAATAGTTATATTTTATTCCTATTGAATGTATCTGCTATGGGGATCAGTCAGGTAGCACTCACAAGTCACATATATAAGATTGATTGAATAACTCAAATTACATGTAACCCTTTTTACACCTTTTCCTTAGCATTGGTCAAAGTAGTAAATGTATTGTGGTTTTAGACCTTTTTGTAATTTTAACAGCTCTAGTTTAGATAGTTTGTAATTGTGGTGATTTATATGTAAAAAAAAATTTAACCTATAGTTATATAAGAAAAATATCTATTAAGCCAAGTCACCCAAAAAAAAAAAGGATTCTTACACAACCTATGTGCGACCACTTGGCCTTAAAAGGCGCGGGGATCCCATTATAAGGCATTATTACCTCTAACAAAGAAGGTGAAAATAAACAGTCCTTCGAAGCGCATAAGGTGCTTACGTACATATGGTACAAACTTTTTGCTGTATCCAACTGTTCTGTTTGAAGTACCCACTGACAGCAGAAACTCTGCTAGCCACTGGAGGTTACCCCGGATGTACTGCTTGACTGAACTTTTTTATGACAAGCACATTTGTTACCTCATAAAATTGAGGTTGACTATTGTAAGTGTGATTTTATCTTCTTTTTACCGATTTTTAATAAAATTGAGTTGCCCTACATAGGGCCAGATTACAAGAAGAGCGCTAAATATTTTTATTTTGCTCATGTGCAAACACTGCTCAAAGTAATTTTTCAACTTGGATGGGTTAGCACTCAGATTACAACTTGAAAGCACATTTTTGCGCGTGAACGAAACCCATTGCGCACCAACAATTGAACAACGAATGTAATGACCACATTAAAGACTACTCCTCTTAGACTTTAATAGGGCACACTTCAAAAACCTCCAAAAACTAACACTTATCGCTTGCGTGATAATTCGACACCACATTAGACCAACAACGCCTATACCCACAGTTATGAGTACTTCACATGCTATGGTATAGCACTCCAGGTGACTTTGCTTAAATTAATAAAGGTCCCTCCTGCCCCAAGTGCACTTCAATGTAACCAATATATGTAACAAACAGGAAGGCACTTACTGGGTCTTAACATCTGTACTCCTTTATTTAGTGTATTTAGTACACACTAAGAGGGCCTTGCTGTTTGATATATATATATATATATATATATATATATATATATATATATATATATATATATATATATATATATATATATATATATATAAACATTTTATTCTAAGTGAAGAACATTGGAATCTAAAATATTTACAGAAAAAAAGCACAGTTAAACACATTATTAAATATTAAAATTATCGGCTAGATTAAGAGTTTTGCGGCATGAGGGGTGCAGTGCAAACTTGCACGTTATTGTCACCGCTCACTTTCCTACAGCGCTGGTATTACAGGTTTTCATAAACCCGGTGATATTAGGCAAGAAGTGAGCATAGAGCAAAATTGAGCTCCTTACCGCACTCTAATACCAGTGCTGCTTAAGTCAGCGGTTAGCTGGTTTTATGGGCTCATGCATGATTTCCCCATAGACATCAATGGGGAGAGCCGGCTGAAAAAAAAAAAAACACCTGCAACACCTGCAATAAAGCAGCGTAAAGATCCGTAACTTAGCCCCATTGATTCCTATGGGGAAACTACATTTATGTTTACACCTAACAACCTAACATGAACCTTGAGTCTAAACACCCCTAATCTTACACTTATTAACCCCTAATCTGTCGCCCCCGACATCGCCAACACTTACATTATATTTATTAACCCCTAATCTACTGCCCCAGACATCGCCGACACCTACATTATACTTATTAACCCCTAATCTGCCGCTCCGGACATCGCCGCCACCTACATTATACTTATTAAGTATAAGTATGCCCCTTTCAGAGTGTCAAATGTAAAGTCAGATAAGCCAAGGGCGTAAGCCTCAGTTTTAGTATAATTAAGTTTGTAATATGTCAGGTTGGCAAACTGTGATAGAATTTTAAATAGTTCAGGGAGTGACTCCTGCGGCTCAGTCAAAAAGACCGTCAAATCATCCGCAAACAACGCCAGAACTTGCGGAATGTCATGTAACACCAGGGGATGAATAGCAGAGGTCGCCCGAAGTCTGGCGGCCAGAGGCTCCGTCATCAGAGCGAATAGAAGTGGGGACAGGGGACACCCCTGTCTCGTACCATTCTTAATCGCAAGAGATCTAGATACGAATCCAAGTCCTCTCACCCTAGCAGATGGGTCTGAGTAAAGAGCCATGACCGCCTTAGTGAAGGTGTGGGGGAAACCGAAGGATCGCAAGACCTCCACCATGTACTCCCACCGGACCCTGACGAACGCTTTTTCAGCATCGAGCAAAAGGGTAACCAGTGGGATCTGGAGAGCAGCAGACTCGAAGAAAATGTTCAATAGATGCCTGGTGTTGTCCGAGCCCTGACGTCCCGGGGTGAACCCCACCTGATCTGGGTGTACCAGAACCGGGAGGATTTTGTTTAATCTGGATGCCAAGATTTTTGCGTATAGTTTCACATCTCCATTGATGAGAGATATTGGGTGATAACTCTCACAGAACTCAGGATTCTTTCCTGGTTTAGGGATGGTTATAATTGAAGCCTCTAAAAACTCTCGAGGAAACTTGCCTGCAGCCATTGCTTCCCCAAACGCCCGGGTAAGAAGAGGACCGAGCTGGCCCACAAATTTTTTGTAAAACATGGCATCAAACCCATCAGGCCCTGGAGATTTATGAGGCTTAAGATTGTTTATCGTCGTTGCGATCTCCTTCACCGTAATTGGAGCCGTTAGGGATTCTATCGTGTCCTCAGGGACCTTCGGCAGCTGAAATTCATGAAGGAACTCTGAAATAGCCAACACCGGTGCGAAGTTAGCGGAGGGGTCATTAGAGATCTGATAATGTTCACTGTAGTAGTCAGCGAAGGCTTCTCCAATGTCATTGGGAGAGTAGAATTTTCTATTATTTCTCGTGATGTATGCTATTTTACTTAGTAAAGTTTTTTGTTGGAGTTTATGGGCCAGGAGCTTGTCCGCCCTATCTCCTTTGTGGTAGTACCTCTGCTTCAGATAGTAGAGCCCTCTCTGAACCCTTTCCAGTTCCCGGGCCTCTATCTGTTTTTTAATAGTCTGAACTTTCCTTACCAAGGAGTCCAATCTATAACCTCTGAGCCGATTTCTGGAGAGAGTGTAATCATGATAGAGGTGGGCCAAGCTGGCTCCTCTGAGCGGTTTGGATTCCGACGCCCTTTGGATGAAGAGTCCGCGGAGATAGGCCTTAAGCGTCGCCCACAAAGTTAGTGCTGATATGGATCCAGTGTCATTTGCACAGAGGAACTCCTCAATTTTCCGCTGCCAGAGAGGAATCTGTGGATCCGCGAGAAGATATTCCGGGAGACGCCAGGAGCATCCGCCGCTCCCGGAGGCAGATAAAGTAATGCTCACAACCACTGCGTCGTGGTCTGACCATGCGCAAGGCACGATCCTCGCCTCCGCCACTGTATGTAGCGTCCTTGAATGGCAAAAGACATAATCGAGCCTCGAAAAAGACCGGAAAGGGGCTGAATAGTAAGTATAATCATCCACGTCAGGGTGCAAAGCTCTCCAGACGCCATGATACGAATATTGAGTTACGGCATTTCTAAAGAGGTTAGAGTAGTGTTCTTCTCCCCGCTGTGGAGAGTTCCCTCTCTGTGTTTTTCTGTCCCTGCTCGGATCCCAGACCAGGTTACAATCTCCGCCTATTATAACCTGCCCCTCCCCCAGTCGGTTTACCCTTCCAAGAAGGTGGTTGAGGAATCTGGTCTGGTTGACATTGGGGGAATACAGAGCTACCAAAGTAAGCAGGATATTATCCAACCGACAAACACAGATTATATATCTGCCCGAGGGGTCCGACTCCAGGTATACAGGTTCATAGGAGACCTGTCTACCAATTAGAATAGTAACTCCCCTGGCCTTTTTATGGAAGGTTGAGGATAAGCAGATTGGGAAGTCCTTAGGGCGGAACGCGGCTGCCCTCGACCCCGTCCAGTGAGTCTCCTGTATGTACACGACATCTAGTCATTGAGTTTTTAAGAATTTGAGGAGAAGGCTCCGTTTAGTAGGGGAATTAAGACCCCGAACGTTTAGTGTGGCAAGTCTCATAGTTAAGTGGAGAGGAAAAAAAAAAAAAAAAGGGGGGGGGAGGGGGAAGATAGAAAGAGGGGTAGTGGGGAATAGTCAAGATAAGAGAGAATATAGGGAAGGAACACTGTAATATGCTAGGTTCTTCGGACTGGGCAGAGACTGCTTCACTCTGCCAAATAAGGGGTACGGAGGATAGAATTGGTTATTCCTAACCGTACCAAACAAGTTAGTCCCCGGTTGGGGGAAGGGAAGGTCAGTGAAGGGGGGGACCAAAGGGCTCCCCTCCACCACCGGTGCACAATATATGAGTATGTAACTACTTGTTAAAGGAGCTGTGGTCAGGTAGCTTAGAGGGTTAATGTAAGGGGGGGGGAAAGGGAGCAGAAGAGTATGTGAAGGGTTGGAACAAAGGGAGTTAGGCAGGGAGGGTGTAGAGGGCAGTCCTGTGCTATGTCTTTGTTTCTTGTCATGTTGGGTGTATATCTGGTAAGAGTGAACATACAATTGTGATTCCCAATAGCAAGCCTGAAATTAGAAAGTAAACTAGAATCTCAGGAAGAGAGAGCATAATAAAGGCACCCTTGTAGATGATCAGGGATTTCGGGCAGAAGTCCATTTGCAGCATGCTTACACTGCAACATCATACCAAACCCCAGACATCATCAAATGATTTAGGGTAGCCATAATTTCCAAGGGAGATTGACTTGCATAGGTAAGTTATACATCAGATAGTGCTTTTAGGTCTTAATTAATAAACATATAAAACACTAATAGGCGCATTTAAAACATAGAATATGTAGAAAGTCACACAGTATGTAAAATTTTAGGTACAGCAGCATACATTTCAACATGAAGGATCCCATATTTGAATATAGTCTAAGGGGAAGGGGCTCACCATAGCCCATTCGTCGCCTCAGCAGCTGCAAGGGGGAGCGTAAGTTTATACCAGAGAACAGGGCCTAAGGGATGAGGTAGGGAGCAGGACTTAGATAAGGTGGAAAGGAGCAGGAGGAGTAGCAGGAAGGAGAGAACGAGGAAGTAGCTCTAGTGGGAGATAGGAAGGACAAAGGGAAGGCCGTGGTTAAAGAGAAAGGGATCAGGGAGGAAGGGGAAGCAGCAATGATAAAGTTGCGGGCTAGGAAATCAGGCAGGTAAAATGAGAAAGAGACCACTAGAGGGAAGGGATAGGAAGGGGAAAAGAGAGGGGAAGGAACCCATCGGTAGGGGGGAGGTTGAGCCATAGCAACACCAGACTCCAAGGGATTAATGTGGTATCTTGAAATGATCGTATGCTATCCATATGATCCCTGAAGGAGTAATAAACAACCCATAATGAGTAGTTAAGAAGTGGGGGTATGTCACTGTGCATGGCAAGGGTGTCGGAGTCATCAGAAAAGCAACAAATAGATGGGCAGGGGAAAGGAGGAGGGCCTTAGAAGAAGGAGAAGGGTGAAGCCAACAGAAAGAAAGGAGGTTAGAGGGAAGAGAAGGAGGAGAAAACCAATGGCTAGATTAAGATTTGGCTAATATTGGCAACATTCAGTAAGAGCATAGGAAGGTACCCTAAACTAAATACCTGCATAATGTAGGGCACCAGTAAATACAGTAAACAGCAAACTGCAATCAATCAACTATTAACAATTAACAAGGGGCTAAATCATTAATATGTGACCAGTCTTCTGGCAGTGTCAACGAGTAAACAACAGTTCCAGATTGCAGAGAGAACTGTCCAGCCAGGATGAGGTTAAGGCCTGTCCAGGAGGGCCCAGCCCAAAGTCAGGGACAGATTAGTATCTGGCTAACATTGGCAGCAGTCAATAAGAGCATAGAGTGGTACCCTGAACTAGATATCTGTCTTATGTAGGGCGCCTGTAAATACAGTGAACAAAAAACTGCAATCAATCAACAATTAACAAGGAGCTCAATCATTAGTACATTACCAGTCCTCTGGCAATGTCAACGAGGAAGTAACAGTCCCAGATTTCAGAGAGAGCTGGTCAACCAGGTCGATGCTGAGGCACACCCAGCAAGGATCCAGCCCTAGGTCAGGGATAGATCAGTACTGATAGTAGAGAAGATTGCATCAACGGACTGGACCCTGCCGAGCCACCTCCAGCCTGTCTGGGTTCCAGGCCTGGGCCCCTGGTCTCAGCGGAGGGCCCGCTCCATGTGGGCGGGGAGGATCACCTTCCACATTTCCAGAGGGTAGGTTCCAAACCCTCAGCAGGTCTTGAGCTTGTCGCGGGGTCAGAGCTGTGTGCTGTGTTCCATCTTTAGTAATGATCATTTTTGTAGGGTACCCCCACCTGTACCGTATTTGGTGTAAGCGTAGGATTCTGGTGGATTCATTAAAGCTTCTTCTTTGTTGTAGAGTAAAGGAGGATAGATCAGGGTATAATGAAATGTCCTGAAATTGGTCAGGTAATTGAGGTTGTCTAAGGGTCACTTTCATAAGCCGGTCTTTGGAGGAGTAGTAATGGAGTCTGGCTTTGGTGTCCCGAGGTTTATCCATAGGTAGATTTTGTGGTCTGGCAGCTCTATGGATTCTATCAATTCTCACATCATGTTCTCCTGAAGGGCCTAAGATAGCTCTAAACAGTGCTTGGGCATACTTTTCTAGCTCCTGAGGGCCCACAGACTCACCCCAACTCACGTATTCTAACATTGTTCCGCCTGGAGCGGTCCTCCAGGTCTGCCAGTTTCGCCTCTAACGAAGATACCTGGTCTGCCAAGTTTTGAGTATAGCTGACCCAGTTCGTGTGGTCTACTAGTAAATCTTCTTGTTTCCGCTCAATTATATCGGTTCTCTCGTTAACTGTAACAATGTCTTTCCATAGATCATCAAAAGACCTCTCAAGCTTGTCGAATCTTTTAGCAAAAGATTGGGATTGTTGGTCTAGTAGCAATTTTATAGAGTCAATGGTGACCACTTCAGACTGCATGCGAGATGGCGGTGAGCTCCTCACACTGGCCCTCCCCTCAGATAAAGGAGGAGATATTGATCTATCATCATCCGAGATATCTGGAAGGGGGTCTCGGATGGGCTGGAAATGGTCACGGACCGTGTGCTTTGAAGTATGAGGACCCTTAGACTTCCTTTTAGATTGTTGGGACATTGTGTAGCAGGGTCTCTCACTGTAAGTGTATTGGAAAACAGAGACCTTTTAAAAGAGGAGAGCAAAAGCAGGCTGTTAATTAATTGGGGGGGCTCAGTTGGCACAGCTTTTTCGCACCGGTGGGGAGGGGTGCCGTAGAGCCTAGCACCTCATTGCCAGGCTGGAGAGACTAGTTAAAAGAAAAATGACTGTAGTGACTATAGTTGTAGTTGTGAATATAAGCCTGTCCAATTGGGGTATGGGTGATGACTAGCTTCTAGAGTCAATAATCCAATATAAGAGGTGTCTCTCCCCAGGCGAAAGTGCCACCACTGGGCTCAGCCAGTAAAGGGAACTGTGGTATGACCTGCTCTAGAATGGAGCAGGAAAGGAGGGGGAGAGACACATTTTTTCTGCCTTTCCCTGTGCAGATGAGAAGTTTAGGAGTTGTAGTGATAGGAGGAGTCAGGGATGGTAAAGCAATTTGCAATAGTGTTGGCAATCCCTTGTTTCTTTAGGGAGATTGAGAGCACAGTTCTGAGCCAGACAGGGCAAGACCCACACCACCTTCAGTTAAAGTGTGACAGTTGTTGGTAGTTTTAATGGGAGGCCAAAGGTCAAGTATTGTATCTCACTAAACAATGAGTCAGTGAGAGTAATTGCAAATGTCCATGTGGCAGGCAGGTATGATTAACAGGGCACTAGTAGCATGAATTCCGAACAGTATACTGATGCATCTCTATTGATACAGATATTTTGTAACCCTGAGCTGTGGGCTGTGATATCTCATACAGATTGGTGGTCTGACTAAAGAATAGGCGAGCCAGTCTCCTGCAGCTCAGATTTGCAGAGGTCATGAGTGGCTTGTATATTATGACAGGCAAGTGCGGCACTATTATTGTGTGCACCGGAGCGGAGCCCCGGCCCTCCGGCGCACAGTGGTCTGCGAGTGTTGCGCTCTTATCCCCCTTTAGATGATAAAGGGGTGAGGTGCCTATGGGGTTCGTTTTCTAGAGTCTAACGTCTTAGCGCTTACCAGTGCCCAGTGACCGCTTGCTCCCTTCCACTTTGTCGCGGTCCGGTGATGTCAGCGGTTAATGGCGGGTTTTCGCGCCTTTTCGCCGACCGGACCGATGCTCTCTAGTTGGTTGCGGCAGTGATCTCCTGCAGGTAGGTGTCCGGGGGGGTACCTCCAAGTACCCGATGCTGGGGAATTGTGATGCAGGTCGTGAGGATCGCTTCTTAGGGTCACCTTAAGGGTGGAAGCTGTCCGGTCTTGCAGGATATGAAATGCTGCCAAGAGCAAGGCGGCAGGGGTCCCAATATAAAACAAGTAGCTAGAAATCCCTCCAGGTTAAGATATTCAGGGAAGATGAGTAAAGAAAACGTTATTTTAAAACAGATTTTACTAGCACGTCTCAGGTGCTCTATGCACACACGTCTGCTCTGTTCACAGGCTAGCTCCGCCCCGGAGGGGGCTTTTTTATTTTGATAGGGCTATTAGATTAGGTGTAATTAGTTTAAATATCTGATAATTTCTTTTTTTATTTTGTGTAATTTAGTGTGTGTTTGTTTTTGTAATTTAGGTAATTGTATTTAATTAATTTAATTTATTTAATTGTAGTGTAAGGTTAGGTTTTATTGTAAGACAGGTTAGGTTTTATTTTACAGGTACATTTGTATTTATTTTAACTAGGTAGTTATTTTTCACTTATTTTAACTAGGTAGTCTATCTTCAGAATTAAGTTTATTTATTATCATCTAAGAATGAGTTTAACATAGCACTTCTGGTTTGAACATATCCGGGTCATGGGATCAGCATTTTGGCGCCAATTGTTTTTGGCGCCAAAAGGACACAACCATTAATATATAAGGAGCAAACTCACCAACCATATACTAGTCTTGAGAAAGGCCCTATAGGTGGGCCGAAACGCATTGGCAATATATGGTGAGATACAATTCAATTATTTGTAGCTTTCTGTAGACAGTACTGCTCTATGTTGTTTTTATTTCTTTTTCACAGGATTTGAAGATTAACACCTTCACAGCACTTCTATTACTATTTTGGATTACAATTACAGCGTTTTTCCCAACTCATCCTTTTAGTTTGGGATCACTATAGTTGTTACTTTCACATACTCCTTATTTTATATTTTTGCATTTTTCCACAAATTTTGTATTTTTCACATTTTTTCAGAATTTTGTATTTTTTGGATTAATTTTGGTTTTTTTTTCACTATCACACATTTTCATTTGGATTCTTGGACATATCTTTGTGGATTTGACTTTCTTTTTTCACACCCAGGAGGGAATCTGAGACATTGAGACACTTATATCACTTTAAACTATATCTACAGTGTGCAATACAATTTGTGAGTATTCCCTTGTTGTTAAGTTGATACTCAATACATCTTCATAACTGATTTGCACTAGGGGTCGCCCTCTTTTTTCCACATCTTTTATTTTCGTTGACTTCATTTTTTATTATTTATTATTTATATTTTTTATTGACTGTATTTATTATTGTATTATTTATGGATTGAATTTTTATTGTTTGGAAATCACGCTATTATCTAGCTGAAGAGTAGTCATTTTTTGTTTCATTGCCGTTCCTTGATACACGTGTTCTTATCCTATTGCCACTTTTTACGAATATTTTAATTATTCTACTTTTAACCTTTATGTTTTAACCATTAAGTCATGGATCCATGCAATATTGTGTAATATGCTTTATATGTTATTAAACTTTTAAGTGATTTATTTAGATAATTTCAATACATTTTCTCTATTATAATCATAGTTAACGTTCCTTTTGGACCTGGCCTTTGATTAGGCGCTCCTACAGCTTCTTCCTTGGTGATGTCAGGAGCAGCAGATTAGGGGTTAATAATTTTATTTTAGTGTTTGCGATGCGGGAGGGCCTCGGTTTAGGGGTTAATAGGTAGTTTATGGGTGTTAGTGTACTTTTTAGCACTTTAGTTATGAGTTTTATGCTACAGCTTTGTAGCGTAAAACTCTTAACTACTGACTTTAGAATGAGTTACGAATCTTGTGGGATAGGCTGTATCGCTCAATTTTTGGCCTCCCAGAAAAAGCTTGTAATATCGGCGCTATGGAAGTCCCATTGAAAAAAGACTTTACGCAAATTGCATAAGTTAATTTGCGTTAAGGCCAAAAAAGTTTGCGGTACAGCTGTACCTACAAGACTCAGAATAGCAGCGGTTACTCATAACGCAAAACTCGTAATCTAGCTGTATGTTAATTAAAACTTTTTTTAAGTTTAAAGGTATTTGAGTGGAAAGGGCTCCAATGTGTATATATACATATATGAACACATAAATACACATATATAAGCATACACACACACATATATATATATATATATATATACTGTATACACCTATACATATTTAGACATACATACTGTATATACATTATAGCCCTTTCCAATCAAATACCTTGTCATATACCATATACCTTTTAATACTTAAAAAAACATATTAATATTTATATGAATAATGTTTATCAGAAACTGTATATATGAGTGTAATACTTTATTTAAATGCATTTATGTTGTGTTTGCTGCACATTTGTTTTTTAACCCTTACATTTTACACAAGGTCTTCACTCATGCTAAGTTAACATGTTTGCGATATTGCTTACTGCGTCCCACACTAACAATAGTGCTCCACTTGTATTCTAGCCCATAGATAAGTGTTGATAGATAAGTGCTGTGTTTGCTCTGATCCTGCTACAAAGAACACAGTAGCTGCAACCTCTTTTCCATCTGGCTACAGCAAATAAGATGACAGCTTTTCTAGTTGCCTAAAAATTTTAAGTTTTTTTGCTAACAAAATAACATTTTACATGCTTATAAGCATTTATTTTTTTGTGTGCAGATTGTTTGCCACATGGTGCTTATTTTTATATATTATGCATTTATAAATGAATTTAAAGGCTCTTAAATTAAAATTTACATTTTTATTTAAATACATTTTTTAAATTGCTAGATCTGTGCTACACCTGAAAAAGTTCAAATGTATGTCAAGTGATGGTTTATTTGCATTGCTTTTAAATTGCTTTTTTCTACTGCCTCTGCCAAAAAAAAAAAGTGCAAAACGGTCATTTAGTTAAAGGGACAGTCAACACCAGAATTTTTGTTGTTTAAAAAGATAGATAATCCCTTTATTACCCATTCCCCAGTTTTGCAAAACCAACACTGTTATATTAATACACTTTTTACTTCTGTGACTAACTTGTATCTAAGCATCTTCTGACCGCCCCTAATCACATGACTTTTAGTTATTATCTATTGACTTGCATTTTAGCCAATTAGTGCAGTGTCTGCCACTAGCCACGGGCGTGCTCACAATGCTATCTATATGGCCTACCTGAACTTGCTCTCCCCTGCTGTGAAAAGTAAATAAAATAGAGGCGGTCTTCAAGGGCTTAGAAATTATCATATGCACCTTCCTAGGTTTGCTTTCAACTAGAATACCAAGAGAACAAAGCAAAATTGTTGATAAAAGTAAATTGGAAAGTTGTTTAAAATTACATGCCCTATTTGAAAAATTTAAGTTTTTTTTGGACTTAACTGTCCCTTTAATGTTATACCATTTTGTTTTGTTTTTTGCTTAGGTAGTTGATAGTCAATGCAATTTTTTTTAATCAAATAGTTATTTCTATGGTATCAAGATATTCAATAACAAGTTGCAGATAACTTAAAATACAGTTGTGAATATTAAGCATTTTTCTTAGAGTACAATATATATATAATGACTGTAATTAGAGATAACATTACATTTTATTACATGGTATGAGCATGATTACTGTATGAAAATACAATTTGGCTAGGAAATGTATATTGCATAGACCATTTACAGTATTATTAGATAAACTTAAAGGGACATAATACTCATATGCTAAATCATTTGAAAGTGATGCAGTATAACTGTAAAAAGCTGACAGGAAAATATCACCTGGACATCTCTATTTAAAAAACGGAAGATATTTTACCTCACAACTTCCTCAGCTCAGCAGAGTAAGTTCTGTGTAAAAAGTTATACTCAGCTGCTGCCCAGCTGCAGGTAAAAAAATATATATGAAGAAATGAATAGCAGCCAATCAGCATCAACAGTGCTGAGGTCATGAACTATTTTACTGTGATCTCATGAGATTTAACTTAAAGGGACATGAAAAACAATTTTTTTCTTTCATGATTTAGAAAGAGCATACAATTATAAACAACTTTCTAATTTACTTCTATTATCTAATTTGCTTTATTCTCTTGATATTCTTTGCTGAAAAGCATATCTAGATATGCTTAGTAGCTGCTGATTGGTAGCTGCACAAAGATGCCTCCTGTGATTGGTTCACTGTGTGCATTGCTATTTCTTCATTAAAGTATATCTAAAGAATGAAGCAAATTAGGTAATAGAAGTAAATTGGAATGCTGTTTAAAATTGTATTCTCTACCTTAATAATGAAAGAAAATGTTTGGGTATAGTGTCCCTTTAACTCTCATAAAATGTCATAGTAAACTTCCTTAAACTGAATAGTGAAATAAGATGTGTGTTCACGAAGCTCGCTCCTTTGCCTGTCCTGGGACAGACATACTGATTTGCTGCTTAGAAGTCCTTTACAATGGGATGTGGCTACTGAGGAATCTTTGAGGTAAAATATCTTTCTTTTTTACATAGAGATGTTCAGGTCATATTTTCCAGTCAGCTTTTTAAAGCTATGCTGCATTACTTTCAAGTGTTTCAACATTTGGGTATCATTGCCCTTTAATTAATAGGCATATATACAATTATTTTACGATAGTTTACAGTAGTAACATTTGTAATATAAGCATGATCATTAGTAGACACATTACAACTGGATGCTGCTGAAATCCAATTGTTCCATTGTCTAAACAATCAGTGCAGCCATTTTTGCAGTATGAACAAAAAGATCGCTTTTTCAGAATTTCTGAGTTATAGCTTCTCACAGTCCTCCGTCCTGTTTAAAGAAAATAAAATTGTGAACAGAAGGTTCAAAAACCTTAATAAATAGTTGCTTTTAAATAGCTACTTTTAATAGTTTTAATTGTAAACACATTGAAACTAATAATTCTCAATTTTTATAACTTTACAATGTAAATATATTAATTACAGATAACACTATCTACTTGGAAGAAGGCAGAAGCTTCTTAAACATTTGGTGGGTCCTTACTTTATTGTCTCCTCCTCAGATTTAATGGTTAGCCAAACCATTGCGAGAAAGATAAAAGTAGAGAAATTAACAGTGCAGCACCCAAGGGCAGACATTGCAATAGGCTGCATCTACTACAAAAGGAAAGATTACAATGGTCCATTATGTGCTGTCACTAATACTAAGACATCTTTAGTCTGCATGTATCATCCAAAGAGACTGGGCCTAGATACGTTGCCTTTGCTTGGGCACACATTTTTATGTACATATATAAAATTATTTGGTTTTCAGCAGAACTTAAAGGGATGTAAAACCCAAAATGTTTCTTTTGTGATTCAATTTTAAATAAATTCCCAGTTTATTTTTATTATCAATTTTGCTTCATTCTCTTGGTTATTTTATTATTTAATAAAGGAGCAGCAATGCCCCACTGATAACTAGCTGAACACATCGGTAAGCCAATGATGCTGCATATAATTGCAGCCACCAATCAGCAGCTAGCTCCCAGCTCTTAAACCTACCTAGGTATGCTTTGCAACAAAGGATACCAAAAGAACAAATCAAATAAGATAATAGAAGTAAATTGGAAAAAAAAACAAAATTGTATGCTCTATTTGAATCACAAAAGGACATTTTTATATTTAATTTCCCTTTAAACTTTTGTAAATATATAATGACAGAGCATAATCCTAATTCCAATTGGTTCTGTGTCACATTTTTAAAAGAAAATTAAAAAAAAACATAATTTATGCTTACCTGATAAATTTATTTCTCTTGTGGTGTATCCAGTCCACGGATCATCCATTACTTGTGGGATATTCTCCTTCCCAACAGGAAGTTGCAAGAGGATCACCCACAGCAGAGCTGCTATATAGCTCCTCCCCTAACTGCCATATCCAGTCATTCGACCGAAACAAGCTGAGAAAGGAGAAACCATAGGGTGCAGTGGTGACTGTAGTTTCAATTAAAATTTAGACCTGCCTTAAAAAGACAGGGCAGGCCGTGGACTGGATACACCACAAGAGAAATAAATTTATCAGATACGCATAAATTATGTTTTCTCTTGTAAGGTGTATCCAGTCCACGGATCATCCATTACTTGTGGGATACCAATACCAAAGCTAAAGTACACGGATGAAGGGAGGGACAAGGCAGGCTTAAATGGAAGGACCCACTGCCTGTAGAACCTTTCTCCCAAAAATAGCCTCCGAAGAAGCAAAAGTATCAAATTTGTAAAATTTTGAAAAGGTATGAAGCGAAGACCAAGTCGCCGCCTTGCAAATCTGTTCAACAGAAGCCTCATTTTTAAAGGCCCAGGTGGAAGCCACAGCTCTAGTAGAATGAGCTGTAATCCTTTCAGGGGGCTGCTGTCCAGCAGTCTCATAGGCTAAGTGTATCACGCTCCGAAGCCAAAAAGAAAGAGGTTGCCGAAGCTTTTTGACCTCTCCTCTGTCCAGAGTAAACAACAAACAGTGTAGATGTTTGGCGAAAATCTTTAGTAGCTTGTAAGTAAAACTTTAAAGCACGGACCACGTCCAGACTATGTAAAAGACGTTCCTTTTTTGAAGAAGGATTAGGACACAATGATGGAACAACAATCTCTTGATTGATATTCTTGTTAGAAACTACCTTAGGTAAAAACCCAGGTTTTGTACGCAGAACTACCTTATCTGAATGGAAAATCAGATAAGGAAAATCACATTGTAAAGCAGATAACTCAGAGACTCTCCGAGCCGAGGAAATAGCCATCAAAAACAGAACTTTCCAAGATAAAAATTTTGATATCAATGGAATGAAGGGGTTCAAACGGAACCCCTTGAAGAACTTTAAGAAACAAGTTTAAGCTCCATGGGGGAGCAACAGGTTTAAACACAGGCTTAATTCTAACCAAAGCCTGACAAAAAGCTTGAACGTCTGGAACTTCTGCCAGACGCTTGTGCAAAAGAATAGACAGAGCAGAAATCTGTCCCTTTAAAGAACTAGCTGATAATCCTTTTTCCAAACCCTCTTGGAGAAAGGACAATATCCTAGGAATCCTAACCTTACTCCATGAGTAATTCTTGGATTCACACCAATAAAGGTATTTACGCCATATCTTATGGTAGATTTTCCTGGTAACAGGCTTTCGTGCCTGTATAAGGGTATCAATGACTGACTCGGAGAAGCCACGCTTTGATAAAATCAAGCGTTCAATCTCCATGCAGTCAGTCTCAGAGAAATTAGATTTGGATGATTGAAAGGACCTTGTAGTAGAAGGTCTTGTCTCAGAGGCAGGGTCCATGGTGGAAAAGATGACATGTCCACTAGGTCTGCATACCAGGTCCTGCGTGGCCACGCAGGCGCTATCAAGATCACCGATGCTCTCTCCTGTTTGATTTTGGCAATCAGTCGAGGGAGCAGAGGAAACGGTGGAAACACATAAGCCAGGTTGAAGAACCAAGGCGCTACTAGAGCATCTATCAGTGCCGCTTCTGGGTCCCTGGACCTGGATCCGTAACAAGGAAGCTTGGCGTTCTGGCGAGATGCCATGAGATCCAGTTCTGGTTTGCCCCAATGATGAACCAATTGAGCAAACACCTCCGGATGGAGTTCCCACTCCCCCGGATGAAAAGTCTGACGACTTAGAAAATCCGCCTCCCAGTTCTCTACACCTGGGATATGGATTGCTGATAGGTGGCAAGAGTGAGTCTCTGCCCAGCAAATTATTTGGAGACTTCTAACATCGCTAGGGAACTCCTGGTTCCCCCTTGATGGTTGATGTAAGCCACAGTCGTGATGTTGTCCGACTGAAATCTGATGAACCTCAGGGTTGCTAACTGAGGCCAAGCTAGAAGAGCATTGAATATTGCTCTTAACTCCAGAATATTTATTGGGAGGAGTTTCTCCTCCTGAGTCCACGATCCCTGAGCCTTCAGGGAATTTCAGACTGCACCCCAACCTAGAAGGCTGGCATCTGTTGTTACAATTGTCCAATCTGGCCTGCAAAAAGGTCATACCTTTGGACAGATGGACCCAAGATAGCCACCAGAGAAGAGAATCTCTGGTCTCTTGATCCAGATTTAGTAGAGGGGACAAATCTGTGTAATCCCCATTCCACTGACTGAGTATGCATAGTTGCAGCGGTCTGAGATGTAGGCGCGCAAACGGAACTATGTCCATCACCACCACCATCAAGCCGATTACTTCCATACACTGAGCCACCGAAAGGCGCGGAATAGAATGAAGAACACGGCAAGATTTTAGAAGCTTTGATAACCTGGATTCTGTCAGGTAAATCTTCATTTTTACAGAATCTATCAGAGTCCCTAGGAAGGAGACTCTTGTGAGTGGGGATAGAGAACTCTTTTCCTTGTTCACCTTCCACCCATGTGACCTGAGAAATGCCAGAACTATGTCCATATGTGACTTGGCAATCTGAAAGCTTGACGCCTGTATCAGGATGTCGTCCAGATAAGGTGCCACTGATATACCTCGCGGTCTTAGGACCGCCAGAAGCGATCCCAGAACCTTTGTAAAGATTCTTGGAGCTGTAGCTAACCCGAAGGGAAGAGCCACAAATTGGTAATGCCTGTCCAGAAAGGCAAATCTTAGGAACCGATGATGATCTTTGTGAATCGGTATGTGAAAGTAAGCATCCTTCAAATCCACTGTGGTCATGTACTGACCTTCCTGGATCATAGGCAGGATGGTCCGAATAGTTTCCATTTTGAACGATGGAACTCTGAGGAATTTGTTTAAGATCTTTAAATCCAAAATGGGTCTGAAAGTTCCCTCTTTTTTGGGAACCACAAACAGATTTGAATAAAAACCCTGTCCCTGTTCCAACTGTGGAACTGGACAGATCACTCCCATAACTAGGAGGTCTTGCACACAGCGTAAGAATGCCTCTTTCTTTATCTGGTTTACAGATAATCTCGAAAGGTGAAATCTCCCTTGAGGAGGGGAAGCTTTGAAGTCCAGAAGATAGCAGAATATGGGGCGATAGTAAGCGCTAAATAGCTTAAAAGGCTGGAAACTAAATTCTGGCGAAAATTATTTTTATTCCATATACATTCAAATTAAAATCACAGATAAACTTTAGCGCTCGGTACTCATACCTAAGCATTTAGAAGTCCAGAAGATATCCCTGAGATATGATCTCCAACGCCCAGGGATCCTGAACATCTCTTGCCCACGCCTGGGCGAAGAGAGAAAGTCTGCCCCCTACTAGATCCGTTACCGGATAGGGGGTCATTCCTTCATGCTGTCTTAAAGGCAGCAGCAGGCTTTCTGGCCTGCTTGCCCTTGTTCCAGGACTGGTTAGATTTCCAGCCCGGCTTGGATTGAGCAAAAGTTCCCTCTTGTTTTGTAGCAGAGGAAGTTGATGCTGCACTTGCCTTGAAGTTTCGAAAGGCACGAAAATTAGACTGTTTGGCCTTTGATTTGGCCCTGTCTTGAGGAAGGGTATGACCCTTATGTGACAAAACCAATCTCGCCACTGTACATTGGAGGGCCTGTTATGGAACATTCTTTGGGCTGGAGGTACATGGGCTTAAGGATACCCAGAGACTGCATGGAAATATGGAATTTTATATGCTGGACACCCCATGTACTTTCATAACTCTGTCTTATGTCTATGTCACCCTGTATCCATAAATACAGGATGGGTACAGGGTGTGAGTGCCCCTTGTGGGAGCAATTGTGACTCTATAAGCCAAGTGGGCATAAAAGACTTTATAGCTAATAAGAACTGTTCCTATATTCAGTAATAAGATGTATTCTATGTATGTTTCAGATCTGATTGTGTCTCAGGAGTCTGTCTGGGTAAACTGATTGTGTCCTTGTGTGATTATGTTAACTAGACTGCCCAACATCAGATTGTCTGAGTAAACGTTCTTCCCTAGTTAATTAACTTAATATGTTAATCTGTTTTACCTGTGAATAGACAATTGTTAGAGGTTTGATGCATTGTTCATATGTTTGCTTTACTGTTAAACCAATGCCCTTTGTAACCTGAAGCCAGGGTGTATAAATCTGTGTGCTGCCTTCAAATAAAGAGACATTCTGTTTTAAACCTGAATCTGGCTGGGTTGTGAATTGCTGATTCCCTATGCAGGACATTGTTCATCTGGTATTAACCCTTGGTACACTGTTGGTACTGTAACATTGGTGGCAGCGACGGAATGAACCTTATCGCCCAGAAGAGCAACTACACAAGCCAGTAACCTCAGGAAGAGGGGGATTATTACAATACTGACTAAGATGGAAAAGAGAAAAGTAAATTTTGCAGCTTTTAAAAACTTCCTGGAAACAGAAGGAGAGATTGATGGGTACCTTGCGGATTTTGAGAGGCAATGTGCACTACACAAGGTACCCGCAGAGGACTGGGTCACGATATTATCTGGAAAATTATCCGGCCGGGCCAGAGAGGCTTTTCGGGCCATTCCAGATGAGGAAGTCAGGGATTATAATACTGTAAAAGAGGCTCTGCTCTCCAGGTATGCGGTTACACCGGAGGCATACCGGAGGCGGTTCAGAGACACTGTTAAATTAGCTGGAGATTCCTACCTTGAGTGGGCATGTAAGGTGCACCGCACAGCAGCTCACTGGATAGCGGGGTGCCAAGCCATATCTGGGGAAGAGGTGCTGCAGCTATTCCTGTTGGAACATTGCTTCGACAAGTTACCCGCAGGAGTTCGAGAGTGGGTTCGGGACCATAAACCCTCCACCCTGCAGGAAGCGGCTCGCTTGGCAGATGAGTATACGGATGCCCGCAAACTGGACACTGCTACCACTAAGCCCCCTGCTAGAGTGGAGTACAGATCCCCAGTCACCCCGGCGCACCGCTATACCACACGGCCTCCGGCCACGAACTACCCTCAGAGAGCCCTGTTCAATTTGCGGTGCTACTCACAACCTATTCGGTGCTTTAGATGTAAGCAACTAGGGCACAAAAGACCAGAGTGTCCCCTAAATGCAGCGAACCAAGCGCAGTCCTGGAGAAGACCCGCCGGCGGAATCCCACGTAATCCTCAGCCTAAGGCCCGCTACGTAGAGGCGCAAGAATGCTGGAGCATCCTACATGAGGCAGACCTTGTGCAAGCTGCCCATCGGAATAACCGGCAACTGGTTAAAGTGAATGGGAAGAAGGTCAGTGGTCTACGGGATACTGGTGCTACCATGACCTTGCTTCAAAAGAACTTGGTGTCTGAGAAACAGTACACGGGAGACACTGTGGCTGTGAGGTTAGCAGGGGGCGATGTGTTCAGCCTACCTGTTGCCAGGGTACATTTGGATTGGGGAGTGGGCGCTAGACCTGTGAATGTGGGGGTCAAGAAGGACTTACCTGCTGATGTTCTTCTTGGAAATGACTTGGCCCCCCTTGTTTCTGCCTACGCTCCTATGGGTCCCGCTGATGTTAACTCTGTGACTACCCGTGCCCAGATCCATGCAGCAGAGACTGACCCACCTGCTGCTAAGCCCCAGGACGATGAGCTCAGTAAATCTCTATCCGCTATTGATATGTGGAGGTCCCGTTACAATGCGCTGATGAAGGAGAAGAGGAGCGCAGAGGAAAAAGCACGTTTAGAACGTGAATCTCTGCTAGACAAGCTGCACCGACAGACTGCAGAAAACACCAGCTTGAGAGTGGGACATGAAACCTTAAAGACAAACTTAGCGACACTTGAGGAGAAGCTGACGCTGGCTCATAGTGAGGTGCAGCAACTCAAGGGCACCCTATGTCAGTATGAAGGGATTGTGGATACCTATAAAGAGCAGGTACAGAAAACTCGTAAAGAAGCTGATGGGATTTTGAAGGACTGTTTGGCCCTGGTCTGGGCACTGAGGAATTTGAACCCTTGTTTGTATGGACAGGAATTCTCTCTCATAACGGGAATCCAGATGGATTGTCCCAGCAAACTGACATGCCTACCAGGCGCTCTGGTGGTATATGGCACATTATATACCCTGGACAGCCGAGCATGACAAACCAGAGGGAGAGGAGTTTGATGGTCCTGGCTTGTTATGGGAGTCCTTTGCAGAGCCTGACTTTGGGAGCCCAGACTCCATTCCCCAGCGGCAGGCTGCGTTACAAGGGGTAGGGACAGTTGGTCCTGTCCCCCAGCAACACGGCTGTTTAGCCAAAGGGGAGACGAATGGTCTCCCCCTCCAGCAGCACAGCTATGTATCCAAAGGGGAGACAGTCGGTCTCCCCCTCCAGCAACCAGGCTCCCACCAGGCTACTTCCATGGTAGTGCTGGCACCCGGGCAGAGTACAGCTGGTCTCTGCCCACCTCGCAACCCACCAATTCAGCGTACCAGTCCCCCACACAGCTGTGGTGAGGTACCTGGACATGGACAAGTTTTCCCCGTACTCAGGTGTAGTAACCATTTATTGTGGGTGGGCTGTACTACTAATTGTGTTTTATGGGTGGGTTGCTGGACTAACCAGGGCACTGACCGGCAGGAGGTCAGATACCCTGTTAGTCTGTTTGGAAAAGGGGAGAGATGTGACAAAACCAATCTCGCCACTGTACATTGGAGGGCCTGTTATGGAACATTCTTTGGGCTGGAGGTACATGGGCTTAAGGATACCCAGAGACTGCATGGAAATATGGAATTTTATATGCTGGACACCCCATGTACTTTCATAACTCTGTCTTATGTCTATGTCACCCTGTATCCATAAATACAGGATGGGTACAGGGTGTGAGTGCCCCTTGTGGGAGCAATTGTGACTCTATAAGCCAAGTGGGCATAAAAGACTTTATAGCTAATAAGAACTGTTCCTATATTCAGTAATAAGATGTATTCTATGTATGTTTCAGATCTGATTGTGTCTCAGGAGTCTGTCTGGGTAAACTGATTGTGTCCTTGTGTGATTATGTTAACTAGACTGCCCAACATCAGATTGTCTGAGTAAACGTTCTTCCCTAGTTAATTAACTTAATATGTTAATCTGTTTTACCTGTGAATAGACAATTGTTAGAGGTTTGATGCATTGTTCATATGTTTGCTTTACTGTTAAACCAATGCCCTTTGTAACCTGAAGCCAGGGTGTATAAATCTGTGTGCTGCCTTCAAATAAAGAGACATTCTGTTTTAAACCTGAATCTGGCTGGGTTGTGAATTGCTGATTCCCTATGCAGGACATTGTTCATCTGGTATTAACCCTTGGTACACTGTTGGTACTGTAACACCTTACCTCCAGAAATATCAGCAATAATTTCCTTCAAACCAGGCCCGAATAGGGTCTGCCCCTTGAAGGGAATGTTAAGTAATTTAGACTTTGAAGTCACGTCAGCTGACCAAGATTTAAGCCATAGCGCCCTATGCGCCTGGATGGCGAATCCAGAATTCTTAGCCGTTAGTTTAGTCAAATGAACAATGGCATCAGAAACAAAAGAATTAGCTAGCTTAAGTGTTCTAAGCTTGTCAAGTATTTCAGTCAATGGAGTAGCTGTCTGAAAGGCCTCTTCCAGAGACTCAAACCAGAACGCCGCAGCAGCAGTGACAGGCGCAATGCATGCAAGGGGCTGCAGGATAAAACCTTGTTGAATAAACATTTTCTTAAGGTAACCTTCTAATTTTTTATCCATTGGATCTGAAAAAGCACAACTGTCCTCGGCAGGGATAGTGGTACGCTTTGCTAAAGTAGAAACTGCTCCCTCCACCTTAGGGACCGTCTGCCATAAGTCCCGTGTGGTGGCGTCTATTGGAAAAAAAATTCTAAAAATAGGAGGGGGGGGGGGGGGGGGGGGAAACAGCACACCGGGTCTATCCCACTCCTTATTAATAATTTCTGTAAACCTTTTAGGTATTGGAAAAACATCAGTACACACCGGCACTGCATAGTATTTATCCAGTCTACACAATTTCTCTGGCACTGCAATTGTGTCACAGTCATTCAGAGCAGCTAATACCTCACCAAGTAATACACGGAGGTTCTCAAGCTTAAATTTAAAAGTAGAAATATCTGAATCAGGTTTCCTCGAATCAGAAATGTCACCCACAGACTGAAGCTCTCCTTCCTCAGCTTCTGCATATTGTGACGCAGTATCAGACATGGGCCTTAAAGCATCTGTGCGCTCTGTATTACGTCTAACCCCAAAGCTATTGCACTTTCCTCTAAATTCAGGCAGTCTGGCTAATACCGCTGACAGGGTATTATCCATGATTGCCACCATGTCCTGCAAAGTAATCGCTATCGGTGTCTTTGATGTACTTGGCGCCATTTTAGCGTGAGTCCCTTGAGCGGGAGTCAAAGGATCCGACACGTGGGGGGAGTTAGTTGGCATAACTTCCCCCTCGTCAGAATCCTCTGGTGATAATTTTTTTAAAGATAACAGCTGATCTTTATTGTTTAAAGTGAAATCAATACATTTAGTACACATTCTCCTATGGGGTTCCACCATGGCTTTTAAACATAATGAACAAGGAGTTTCCTCTATGTCAGACATGTTTATACAGACTAGCAATGAGACTAGCAAGCTTGGAAAACACTTTAAAACAAGTTAACAAGCAATATAAAAATCGTTACTGTGCCTTTAAGAGAAACAAATTTTGCCAAAATTTGAAATAACAGTGAAAAAAGGCAGTTAAACTAACAACATTTTTACAGTGTATGTAACAAGTTAGCAGAGCATTGCACCCACTTGCAAATGGATGATTAACCCCTTAATACAAAAAACGGATTAACAAACATTTTTTAAACAGTCACAACTGCCACAGCTCCACTGTGGCTTTACCTTCCTCAATACACGACTTTTGAAGCCTTTTGAGCCCTTCAGAGATGTCCTATAGCATGCAGGGGACTGCTGAGGGAAGCTGAATGTCTCTGTCTGTAATTTTAACTGCGCAAAAAAGCTCTAAAATAGGCCCCTCCCACTCATACTACAACAGTGGAAAGCCTCAGGAAACTGTTTCTAGGCAAAAATCAAGCCAGCCATGTGGAAAAAACTAGGCCCCAATAAGTTTAAACACCAAAGCATATATAAAAACGATTAAACATGCCAGCAAACGTTTTATATTGCCATATTATCAGAGTATATATCTCTGGTAGTAAGCCTGATACAAGTCGCTATTAAATCACTGTTTTTAGGCTTAACTTACATTAATCAGGTATCAGCAGCATTTTCTAGTCCCTAGAAAAACTTAAAACTGCACATACCTCATTGCAGGATAACCTGCACGCCATTTTCCCTCTGAAGTTACCTCACTCCTCAGACATATGTGAGAACAGCAGTGGATCTTAGTTACTTCTGCTAAGATCATAGAAAAACGCAGGCAGATTCTTCTTCTAAATGCTGCCTGAGATAAAATAGTACAACTCCGGTACCATTTAAAAACAATAAACTTTTGATTGAAGAAAAAACTAACTATATTACACCACTTTCCTCTTACTACCTCCAGCTATGTTGAGAGTTGCAAGAGAATGACTGGATATGGCAGTTAGGGGAGGAGCTATATAGCAGCTCTGCTGTGGGTGATCCTCTTGCAACTTCCTGTTGGGAAGGAGAATATCCCACAAGTAATGGATGATCCGTGGACTGGATACACCTTACAAGAGAAATAGTAGCACATTTTAGCTAAAACAAGCAAGCTCGGTGACCACATCCAGGCAAATTTCCTTTAAATGAATTCCTCTCTAATATATGAGGCATTTAAGTTAATTTACACTGTGCATGCACATATATATATGGGTTGCACATGCACCAAATTGCAAATCGGAAAAAATCTCAAAGGTTGTGTATTCTTGGAAGGAATAATTAATCCTACTCTTAATCTCATTGGAGCTTTTTTTCACAAAAGTTATGACCACACCACTGGCTTTTTGAGCGTAGACAGAATCCAAATGTGTCTACACAAGGTCTATATTCTTATAATAAATATTATTTAATAAAAACTGATAGTTTGTAACAAAAACTGTTTTGCAATTAAAGTTGCAAAAAATGCTTCTAAAGCAATTGGACTACTCTGCTGTCCATTTCAAATAATTATCTAATGACCTTCAAATTTAACAAATAACCTAAATTAATATTATTATTTTCTGCATTTAAAATGCACAGTCCATGCCTTCACCAACTAAACTATACTACAATATTAATTATAAATCAGTAAAACAATAGTCTAGATATTAAGCAAGCCACTATGGGAAGTTACAGATCTCAGCAGAACAACAGCTCTGTAGCTATCAGTAGCTGTGGGCCAGTCATTACAATTTTGATGGAATAGTGTACTTACTTGGATCATAGTAGTCTATGACTGACACAATGCCATCTTTATTATTGGCAATATCAAAGTCACGTATGGTACGAATATCCAGGCAAATCTGTGTTTCATTGAGCTGAAAGGAAAATGTATACATAAATCACTGTGAATTTTATATCATATAAAATCATAATATAATACTATATATAATTTATAATATTATATGGGACCAAACAATACATTGAGCAATAGAAAAATAAGCGATTTTAAATATGTGTTTTTTCTAAAACTGTAACAATTTTAAACCTTATGTTCCTACATTGTTAATTCACGGAACATAATAAATAGAATATTGCAATTTTATATTGTCAGAAAACGCTGAATGAAGAAAAAGAAAAAAAAAAACACCACAATGAATACAAAATGTTATAAATAATTAACTACATTTACAATTTTTCTACTTACAGAATCAAAATATATATAAACTATTCCAGTAATAGATTCCACTTTCTTTACGGGATACTTTATGGTGACACCGTCAGGTGATAAACTGAAGCCACTTAGTAAATTAACTTGCATAAGAATCATTCCACTTGAGGAAGAAGTATCCATGTCTAAACACCTAAACAGAATCAAAATAGAAATTATAAATTGATAAATAGACCATTGCTTTTATATATATATATATATATATATATATATATATATATATATATATACAGTATATATATATATATATATATATATATATATATATATATATATATACAGTATATATATATATATATACAGTATATATATATATATATATATACATATATATATATATATATATATATATATACATATATATATATATATATATATATATATATATATATATATATATATATATATATATATATATATATATATAGTATCTCACAAAAGTGAGTTCACCCCTCACATTTTTGTAAATATTTTATTATATCTTTTCATGTGACAACACTGAAGAAATGACACTTTGCTACAATGTAAAGTTGTGAGTGTACAGCCTGTATAACAGTGTAAATTTGCTGCCCCCTCAAAATAATTCAACACACAGCCATTAATATCTACAACAACACACTCCAAAACTTGTGATTATACCCATCATGCTAACATACAATTGGAATTCAGATGGTTTAGCAGTGGTACGGATGGAAATTGATTTCAATAGGTTTCTATGGAACTTGTGATTGCACAATCCGATTTTCAAACCTAGTTATGAAGATGGAAGTACTGTTAGTGACAAACACGACAGTGTGAGTGTGACTTAGAATCAAACATTAAATAAAAATATTAAAATACGCCATTTGTAGATGTTGGAGTCCTAATGTAACTTTCCTGCAGATCCCCTTAGCTGTACAGGATATCACATACTCAACACATATACATATGTATACCATACAAAACTCAGTGTAGTTAGGAGCGCTCACTTGCAGACAACCAATCCGTTCTTGATAAAACCGCACAATGGAGCGTGGGCGGGGACACAAACCTTTCCTGGACCTATGCAAAGGCTGCTACTATGGGTGGAACTGCTACTCATGCCCCAAACATGAATACAACACAACTTCAAAAAAAGTAGCGCACTGAGCAAGGTTGGCCAGTAAAGGTTGTATAAATCTCATCCACATCCAGCAGATAAAACTTCAAAAGTTTATTGTGAAAGTTTAAAAACACAACATAAATAGCAGTCAGCACAAAGATAAAACCAACAGGTAAGTATGTCCACTTTTGAAGTTTTATCTGCTGGATATGGATGCGATTTGTACAACCTTTACCGGCCACCCTTGCTCAGTGCGCAAGTTGTATACATTTGTATCTGTACCTATCCATATGTAAATGTTTGTCCTGTCTACTGCATACAGCCTGTACAAAAGTGATGAATAAGGCCTTTAATGAATTGATATCATGTATGTTAATATACCTCTACAATGTCTCCTGTGGTCATTTCAGAGTTTTTAACACATGTGCAAGATAATAGATGGTGTTCAAGTAGCATTGAAATGTTTACAAAGTTGTCCAAAATGCCCTTTCAAGGCTTTATCAAGTGTCTTGAGATGTGGAATTGGAAAAGTCCAAACTGGCCTTGGAAAGGTGTATGATTCCTGAGAACTTTTCAGCCCCATAGTAAAAATATGGCTTTTAGCAAGGATCCAAAACACATTTGCAGGTACAGGAAAAAGACAAAAATGTGTAATTGCATTGAATTGAAAGTGGCCTTTCGCCCACAAAAACTGTTTCAGACTTTAGATTGTGATCCAGGCCTATAGTTGTATGTCCCATAACTATGTGTACAAATTACATCACATTGAATGGTTATGACTTTGGTCAGTAAGAGAATTAAATCCCATTATCAACCTCTAACTAATTAGGCACTGAGAAGGACCAAGATGTTTAGAACAAATATTTTATACCTTAGTCTTGTTTTTTTCAAAAATTGTTTGAATATTTTCTGTGGAACAGTAACAAGCTATAATTTTGTTTCTTACTCTGCTGTTAAAGGGAAAGGAAACCCCCAAAAAATGATTACATGATTTGGATAGAACATACCATTTTAAACAAAGTTCAGCTTACTTATATTATCAAATTTTATTAAAGGGCCATGATACCCAAATGTTGAAACACTTGAAAGTGATGCAGCATAGCTGTAAAAAGCTGACTATAAATTATTACCTGAGCATCTCTATGTAAAAAAGAAAAATATTTTACCTCAAAATGTATTCACACCCCATTGTAAAGGACTTTAATCAGCAAATCAGTATGCCTGTCCCAGGACCAGCAAGGGAGCGAGCCTCATGCACACTTATGTTATTTCCCTATTCAGTTTAAGGAAGTTTACTATGAAATCTCATGAGAGTTAAGTGAAATATCATGAGATCACAGTAAAACAGTTCATGACCTCAGCACTGCTGATGCCAATTGGCTGCAGTTCATGTCTTCTTTTTTTTTTTTACCTTCAGCTGCACAGCAGCTGAAGTATAACTTTTTATACGGGAAATTGTGAGGTAAAATATCTTCCTTTTCTACATAGAAATGCTTATGCTGCATCAGTTTCAAGTGATTTAGCATATGAGTATTATGTCCCTTTAATTTTCTTGTTATCCTTTGCAGAAGGAACAGCAGTGCCCAACTGGCAGCTAGCTGAACACATCTAGTTAGCCAATCACAAGGGACACATACTGTATGTGCAGGCACCAATTAGCAACTAGTTCCCACTAGTGTAGGATATGTGAGTATTCTTTTTCAATAAGGGATACCAAGAGAACAAAGCACATTTTATAATAGAAGTGCATTTAAGAGTGTCTTAAAATAGCATGCTCTATCTGAATCATGCAAGTTTAATTTTGACTTTCCTATACCTTTGTATGACTACCTTACATAAATATTTTATTTTTCCAATTACATTCTATAAAACCATGCAACCTATTCATTTAGTGTACTAAGAAGCTATATATTTGAATACAGATCTATAACTAAATCACAAATTTGAACTATAGTCAACATTTCAATAATTATTATTTAATTTGAGAGATAATAGTAACCACAGCAATCTTAATACATCTTTCTGACTTACTAATTAGGGATGATAGTTATTTTTTATGTTTATTGATGTTTATCAATGGGAAAACAGTATCCTTCAATATGTTAACAGGGTTTTACGAACTATAAATACCAAAATATATGATGCAGCCATTTATTAGGTATAGGATGAAGATGTTCAGATGCAAATGTGCCACGTACATATAAAGGACCTTGACCTTCATGAGGTTTAAGTCATTTTTTTCTGAGGGATTTGATAGAGAATAACATACAATATCTGAAATAAAATAGTAAGATATTATAGTTGTTTTATCCCCAATTCTCAGTCTAGGGTCTGTCCCTTTGTGAGTGACCAGTAACAGGTGGTAATATATGATATTGCTCAGAAGGATATAATTAACTATTAGTGAAAATTCTTTCTTTGATTATATTTATCTTTGCCCCAATTATCTTGTCACCTCGGAAAACATTTAATCTGGGTCACCTGACAGATTGATAGTTGACACTTATGTATATATTAATCCTTACAAGCAAGTATAATAATTAATATGATACAGCAAGAAGTATCCAGTAACATTTTTCAGCTAAGATATTACATAATTTATAATAATTTATACCCATTTCAGATCAATCAGCTTGTTCTATACAATAAATGTAAAAGGTTAAATCTATACTTTAGTTTCCTCGTAACGCTCTCACCAATCTACATGAGGTATAGATAGACAATTATATTTTAATTCTACTCATGCATAGTTGTACGGCATGACATAATATAAAGGTAAATTAAGCATTGCTAAATGTCTATATACTTTTTTTTAATGGCATGGGAAGCTTTTTTCAATATATCTATGCAAATGCATGTCCTTGAAATTAACTTATTACTGTCTTAAAGGGACACTGTACCCAAAATTTTTCTTTCGTGATTCAGATTGAGCATGAAATTTTAAGCAACTTTCTAATTTACTCCTATTATCAAATTTTCTTCATTCTCTTGGTATCTTTATTTGAAATGCAAGAATGTAAGTTTAGATGCCGGACCATTTTTGGTGAGCAACCTGGGTTGTCCTTGCTGGTTGGTGGATAAATGCATCCACCAATAAAAAAGTGCTGTCCAGAGTACTGAAACCAAGAAAAAAGCTTAGATGCCTTCTTTTTCAAATAATTATAGCAAGAGAACAAAGAAAAATTGATAATAGGAGTAAATTAGAAAGTTGCTTAAAATGTCATGCTCTTTCTGAATTACAAAAGAAACAATTTGGGTACAGTGTCCCTTTAATCCTTAGTAACTAATACTATTCTAACAATACATTTCTATATTTTATAAATCCACTTTAACAAACCATTAAAAAGAAATGAAACAAATAGAGGGTACTTACTTTTAAACCCTGGATATACTACTATCTGTCACAATTACCTCTGAAACAATAACTATTTTATTATTGTATTCATTTAAATAGACTAAACACCTTTCTTGAGAAAAAACACAAAAATAACATTCAAGGAAGGATTAGCACAGTCTGTCTTATATGTATTCAGAGTACTGGTATTACAATTGGACTGAACATCCTGCACAGGGAAAAAAAAAAAGGCATAATTGATTTAATTCCTCTTTCTGTGTTTTCATGATTTATTAGCAAAATCCCCTTATATTGTTTAGCAACACTCACAAACAGGAATCTTGAAAGGACGTAATAACATTGTCAATTTGCATCACATATCCAGGAGCCGCGCCACACTCATATTTTTGGTCAGCTGTTAGCATGGAAACTTAATAAAAACAATATTGTGTTCATAGCTGACATGATGTCACATATGAAAAAACTTGAATGCACGGAATGCTGTTATTTTGTTGTGCTTTTATAACCTCAGTGATAGAAATGACAGGGAAATGAATTGGCAAAGTTGTTGACCTTTCAAACTGTTTGAAGAACAATAAATGCAAAGTAAAATGTAACTTACTTTATGCATACGTTTAAATTCATTGTCTTTTCATTTTCTTTTTCATCAAGTACAATAATACTTAAATCATAGACTTCTTGGCTTGGAGCAGATCTTTGTCTCAAAGAAGAAATAGAGTTCCTCAGATTATAAATTATATTTAGCTGGAGGACAAAGAGAAAACATATTTTCTTTATTTTGACCCATTTGCAAATAATTCATTCTCTGCTCCAAATCACAACAACTACTGATCAAATATCTAAAGCAAATAAAATAATCTGATGGTGTATGATTGCAATTTATATTAAAATATGGCTGTGTGTATGGCTCTAAAACAACAGAACATGAAACTAAATACCTCTTGCCAGTGTTTTTTATCTGCATTTTGTTGTATATGTTATATATATCAGAAAATAATTATTTCTGACAATGCAATGCATATTTATATCTCTGTTTATGTATTTTTCATTTATTTAATTAAAACCATCAATTGGCAAAGAAACAGAAAAGGGTAAACTTTTTTCATTTTTACTTCTTAATTTTTGTACTGTAAAACATGCTAAATTATAAACCACGCAAGAGTATAAAGGAAATAAAAAATCATATCTAATATTCGGCTAGATTACGAGTTTTTACCTGTAAAAAAAAATACAAACAACCCCAACAGTAAAACCCACCACCCACACAACCAACCCCCCAAATAAAATCCCAACTAAAAAACTTAAGCTCCCCATTGCTTAGAAAAGGGCATGTGGATGGGCATTGCCCTTAAAGGGACAGTCTACACCAAAATTTTTCTTATTTAAAAAGATAGATAATCCCTTTATTACCCATTCCCCGTTTTTGCATAACCAACACTATTATATTAATATACTTTTTACCTCTGTGATTACCATGTATCTAAACCTTTGCAGACAGCCTCCTTATCTAAGTGCCTTTGACAGACATGCAGTGTAGTCAATCAGTGAAGACTCCTAAATAACTTCACGGGAGTGAGCACAATGTTATCTATATGACACATGTGAACTAGCACAGTCTAACTGTGAAAAACTTTCAAAATGCTCTGAGCTAGGAGGCGGTTTTCAACTGTTTAGAAATCAGTTTGAGCCTAGCTAGGTTTAGCTTTTCAAAAATACCACCAAGGGAACAAAGCAAATTTGATGATAAAAGTAAATTGGAAAGTTGTTTAAAATTGCATGCACTATCTGAATCATGAAAGTTTAGTTTTGACTAGACTGTCCCTTTAAAAGGACATTTGGATGGGCATAGCTCTTAAAAGGGCATTTAGCTCTTTTTCCGCCCAAACCCTAATCTAAAAATAAAACCCACCCAGTAAACCCTTAAAAAAGCCTAACACTAACCCCCGAAGATCCACTTACAGTTTTTGAAGACCCGACATCAATTCTCAACAAAGCCGGCAGAAGTCCTCAACGAAGCGGCAGAAGTCTTCATCCAACCGGGCAGAAGTCTCCATCCAACCAGGCTGAAGTCTTCATCCAACTGGGCAGAAGTCTTCATCCAGACTGCATCTTCTATCTTCATCCATCCGGCGCGGAGCAGGTCCATCTTCAAGACATCCGGCACGAAGCATCCTCTTCAATCGACGTCTTCTTGAACAATGAATTCTCCTTTAAATTACATCATCCAAGATGGCGTCCCTTGAATTCCGATTGGCTGATAGAATTCTATCAGCCAATCAGAATTAAAGGTGAAAAAATCCTATTGGCTGATGCAATCAGCCAATAGGATTGAGCTTCAATCCTATTGGCTGATCCAATCAGCCAATAGGATTGAGCTTGCATTATATTGGCTGTTCCAATCAGCCAACAGAATGCAAGCTCAATCCTATTGGCTGATTGGGATTAGTGTTAGGTTTTTTTTAAGGGTTTATTGGGTGGGTTTTATTTTTAGATTAGGGTTTGGGTGGACAAAGAGCTAAATGCCCTTTTAAGGGCAATGCCCATCCAAATGCCCTTTTCAGGGCAATGGGGAGCTTAGGTTTTTTAGTTAGCCCTTTTAAGGGCTATTGGTAGTTTAGTTTAAACTAGGGTTTTTTTTTATTTTGGGGGGCTTTTTTATTTTAATAGGGCTATTAGATTAGGTGTAATTAGTTTAAATATCTGATAATTTCTTTTTTTATTTTGTGTAATTTAGTGTTTGTTTGTTTTTTGTAATTTAGTTAATTGTATTTAATTAATGTAATTATTTAATATGTTTATAATAGTGGCGGCGATGCCCGGAGCGGCAGATTAGGGGTTAATAAGTATAATGTAGGTGTCAGCTATGTCAGGGCAGCAGATTAGGGGTTAATAAGTATAAGATTAGGGGTGTTTAGACTCAGGGTTCATGATAGGGTGTTTCCCCATAGGAATCAATCGGGCTGTGTTACAGAGCTTTACGCTCCTTTATTGCAGGTGTTAGGCTTTTTTTTAGCCGGCTCTCCCCATTGATGTCTATGGGGAAATCGTGCACGAGCACGTAAACCCAGCTTACCGCAGCTCACCGCAGCGCTGGTATTGGAGTGCGGTTTGGAGCTCAATTTTGCTCTACGCTCACTTCTTGCCTGCTAACGCCGGGTTTTTGTAAACCTGTAATACCAGCACTGTAGGTAAGTGAGCGGTAGTACCGCACCGCTCATAATGCAAAACTCGTAATCTAGCCGATTATTAATAATAAAAAGTAAAATAAATGTTACTGTCAATTCAAAAATCTTATGGTCAGTTCTCACATAACTTCACATAATTGGGACATGTTTTTAAATAGGCTATTACAGAAATGTGAGAAGCTAGAGAATCTATTCTAGCCCAGTTAGTCAAGAACACTGGTTTACTGATTTTATATCAGTAAATGGGCTTTTATGCCTTGGACCTCAATCATCTGCACTAATGGTAAAACCAGGATATAACCTTGTGATGCATCATAATACTATGAAGTCACCACAGCATCTTCTGATCTTGCACCTTTAACACAACCAAACAATACCCTTTTCATATTCCCTCTTTTCAATATCCACAGATTTGTAAAATTGAACATAAACATTTTGCACTGTTAGCTGAGGATAATAGTTTGACTGGTGTGGTAGATCATGTACTTAGATGTGCATACAGGAGATGTCAAACAATTGGGGGAATTATTTCTCCCTCACAGTTGAAACCTTTAGTGACACCAACAGTTAGCTGTGGATGATAAATTGATTAGTGTGGTAGATGATGTACTTAGATGTTCATACAGGGGATGTCAAACAATTCGGGGTATTATTTCTGCCCCTCACAGTTGAAACCTAAAGTGACACCAACTAGATCTTGGTTATTGCATCAGAGAATGTTTAGGTGCGGAAAGACCAGATGTAAGCCTTGAGATTATTCACAGATCACTGAGACGTTTAAGTCAACAGTGACAAATAAGGAGTTTCCTATTAAGGCATGTTTGAATTGTACATTATCATATGTGATTTACCTAGTAACCCAATATAATATCCAATACGTAGGGTTAACTATACGTGATGTACAGTCACGTATCAGGGAACACTTGTCCACCATTAATAATAGTAGGTCAACTACCTCTCTGGTGCAACATTTCTTTAAAAAACATAATGGCAAATTGGAAACATTTTCATGGTGTGCCATAGAGTGAGCTGTGACACATAAAAGGGTGAAAAAAATACTATCTAAAAGGGAGATTTCCTGGATTTTCAGACTAAAGAAAAGGCTTCCATTGGGGTTGAATTCCAGCTATGATTTTATAAAATATTGGGAGTAGTAATAAAAAGGTATAAATAGTGTGACTAAAATAAAGTACTTCTTTGTGTGTTCTATCATTAGTTACCTTTAGATGGAACGCTCATCATTTAGCTTATATGTATGTTTTGATATTAAGATTTGACATATTAGCATAGTTTTTACAGAGACTTCAGCTGACATGTCAGTATGATGGATAGTAGACAAAAGAGAGATATGTTAGCCATGGATGACAGTAACTAGTGATACGAAAGAGGCTTTCTGGAATTCTATCATTTTAAGGATATTTGGGTCATATTCTGAATCTGGGTATTTTTTAATGGTATATGTCCTATAGTTATAATTATGATGATATTTTATATAGTATATGTATTTAACTATTAGAAGTACCGTTGAACAATCTGAGAGAGAAATATATGCACCTTATAATAAGTACTGATTTTTTTCAATGTATTAATAACAATGTATATTTCTGTGTTTATGAAATTTGTATTGAGTTAAATTACTAAGATTAATATATTTTGCTCTTGAAGTATGTATTAATACCCAGTATGCACAACTAGAGTGCTGATAAAGGAAACACTAGAGAAAGGTAACAAGGCATGTTCCTATTATGTTTTAACCAATTGTAAAAAAAAAGTTTGTTTAAATAAAGCTAGATTGTATGTTTACATAGGCTATGATTATGGCTATTTGCAGAAACGTGTAAGCCCTGGTTGGAGCTACGCCTAGATAGTTTTTTTATTTTTGTGTTTGATTAACTTTTTAATTAACTAAATAAAGGATTTGGTGTTTTATTAAAGTGAGCCTGTACGTTCATTTTCTTCAGTCAAAATATTAGCAACATATTATTGAATTAGGTGTTTATGACCAATAATATAAATTGATATAGTATTAAAGGGACAGTCTAGTCAAAATTAAACTTTCATGATTCCAATAGAGTATGTAATTTTAAACATCTTTCCAATTTACTTTTATCATCAAATTTGCTTTGTTCTCTTGGTATTCTTTGTGGAAAGCTAAACCTAGGAAGGTTCATATGCTAATTTCTAAGCCATTGAACTGCCTCTTATCTCAGTGCATTTTAACAGGTTTTTGACCATTAGACACTGATAGATCATGTGTGCCATATAGATAACATTGTGCTCACTCCCATGAAGCTATTTAAGAGTCAGCACTGATTGGTTAAAATGCAAGTCTGTCAAACGCACTGAGATAAGGGGGCTGCAGAGGCTTATAAACAAGGTAATCACAAAAAAGTTATTAATATAACAGTGTATGTTATGCAAAACTGGGGAATGGGTAAAAAAGGGGTTATCTATCTTTTTAATCAATAAACATTCTGGAGTAGATTGTCCATTTAAATCAATAAGCATCTAAATGTCTAAAAGTAATTTTAGAATAATAAAGCACTTTAGAATCTATCATCTCATTATTTAAAGAGATTTAATAGGCAAAATTAAACTTGCATTATTCTGATAGAGCATAGAAGTTTAAGACACTTTTAAATTCACATCTATTTTCAAAAGTATTTTGTTATCTTAGTATCCTTGTTGAAAAAGAATACACACATATCCTACACTAGTGGGAACTAGATGGTGATTGTTGCCTGCACACATTTGTCTCTTGTGATTGGCTGACTTGAAGTGTTCCATTAGCTGCCAATGCTCCTTTAGCAAAGGATAACAAGAGAATTAAGCAAATTTGATAAAAGAAGTCAATTGGAAAGTTGAGTAAAAATGTATGTTCTATCCAAATCACAAAAGAAAATGTTGGGGTTTTCATTACCTTTAATATCAACAACACACCAACCAAACACATTTAAAATTATTTAAATCAGTGGTCTGAAAATACTGGCCCTGGGGCCATATGTGGCCCTCAAGATAGTTTAACCTGGACCTTTTTTGTTTATTTGGTAAATTAATATGGCTCAATCAATTTTTTTAGGGTTTTAAGATGTTGACGTTTAAGATGTTGATGTTCTATATAGGCACTCACAAGATAAATAGAAAGACAAGCATGCATTGTCTAGTGTAGACTCCCATTATGCACTGCAGTTCCAGAACAATCACTTCACTTGGCACTCACAAGATAAATATACACTGCGTATATCTATTATGAACTACAACTCCTACCATGCACTATTACTTGGGTAAATGTCACTTCCAGTTTCTATTATATCCAGTTCCAGAGCACACACTCTGTTAAAGTGGCCCCCATGGGAGAAGACTTGGCCAGTGGCCCCCAGATGCAATGAGCTTGATAACCCTGATATAAATAGAAATCAAAGGTCATTTTCTTTTTAATATAGTATTAAACTGATATTGTGCTTTCTAAATCAATCTTTTGTTTTCATGCTTATGAAGATCATGTACTGGCCACCAATAAAGCCCAGATTACAAGTGGCGTGCTAATGATAGCGTGGGTCACAATAAGCAGTATTGCTGGACTGCACTAACATTAGTGTACAACTTGATATTAGTAGTCCATGGTAAATTACATTCACCAGAGAAGGGTTAGCGCAGCCAACATTGCTCTAGCGCAACCTGTACTTTCAATGGATATTGGAACCACACTAACACTGATATCACAAGTTAAAAGTTATAGCGCTAAAACTGCGCTAGAATATTTAGCATGATTTGAGAAGTGAATTAAAGTGTTAAAAAAATTACCCAAATTCATATCAAAAACATATTGAAATAAAGCATTACATTCATATATATACAATTTTAAATAAAAAAAAAATAATATTAATAAAAAGTTTTAAAAAGGGTTGAATCGGATTTACCTTTTCATGAACAAAAATTAATATCCGAATGAAGGCACCGGCAAAATTGAAAGAAAACAAAAAATTGTGACAAAATTTGTCACTATTTATTTATTAGTTTCCTTTAAATTAATTTCAAAGGCTTAAAAGTTACCTTAACACACTCTGGAGAGTGTGCTAACCTGATACTCTACTTGCCTGGCTCCTGGCCCCACTAATAGGAGGCTTAGATAGCTCGGCATCCAGGACCGGCACTAACTTTAGTGCGGAACGGCTAAGCTTCCTGTTAGCACGGCCAGGGACCTGGCAAGTAGAGGATTGGGTTAGCACGCTCTCCAGAGTGCGTTAGGGTAAGTATGTAACTACAGGTGAACTTTTCCTCTGTAGCTTTGAAACATTTATATTCACTTATCAAAAATAATGTAAATGTTTAACAAAAATTCAATTTGAAATTAAACGAAAACCGAATAGTGCAGGGAACAAATATTGTTGAAAACAAATTTCCTAAATTATTCTGAAGCAAAATTTTCTCTGAAGCAAAATTTTCTTGCCAGCACACAGTATATGTCTAATATGTACTGTATGTGCACACATATATACGCATATAAACAAACAGTTTATATATATATATATATATATATATATATATATATATATCACCTGGCCACCTGGCCCAGAGATCTGGGGAATTTGTCCTTGTAAGCCAATCAGAAATTGATCCATTGGGGCCGATTTATTAAAGTGCGAGCGGACACTATACGATGTAGCGTATTATGTCCACTGCACATCAATAAATGCCGACAGCTTACGCATTTATCATTGCACAAGCAATTCTTGTGAACTGCTTATGCAATGCCGCCCCTGCAGATTCATGGCCAATCGGCCGCTAGCTGGCGTTGTTAATCAGCCCGATTGGATCGGGCGGATTGAAGACCGCAGCCTCAGAGCAGGCAGACAAGTTATGGAGCAGCGGTATTTAGACCGCTGCTTCATAACTGCTGTTTCCGGCGAGCCCGAAGGCTAGCACGGAAACAGGGGTATCAAGCTCTATTCAGAGCTTGATAATTTGGCCCCTTAAAGGGACAGTCAACCATAGAATTGTTATTGTTTTAAAAGATAGATAATCCCTTTATTACTCATTCCCCAGTTTTGCATAACCAACACAGTTATATTAATGTACTTTTTACCTTTGTGATTACCTTGTATCTAGGAACCTTCTTCCAGCCCCCTGATCACATGACTGTGACTGTTTATTATCTATTGTCTTAAATTTAGCATTGTATTGTGCTAGATCTTAAATAACTTTCTGTGCCTGAACACAGTGTTATCTATATCAGTGTTTTTCAACCAGTGTGCCGTGAGAGATCCTCAGGTGTGCCACGGCAGACTGACAACAGTGCGGGGGTGTCCCTCTTTAAAATTTTGAAATATTGTGAGGTATGTGACAGGCTCATCAGGCATCATTTACAACCATGGCATTGACATTCATTAACAGACAATCATTATGACTGTTTGTGAAAGAATGTCAATATGTCATGTATAGGTTGTAGGAGGCATGGCATGACAGCACAGTACAGTGTGTTTTATATATATACTGTATTATATATACTGTATTATGCTACAATGTGTGATTTTGTAAAATTTTGGGATGGTGTTGTGCCACAGGATTTTTTAATGTAAAAAAGTGTGCCACGGCAAAAAAAAGGTTGCAAATCACTGATCTATATGGCCCACGTGTACTTTCTGTCTCTTTGTGTTGAAAAGAGATTTAAAAAGCATGTGATAAGAGGCAGCCCTCAAAGGCTTAGAAATTAGCATATGAGCCTACCTATGTTTAGTTTAAACTAAGAATACCAAGAGAAAAAAGCTAATTTGATGATAAAAGTAAATTGGAAAGTCAATTAAAATTAAAAGTCCTATCTGAATAATGAAAGTTTAATTTATACTTGACTGTCCCTTTAAAGTTCATTTGTGCAGAAACATATCTATCCTGTTGATTTTAATATTCTTAAAACATACATTATTTTTGATGTTCCTTTGATAAAATACCCCAAAAATATTTCTATGTTGCATATAGTTTGTAATAATGTAAATAGCTTATGATTAACGTCATTGCTGATGACATTGTGACAGGATTGATAAATATCCAGCTACAAACTTTAATTGATGAGAGAATTAATGAAATAGGAACTTAACTTTCATACAATAGATTAATCATATGTTTTAAAGCTGCTTTCATAAATACCTTGGATTATTATATAAAATATTAATATCAGTTTTTTTTTGCCTTTACTGGTCATTCCTTTGATTGCTTTATTACACATTAATTGAACAATTTCAGTTATACTTAATTGCTCACAAACAGTCTTTAATATTAAATTAGATAGTAACTACAGTATATTGCCCACATACCTGTAACAAGGCAAAGCCAGTTCCTTCTGCAGAAACTGTAAGTTTCATAGGTTGTTCAACATTAATCTTTGAAAAAGAAATGAGTTTCATTAGTACCATTAGATAGTAACATATGGCTAAGATGAACACCTTTATAAATGGCTTACTTGTTTGCTCTGGAGTAGCATTCGGTTATCATCATTGACAATTAAACTTGCAGAAGATTTTGTATAGTTTTCATTTACTGCAATGGTTAATGCTGTTTTATCCACAGTGTAAACAGATGCAAATAATGACAATGCTTGCAAGGCTACTATTGTATCCTGCAAAAAAATTTAAATAAAATAATAATAATCATCATCATCATCATCATAAAAAACATCAAATTGTCATTGCACAACAAGCTACCCACTTTTTCCCTGCAGCCAATTGTGCACGAGCAGGGGCTGTCAATCACCCCTGTTGAACTTGTCTGGTTGATTTTAATCTGCCATTTCATAACTGGTGGATAGGTTAGGAAACTGCAGACCTGCAGTGAAGGTGCTTCAAAGCTACATCTTGATAAATTAAACCCATTGTAGTAACATTTTTTTATCTGTCATTAAGTTCACTTCCAATTGAAGGGTTTACACCACTGGTTTTCAAACCTGTCTTCAGGCATCCCCAACAGGCCAGGTTTTCTGGATTACCTTGGGTGAGAGTAGGTAAAATAACCAGGTTTACTAATCAGCTGATTATTTCACCTGTGCTCTTGTTCAGATAACCTCAAAATGTGGCTTGTTAGGGAGGCCTGAGGACAGGTTTGAAAACCAGTGATTTACACCCTGAGAGCACTCCAGTGACGCACCTTTATGGCGACTTAGAACACCTGCACAGATCTAGGTAATCACTGTGTCATTTGCATTTGGTTAAACAAACAGCAACATTCTAAAGTCCGTTCTCTATTAGACATGTGCACAGGCAAGACATTTGTTTCAGGCAATTTGTTGATCACAAAAAACATTATTTTCCTTTGTCCCATATTCACTCATAGGCAGCAGAGAAGCAGCTGGACAACATCTTAAACTTAAATAAAGATAAACTAGTAACTATTGTTACTACTACAAGACAGCACCAGCACAAAAAATATTGTTTTCTTTGTTTTTTTTTAATTGTTTTAGGACTGGACAAGAGAAAATATTTATATACCTTTATCGCCTTTAGAATAACAGTTTTAAATTAAACAAAGTATAAAAAAAAAATGTCACATGCATTTGCTTTTCATTTTTATCTGTTAAAGAGACAGCTTTGATTTTGAGTTTAAACACAACAGTTAAGCTAAAAAGTTAAAGGGATATTCCGGTCATAATTAAAATGCACAAAGATTAATTATATCTTTGAAAAGAAAAATATTTGCAATATTCATGTATTGTCAAAAATGCTTCTCTTGAAAGTTATAAGGTTTTAGTGTTAACATTTTTCCCTGCATGTGCATGTGAAGCAAAGCTAAATATTCTCTATGCACCAGCATTTTAAATGATGCAGCTGCTCAGAGCACCAGTGGGGCTCATATCATTTCAGCAATTAGCAAACTGAGGCCTTACCAGATAGTACAAGCACCTTAGGCTCTCTGAGCAAGTGCTGTGTTTAAAATGCTGGTGCACGGTGCATACTTAATTACACTTTTGAAACAGCTATAGCTTTTATTAGAAGCATTTTTGCTCATACATATAAATTAAATAAAGGCTTCTATTTAAAATTGAAATGCATCCATGGGAATTCCAATGCTGGTTGGAATGTCCCTTTAAGTTCCCCAAAGGTTATATATAGTTTTCTGAAAACAGTTCAGATACTAACACACAATGATGCAGCTTAAGATAGATGTATTTATTAAGCCGCAGATGTATCTTCAGAGCCTTGTGGTTCGCTAGTGGTAATTCTAGTTAAAGGGATATGAAACCCAAAAATGTGCTTTTGTTATTCAGAGCATACAATTTAAAAAAAAAAAATCTTATTTACTTCTATTATTAAATTTGCTTCATTCTTATGATATTCTGCGTTGATGAGATACCTAGGTAGGCACCTGGAGCACTACATAATAGGGAATTGTGCTGCCATCTTGTGCTCTTGCAAATAGATACCATTCTAGCAAAACTGATGTCATATAGGCCTCCAAAAATGGGCAGACTTCTAAGCTTATGTTCCTGCTTTTCAACAAAATATACTAAGAGAAGAAAGAAAAATAATAGAAGTAGATTTGCAAGTTGTTTAAAATGGCATGCTCTATCTGAAATCATGAATGAAAAATGTTGTTTTTTATATCCCTCTAAGAAAATGGCAGTCTTAAAGGGACATGAAACACACATTTTTTATTTCATGATTTAGAAATAAAATTCCATTTTAAACAACTTTCTAATTTACTTCTATTACATTATTTGCTTCAGTCTCTTGATATCCTTTGCTGAAAAGCATATCTAGATAGGCTCAGTAGCTACTGATTGGTGGCTGCACATAAATGCCTTGTGTGATTGGCTCACCCATGTGCATTGCTATTTCTTCAACAACGGATATCTAAAGAATACAGCAAATTAGATAATAGAAGTAAATTGGAATGTTGTTTAAAATTGTATTCTCTATCTGAATCATGAAAGAAAAATGTTGGGTTTAATGTCCCTTTAAGACCACTGCTACTTAAAGGGCCATAATACCCAAATGTTTAAACACTTGAAAGTGATGCAACATAGCTGTAAAAAGCTGACTAGAAAATATCACCTGAACATCTCTATGTAAAAATGAAAGATATTTTACCTCAAAAGTTCCTCAGTAGCCACATCCCATTGTAAAGGATTTCTAAGCAGCATTTTAGTGTGTCTGTCCTAGGACAGCTTAGGGGATGAGCCTTGTGAACTCTCATATTATTTCAGCAATCAGGTATAGGAAGCTTACTATGAAATCTCATGAGAGTTAAGTCAAATCTCATGAGCTCACAGTAAGAGTTCATGACCTCAGCACTGCTGATGCTGATTGGCTGCTGTTCATTTCTTCATTTTTTTTTATTTTTACCTGCAGCTGGGAGCAGGTGAAGTATAACTTTTTACACAGAACTTACTCTGCTGAGCTAATGAAATTGTGAGGTAAAATATCTTCCTTTTTTACATAGAGATGCTCAGGTGATATTTTCCTGTCAGCTTTTTGCAGTTATACTGCATCAGTTTCAAGTGATTTAGGATATGAGTATTATGTCCCTTTAACCTCTCTGCCACCTGAAAGGGCACATTAGCTAGAGCAATGATAACTCAATGTGATGTGAGGTTCTAATCTGCAAAACAGTTATAGATTGAACTGTAGATCAATATTTAAGTAAATATATAAGTTTACAAAACCTACAATATAAAGCTTATAATCATTTATTTTCAACATTCGCTCTTGCTCACCACACAGTGCGCTAGATTTATTGATAATCGTTCATGAGAGATCATGTTCAAAATTCATTGAGGCTTTACTTTTATTTTTTACATTTCTTTGGAAGTTTTCTTATTTGCATATGTTAGAGCACTACATAGAGTGATTTAATTCTTCAGTTTGAATTTGTTTAATAATTTTTCAAAGGATTTTTTTACTTGGGAACTTGGGAGAACTCTCCAGTTTTCACTTTGCAGTGTTACACCTTTTTTGGGTGAGATATTAGTTTCGCTAATTCGTTTTATTGAATCTAGGCCCTTGTAACACAATTTTAGATATTTTACATGGAAAATAAAAAACATGTTCCCATGATAGATATGCTAATCTTAGGTCATACATCACAACTAACCTGAGAAGAAGAGAATCCTCCTAAGTGACCCCTCTGTTGAATAAGCCATTTCATCACAGCCAGTCCCTCAGCAGCCTGATGTTGAATGACATGTGACATTAGAACATATGATGCCGTCATTATTTCCTCTGAACTTGCTTGCCACTCATTAGATGCTTTTGGAGCTGGAGACTTCCAAAATCTTAATTCTCCTACAAAATGATTTAAAGTAATTTCTCATTGTATTAGCAAATGCAAAGGAAAAATCAACTGCAATTTTTATTTTCTTGATGAAAAGTGATCTTCCCATAAATTAATTAGTTGTGGTGGTAATATAGTAAAAAAGAATAGTTTTACATAATACATTACATTTTCAAATAAATTCCTGTAGCGGAGAGTCAGTAGGATCCGCAATATCTTTTAGTTAGGCAGAGACATCCTCATCTTAAAAATGTCGTCTAAAAAATTGCAACAACTACAACTGCTAACAACAACTGTCTTAGACAATACAGTTACTCAAAACTAACAGTTACTCAAAACTGAAGTTAACCCCTCCAGTACTGTTGGATTTGCACCCTGTACCTATAATGGGCACAGGGTGACTTAACATAATGCCCAAATCCATAATCCGTAGGGAGGTTGACAGAGGGGTCTGTCACATGGCCCCCTCCTGGTGGGACACTCCGGAAGACCCGTCTTGACCCTTTGGCGGGTCAACTTGGGGATGACCGGACTAGAAGGTGGTAGGAATGTCAGTTTGCCGTGACAATCCATCTGCATTCCCGTTCTGCTTACCAGGCAGGTAGCTGATGGTGAAGTTATAGGGTTGGAGGGCTAAACTCTATTGCAGCAATCTACCATTGTCTCCTGAGACCCGATTAAGCCAGACTAAGGGATTGTGGTCCGTTATGAGAGAGAATTCCTGTCCGTATAAATAAGGGTTCAACTTCTTCAGTGCCCAGACCAGGGCTAAACATTCCTTCTCTACTGCCTCATAACTTACTTCTCGAGGTAACAACTTTCTGCTTAGGTATGCGACAGAGTGCTCTCCTCCATCCTCCCCGACTTGGCTCAGCACAGACCCCAGTCCATACATGGAAGCATCTGTATGAATGAGAAAATGTTTGTTTGGGACTGGGGCAGCCAAGACAGGGGCATTCACAAGAGCCTGCTTCAGTGCCTGAAATGCAGCTTCACAAGCTGGAGACCACAGGAAGGTTCTTTTTAGTCAGGTCAGTCAGGGGCTTGGTGATAGTACTGTCGTCCGGGACTAGCACTTGGGTCTTAGTGATAGGTGTGGGCCAGTTAGCCACAGCCTCTACCTTGGCTGGCTCCGGTCTCTGGCTCCCACACCCCGGTGACCCAAGTACTGTACTTCAGCCATACCTAGATGGCACTTGTCTGGTTTCATGGTCAGGCCAGCGGCCCGAATCTTGTCCAGAACCACCCCTACATGGATTAGGTGTTCCTCCCAGGACTCACTGTAGACCGCAATGTCGTCCAGGTTTGCACAAGCAAATTCCTGGAAGCCATTGAGGAGTCTAACCACCATACGCTGCAAGGTAGCCGGAGCATTCTTCATCCCAAAGGGCATGACCTTAAACTGGTACAGGCCAAATGGGATGACGAATGCCGACTTGGGGATAGATCCTCGGCCAGGGGAATCTGCCAATAGCCCTTACACAGGTCTATGGTGGTCAGATAGCGTCCCCTAGCAATACGGACTAGTAATTCGTCTACCCGGATCATCGGGTAGGCATCAGTGGTGGTCCTTTCGTTAAGCCGCCTATAGTCCCAAGGGCTATCGGAGTGCTTGATGATTCCCAGCCGAGCCATCTCCAGTATCTCCTTCCGCATACTTCTCGGACTGCTTCGGGGATACGGTAGGGGGGCTGTCACAGGTGATTCTGTCTCTACCTTATGTACAGCTAGGGTAGTGTAGCCGGGCTCTTGGGAGAACGTCGCCTGCTTCTCCCACAGAAGCTGTCTGGCCTGTACCTTCTCTGTAGGGCTTAACCAGTCCCCTAGCTGCACAAGACTAGTGAGGTCAGTCTGGGGGTCCTTCTCTAGTAAGTCAGGCTGGGGTAAATTCTCTGGGTCGTCTGCAGCAGGGGCACACACTGCAGCAACATCCACTGGCCTCTCCTGATACTCCTTCAGCATGTTCACATGAAAGGATCGCTGGATCCTTTCATCTGCACAGCTGGCTATAATATAGGTAGAACCACACACCTGAGCTAACACCTTATATGGGCCCTGCCAAGATGCTTGCATTTTGTTGGTCCTCACAGGCTTGAGCACCAAAACTTTCTGTGCAACCTGGGAGACCTGCTGCCAGGCACCCCGATCGTACCACCTCTTCTGTCTCCCCTGGGCCACCTGGAGATTCTCCCTTACCATCAGGGACAGTTTCTCCATGCGGTCCCGGAGTTCCAGGACATATGGCACTATGGGGATCCCCTCCTGCTCTGTCTTTCCCTCCCAGTGTCCTCTAATGAGATCCAGGGGTCCGCAGACCCTTCTCCCATAGAGTAACTCAAAGGGAGAGAACCCAGTAGATTCCTGGGGCACCTCTCTGTACGCAAATAACAGATGAGACAGGAATTGCTCCCAGTCTCTGCAAGCGCCAGTAAAGGTCTTCAGCATCTGCTTGAGGGTGCCATTAAAGCACTTGCAGAGACCGTTAGTCTGTGGGTGATAAGGCGAACTGAGCAGCGGTTTAATGCCGCACACCTTCCACAGCTGCTGGGTGAGCACAGCGGTAAACTGGGTCCCCTGATTGGAGAGAATCTCCTTAGGGAACCCGACCCTAGTAAAAAACCTTAACCAGGGCATCAGCTACTGTCTCTGCCTCTATATTAGACAGTGCTACTGCCTCTGGGTAACGAGTGGCATAGTCCACCATGGTGAGAATATACTTCTTACCTGATGGACTAGCTCTGGCCAGTGGACCCACAATGTCAACGGCTATGCGGGAAAAGGGTTCCCCAATGATAGGCATAGACATAAGCCTAGCTTTTGTGTGATCCCCCCGCTTACCCACCCGTTGACAGGTGTCACAAGTACTACAATATACCTGCAAATCTTGGTTAAAATTGGGCCAGAAGAAATTTTGGGTGATCCTATGAGCTGTGCGGCAGGACCCTAGATGTCCAGCTAATGGTACATCATGCCCAATCCGCAGAATCTCTTGCCGGTATTTCGCAGGCACCACCAGCTGCCGATTCCACGGAGGGGCAATAATTTTCTGGGAAGGTTTAGGGATTCTATATAGCCTATCCCCCACCCACTCATAAAGTTCCCCATCTACCCCCTCTTCTCCAGCATCTTCCCTAGCCCTATACTTCTGAAGGGTCGGATCCTCCTGGGTTTCCCTCCCGTACATCTCTGGGGTATCCCAGCCTAAGGGGGCCTGATTTAGGGTACAAGTCAGGGAAGAGAGTCTTACCTGGGTCTCAGCAGCAGGTGGGTCGGTCTCAGCGGCACGGGTCTGAGCTGTGCAGCGGGACCCTAGATGTCCAGCTAATGGTATATAATGCCCAATCCGCAGAATCTCTTGCCGGTATTTCACAGGCACCACCAGCTGCCGATTCCGTGGAGGGGCAGTACTTTTCTGGGAAGGTTTAGGGATTCTATATAGCCTATCCACCACCCACTCATAAACTTCCCCATCTACCCCTTCTTCTCCAACATTTGCCCTAGCCCTATACTTCTGAAGGGTTGGATCCTCCCGGGTTTTCCTCCCGTACATCTCTGGGGTATCCCAGCCTAAGGGGGCCTAATCTAGGGTACAAGTCGGGGAAGAGATTCTTACCTGGGTCTCAGCATCAGGTGGGTTGGTCTCGGCAGCACGGGTCTGGGCACGGGTAGTCACAGGGTTAACATCAGCGGGACCCATCTGAGCGTAGGCAGAAACAAGGGGGGCCAAGTAATTTCCAAGGAGAACATCAGCTGGTAAACCCTTCATGACCCCCACATTCACATGTCTAGTGCCCACTTCCCAAATGTACCCGGGCAACAGGTAGGCAGAACAGAGTGACCCCTGCTACCCTCACAGCCACAGTGTCTCTGGTGTGCTGATTCTAGGACACCAAGTTCTTTTGGAGCAAGGTCATGGTAGCACCAGTATCTTGTAGACCACTGACCTACTTCCCATTCACTTTAACCAGTTGCCGGTGCTGTTGTCGATGGGCAGCTTGCACGGGGTCTGCTTCATGTAGGATGCCTCAGCATTCTTCCTCCTCTACGCAGTGGGTAGCAGGCTGAGGGTTACATGGGTTTCCGCCGGCGGGTCTCCTCCAGGACTGTGCTTGGTTCGCTGTGTTTAGGGGACACTCTGGTCTTTTGTGCCCTAGTTGCTTACATCCAAAGCAACTAGGATAGTTGAGGATAGTTTGTGGCTGAATGCGGTGTGGTAGAGCGGTGCACCGGGGGTTGGTAACTGGTAGCTGCTGGGGTGACTGTGCATCGGTACTCCACTCTGGCAGGGGGCTTAGTGGTAGCAGTGTCCAGTTTGCGGGCATCCGTATACTCATCTGCCAGGCGAGCAGCTTCATGCAGTGTGGAGGGTTTACGGTCCCGAACCCACTCTCTAACTCCTACGGATAACTTGTCGAAGCAATGTTCCAACAGGAATAGCTGCAGCACCTCTTCCCTGGATATGGCTTGGCACCCCGCCATCCAGTGAGCTGCTGTGCGGTGCACCTTACATGCCCACTCAACGTAGGAATCTCCAGCTAATTTAACAGTGTCTCTGAACCGCCTTCTGTATGCCTCCGGTGTAATCGCATACCTGTAGAGCAGAGCCTCTTTTACAGCATTATAATCCCCGACTTCCTCATCTGGAATGGCCCGAACAGCCTTGTTGGCCCGGCCGGATAATTTTCCAGATAATATCATGACCCAGTCCTCTGCGGGTACCTTGTGTAGTGCACATTGCCTCTCAAAATCCGTAAGGTACCCATCAATCTCTCCTTCTGTTTCCATGAAGTTTTTAAAAGCTGCAAAATGTACCTTTCTCTTTTCCACTGGGGTTTCTGTGACTTGGGCTGCTGCAGCACTGCTTTGGCAAAGTAGGTTGGCATCCACAGCTGCTATGACCCGGTCTATAATTTCGGCAGTCGGGTTGGGGCCATAATGTGCCAGTCTTATTTTAACTGCCCGGTCAAAGCTTGCTTCTTCGGGAGTTCTGTCTGATATGCTGGGCTCATTGGTTCCTTCGGGCCCTGGTACTCCGTCCATCTCGTTCAGTATTGTAATAATCTCCCTCTTCCTGAGGTTACTGGCTTGTCTGCCCCGTTGTTCTAGCAGGTCTTTAAGGGTGGCTCTTTTCAGCCTTTCATACTGTATTTCCATTAGGTCCGGATGTGTAGTTGCTCTTCTGGGCTATGAGGACTATCCCGTCGCTTGCCACCAATTGTAGCGGAGAGGCAGTAGGATCCGCAATATTTTTTAGTTAGGCAGAGACATCCTCATCTTAAAAATGTTGTCTAAATAATTCAGTCCAAGTTTAAGTCTAAATCAGCTATTTATTTTGCTTCTAGCCAAAGCTTAAAACTGGTGCAACAACTACAACTGCTATCAACAACTGTCTTAGATAATACAGTTACTCAAAACTAACAGTTACTCAAAACTATAGTTAACCCCTCCAGTACTGTTGGATATGCACCCTGTACCTATAATGGGCACAGGGTGACTTAACATAATGCCCAAATCCATAATCCGTAGGGAGGTTGACAGAGGGGTCTGTCACAATCCCCGATTTCAGTGCATGAAATTATAAATTGCATTATTACTGTATGATGCATTACATTGTCAATACCATCAAAAGTGAGATGACTTAGCTTTGATTAAAACTTAACATATATTCTTACTGCCTTTTTAACCTGTTATTAACCAAGTCTGCAATAAAAAAAATGTTTAATTGGGAATACAGATTATCCCCAAACACTAGCATTGGTCCCCATTCCAATCCATTATAAATTCTGTTTAAAAACATTATCAAAAGTTAGCAAATTGTAAAAAGAACTGGGTAAGAGCAAAAATCATGTTGGTGCTTCTCCGCCACTCTGTTGATGAACCCTTCAAGCAGAGGCAAAAAAAAAAAATAGTGAGATGGATAAATTTTCCTCACCCTTTGGTACTTTTCCATTAACGAACCAAAACCCTATAGTGTCAACAAGGCCGCTTTTGGACCTCCTTTAACAGTAAAACATATTACAACATAAGGAAACTTAAAAAAGAGCACTCTTGATAAAAGGAATACAATTAGCGTTAGGGTACACACTTACACACTCAAAATGGATAGCACAGAAAACTGACATGCTAAGAAAAGGAAAGTATATATATATATATATATATATATATATATATATATATATATATATATATATATATATATATATATATAGGTGAAACTTGAAAAATTAGAATATCGTGCAAAAGTTAATTTATTTCACTAATGGAACTTAAAAGGTGAAACTAATATATGACATAGACTCATTACATGCAATCAAGATAGTTCAAGCTGTGATTTGCCATACTTGTGATGATTATGGCTTTCAGCTCATAAAAACCCCAAATCCACAATCTCAGAAAATTAGAATATTGTGAAAAGGTGCAATATTCTAGGCTCAAAGTGTCCCACTCTAATCAGCTAATTAAGCCATAACGCCTGCAAAGGGTTCCTGAGCCTTTAAATGGTCTCTCAGTCTGGTTCAGTAGGAATCACAATTATGGGAAAGACTGCTGACCTGACAGTTGTGCAGAAAACCATCATTGGCACCCTCCATAAGGAGGGAAAGCCTCAAAAGGTAATTGCAAAATAAGTTGGATGTTCCCAAAGTGCTGTCTCAAAGCACATTAATAGAAAGTTATGTGGAAGGGAAAAGTGTGGAAGAAAAAGGTGCACAAGCAGCAGGGATGACCGCAGCCTGAAGAGGATTGTCAGGAAAAGGCCATTCAAAAGTGTTGGGGACTTTCACAAGGAGTGGACTGAGGCTGAAGTCAGTGCATCAAGAGCCACCACACACAGACGGATCCTGGACATGGGCTTCAAATGTTGTATTCCTCTTGTCAAGCCACTCCTGAACAACAAACAACGTCAGAAGCATCTTACCTGGCCTAAAGAAAAACAGACCTGGTCTGTTGCTTAGTGGTCCAAATTCCTCTTTTTTGATGAGAGCAAATGTTGCATCTCATTTGGAAACCAAGGACCCAGAGTATGGAGGAAGAATGGAGAGGCACACACTGCAAGATTCTTGAAGTCCAGTGTGAAGTTTTCACAGTCTGTGTTGATTTGGGAAGCCATGTCATCTGCTGGTGTTGGTCCACTGTGCTTCATTAAGTCCAGGGTCAATGCAGCCATCTACCAGGTGATTTTGGAGCACTTCATGCTTCCTTCCGCAGACGAGCTCTCTGGGGGTGCTGACTTAATTTTCCATCAGGACTTGGCACCTACCCACACCGCCAAAAGCACCAAAACCTGGTTCAATGACCGTGGGATTACTGTGCTTTATTGGCCAGAAAATTTGCCTAACCTGAACCCCATAGAGAATCTATGGGGCATTGCCAAGAGAAAGATGAGAGACATGAGACCGAACAATGCAGAAGAGCTGAAGGTCGCTATTGAAGCATCCTGGTCTTCTATAACACCTCAGCAGTGCCACAGGCTGATAGCTTCCATGCCATGCCGTATTGAGGCAGTAATTGCTGCAAAAGGAGCCCAAACCAAGTACTGAGTACATACAGTATGCATGCTTATACTTTTCAGAGGTCCGATATTGTTCTATGTTGTTGATTGCATGTAATATTCTAATTTTCTGAGATTGTGGATTTGGTGTTTTCATGAGCGGTAAGCCATAATCATCACAATTATGACAAATCACGGCTTGAACTATCTTGCTTTGCATGTAATGAGTCTATCTCATATATTAGTTTCACCTTTTAAGTTGCATTAGTGAAATAAATGAACTTTTGCACAATATTCTAATTTTTCGAGTTCCACCTGTATATAATTGGAATTAGAATGAAATAGTATTATTTGTCCTCCTAGGAAACAGGGAGTCACTTTTGGGCTCATGGCGAACAAGTAAATTAAAGATTGTGGAGGAGGCCTGGTGGTTGATTTTGGACCCATGAATACATAAATCAAATACAATCAATAACAAAAACAAAATTCTTAGTATGAGGTATTTCCATAATACTTATATAAACCAAATGATAAAGCATTGAAGGTTGATAAATGGAAACATGTAACATCAGTTGGAAGAGATTATAATAATAATATACAGATCTTAGGAGTCAGTTGCAACAAGAATAATAGTTACAGGAATAGGACAATAAAGTGACTTTTCTGACATGTCATACTAAAAATGAAACCAAACATAGCAAATATTAAGTAAAATTTCACATGTATGTCAAGTATGTATAAGGCATCATGGATTAAAAATAAACTATAATTATGTAAAAATTGGGCAAATACTCTAATCAGAACCATATTTTAAAATATTGGTGTAATCTAATAAATTGAAATACTTTGATCCTAACAAGAATATGAATCTCAAGCAACTTAGCTGACATAAAATATAATATTACAAATCTTACAGTATTGAATAGAGGTCACAGACAGTTTTCTCTTTAAGGCCATTTTTGTGTGTGGCCCAGCAGTGAAACAGTTAATAAAATAAACATACCTTGCAGTCTGCATTGTATCTAATTGCAGGATGCAGTTACCTAATTAATTGTTTCACAACTGGGCAACACACATAACTGGCCTTAGAGGGGACACTGGTCACAGTGTAGTTTAAGGCTATGGTATTAGCAAAGTAGTTAAAGTGAAGGTCAATTTTGATGAATTAGTGCCCGATTTTTAATAATCCTATTAAAAACAAGGGCACTTTAATTCATCAAAATTGACATTTCACACGTTTTCTTCAAAAACTTACTTTTAATCCTGGCAGCCGCTCCAGCACTTCCTCCACCCGTAGCAAGCCGTCTTTGCAGGTCTAAAATAACGAATCCAGCTTCCTCCAATCGCTGCGTTGCATCAGGCCAAGATTCCCCCGGGGGGGAAGCCGTGATTGGAGGAAGCCGGATTCGTAATTTCTGATGTCTGCAGAGGCTTCCGACGGCCGGAGGAATCGCTGGAGCGGCTACCAGGATTAAAAGGTAAGTTTTTGAAGAAAAGAAGTGAAATGTCAATTTTGATGAATTAAAGTGCCCTTGTTTTTAATAGGA